>NC_044326.1:25950121-26280074 GCF_007399415.2 Gopherus evgoodei
CCCCGTGAGATTTCTCTTCGCGGGTGGGGGCTTGCGTCTCCCAGATCCCACCAGCCAACCCCGGCTCTGCCACTGCGCTGCTGCATCCGTTCACTGGTGTTTATGGTCGCCAGCAGCCGATCCCGGTAGTGGAAGGTGCAGAGGAGCTGGGGGCAGGGAGAGAGCCGGGGAGAGAGAGAGAATGGCCGAGAGAAAGAGGAACTGGAACAAGGAAGACGACCTGCCCGTGTATCTGGCCAGGCCGGGCACCACGGCTCAGACCCCCCGGCAGAAATACGGGGGCATGTTCGCCTCGGTGGAGGGGGCCTACGAGAACAAAACCATCGACTTCGATGCCTACAGCGTGGGGAAGAAGGGCTCCCGGACCCCGCGCAGCGGCAGCAGACACGACATGATGCTGGATGGGGGGGACAATTACAGTGAGACAGCCAGCGATGTCAGCGAGGTCTCCGGCTCCGTGATCAGCTCCCCCGGGGACCGGGACGACAAGACCCCGGGCATCGAGATCAGATACCCGATGGGGAAAGAGCTGCTGCAGGGCCAGGACAATGGGAAGGTAAGGGCGCGGGGGAGGACAGGGGGTGGCAGGGTCTCGGTACCAAGCGCTGGCAGGGGGAGAGAACCCATTCATGGCTACAGCGCCAACGAGCCCTAGGCATCAGGAGTGTCACAACTGCAACAGCAAAGAGTGTTGGGTTCCCAGCCTATGCAGCACAAGCCCTGCTGCAGAGCTTTACTGCGGCTTGCCGGTAGGTCCAGAGCTGTTGCAGGGATCACCCGTTTGAGCATAACTGCCATATAGACTTGGCATTGCAGGTCGCCTATGTGCAGAATAAATACACCCGCCTGCTGTTACTGCAGCCCGAGAGGGCTCAGGAATACCGCGATTCCTGAAGCAGGGGACTTCACTCCTTCAGCTTCTTTTAAAAATCTAAATAATCAAACAAAAACAATCAAAGGTCGTGGCAGTTTTTCCAGGGAAATATTCCTTACAAGGGCTCTTGTACATTCCGGTTTGGAACACACACACTTTAATGTCTAAACCCTTAGTGACTCTTTAAAAGGGACCGTATTCAGAGTCTATAAACACACTGGCACCGATTCCACAAGGCTGGCTTGGACGGTGCCATCCAGCATAACAAAGCTGGGAGCTCAGTCCTAAACTGAAATCTCTGAGCTGAGGGGCCTGTCCTAATCAGCGAGCCGTCAGATTCACTTTTCCTGTCGCTGGAAAAGCCCTGATGAGTCAAACACACCCACCCACCTCTGCATACACCAACTCCACCGCTCTCCCCATCCTGTGAGATTTGCTCGGTTCATGCTGCTCTCAAGCCACCTGGATCCTCCTGTGGTTTCACTGTATCCTTAGCAGATTGTTTATAGCTGTAACCAAACAGAATGGGGTCCCAAAGCTCAGGCATTTCCTTTAAAGTAACGATAACTGTCTATCTGTACTGCTGAGCTAAGCACTGGATAATGGCCTGATTCCTGAATTGGTTGACCTCTATTTCCGTGGTGGTAAGCGATTTTCAATTTTTCCTCTCACTCATTGGAGCAGGACAAAGACTATACCAAGATAAGTTAGGAAATTAGAAATGCAGCTGAGTTCTCTAACCAGTAGCTTCTTGCAGTCTGAGCAGTCCCACTTCTGTACATACAAACCTGTGGCAGAGGTCATAAATAAAACACCTTTACATCACAACACACAGGAGACTGGCTTCCCTGTGAGATTATTGTAATGTTATTTCCTCTCTAAATAAATAGACCTTTGCAGTTATTTTCTCACTTTGGTCAGTGTGTCATCTGAACACATTTGCTCTCCATACATACACACCCCAAACAAACAAAAATAAATCCCTTCCACTTTTCACCCCATTTGGCTTTTAACACACACAGCCAGAATATTTGTCAATAAGATTTCTTTTCTTTTACAGCCTAGGATCGGAAATCTCTCTTGTTTGTCTTGAGCCAGGATCTGGTACACTTTCCTTGTTTGTAGTCATAGGAAGAGCATAAAGGTGGTAATGGTCTTTAGAGGTAGTTTTGTGCCAGATTAAATATGTGACTTGAAAAACTGGAATCACTAAATACTGAATAGGGGTCTGGTTGATTGTAAAGGGCTTCCATCAGGACCTGGGTGAAGCCAACCTTGCTGCAGTCTTCTCTTCCCTATCATTTCCTATTCATTACCTCAACTTTATGTCAAAATAATAATCCTCCCTGCACTGGGATGGTGCCTCAGAGCATGTGCTTTGTACTCCTCTCTCCTGAGTTCTGCCTCCTATTTAAAATTGCACACATCAGGCAACATTCTTCTAAACTTGCCCAGGAATTATGTATTTATGTGATTCCAGATTAGTAATGGGTTGGCTTTCCTGAATTGAGGGGGCGAAGGGAGAAGGTTTGAAATCATCCTATCATCTATATTTAGAGAATGGTGTGGGAAGAAGGGAGGAGAACCTGCAGCAATACCCATTCCATATCCACTCCCACCTCCACCCCCAGCAACCTGGGTTGGAACTTTTAAGCACTGAAGCCAGATTTCAGTGGAAAAGTGATGAAGTGTCAGGGATGTGTCCTGACTTTAAAAATGACTCGGTGCAATTTAAGGCTAGTATGGATCCAGAACTCATTGTATGGAAGGGCTTCCGGAAGGATTTAAACTTTGGGTCACTGTCTGAGCCTTTGACTTCCCTTAATCTGGTCCCTTTAGGGAAACAGCAGCCATTAGGGGAACAATGTAGGTGAAATGTGGGGAAAGGAGGCTTCAATCAGCAATCTGCTGAGTTCTCTGCAATGAGGGAGAACCACGTGAATTCCACCTGTTCTAGCCCATCTGCGCTGCAATGTGCTTCCCCTGGCTCTCTCGCCCGTTATCCATGCAGCCAGGGAGGGGACATTCACACAGTGTGAGAGCCGGGGCAGCGGTGCTTTGTCCCAGCCCTGGTAGAAATACAGCCGGAGAAGCAGTCTCGGGGAGAGCAAGCGTGGGGCTCGGCCCGCTGCTAGGTGGGGGGACGGCGTTTTCCAGCCCCGGTATTGGAGGACACAGATGGATTGATGGGTTGGGGAGGGGGGGAAGAGACAGAAGGGAAAGGAAACGCTTCCTGGGTTGCGCCGAGCGAATCCTGCTCCGCTCTGCAGCCGGGAGGGCGCTGCTGCAGCCGCTGCACGGAGCTCTGGCCAACTCCCTCGGGGAGAGGCGCCCTGTGTTACTGCTACCGAAAAAAGGGGGCTAGGTTTGCCTTTCCCGGGAAGGAAACACTGCTTCCAGTGAATAACCCCCCCCCCCGTATCTCTGCATTGTGCTGTTCCCGGGGTGCGTGGTGCGCGCAGGGCTCACAGGAGGCAGCATGTCTTACCAGGGCAAGAAGAGCATCCCCCACATAACGGTAAGCGGAGTCCAGGGCCCGGAGCCGGCCCGGGAGTGGAGTGATGGGGTTACCCGGGAACCCCAGGGCGGAGAGGGGGTATTGCCGCTCTGCCAGGGCGCTGAGCAATCAGGGGTCCCGGGAGTGGGAATAGATGGTTATGGCGGCTGGTTGATTTCAGGGCGAGGGCATATTACAGCATGGCAAGAAAGCAGGGTTCACACGGATCGGAATCCGGATCGAGAGCTGCTCCCCCCACTGAGAGGCGAGCAGGGGAAAGGGAGAAGTCCCCTCCCCTCTTATTTCCCCCCCCCCCAGTCCGGACTCTGCGCTCTGTGTGTGTGTGATCGCTTGGTTGGAAATAATCGCAGTGAGTTTCTGGGGGACGGGGGTGGTGGCAGGTCTGTTTTGGGCAGATCAGGGGCTTTATTGCTCCTTTCTCCTGCCCCCGCCCCGGATCCGCGCAGGGTGTGTGTGTGTGTGTGGGGGGGTAGCAGTACATTAAAAGATGTCTGGGGGGTTCGTGTTCTTAGCGCTGAAACGACAGCGGTTCTTGCTAAGGTGATAGACTTGGGGAGAGTCAGCAACTGATGTGAAGCAGAACAAAAGAGGGAGGGGACCCGGGCAGCAACCACAATGCCTCGGAAAGCCCCAGCACATCCCCAGCGCACGTAGAGAGAGAAATTGCATATTGCATTCCGAGCAAAAAACTGATGTGGGGTGGGGGAGGGGGATCGGAAGGGCAACAAGCCAATAGTGAATTGAAAAACGTGGAAACCTAAAGAGCGCCATGATGAGAGAGAGCCAACACCTCTCAGTGCTATTAATAGATCCCTGAGAACAATATACCAAAGAGATCAGGAGTCAAAGAGTTAATCGCAATTCTCAGGGACCTTCAGCCGGCCGTTTGCATCCATCTGCAGGATGGTTTTCCTGAAAAAAGGATCTGGGTGCTTTGATCTTGCATATTGTTTCCCTCAGAGATACAATGGTGGCTGAGCATAAAGAATAAACAAAGCTTCATATAAACTGTAGGGAGGAGGATAACCTCCTTGGTGTATTCGACCATTCTGATTCTTTCACAAGACCAACGCCCTCCACCAAAGGCCACAGAGTCTGAATCAGAAACATCACTTACCGACACAAAATCCCTCCCACCTTTGTTTTTGGCAGAAATTTATTTGTTAGAGCCACATAGAATCCAGTGGTGTAAGTTCATTCCATGCTTCAGCATCACATGGGAAGAGATAAAAGGCAGAAGTTGAGGTGCACTCCAACTAGGTTCCATTTCTTTGGCTTTTACTGGGGAGTGAGCAGAACTCAAGTGTCCTGGAAACTGGCCAGCTCCTAATGCAAGATTTTAATTGATAAAGGATGGGTTGACACGTAGGTGTGGAAACTTGTTAAGCAGCTCGCACTGCAGGAACGTTGCTAGATATTATTATTTCAGCCAGTGTTGCAACACTTGCAAGCACTTGCAAAGCTTACAAGAACCTAAATATTTCAAACGTATTTTTTTAAAATGCCGTAAATGGATATGTGACTTCTTCAGTGCCCAGCTGCTTACTGGTGTGTCAAATTATTGAGAGGCAGTGTGGTCTAGTGATGAGGGCGTTGGATTGGAAGTCCAGAGGGCTATGTTCTGTTTCTATCTGTCACGAACCTTCTGTGGAACTTTGGGCCGTTCACTTTGCCTCTGTTTTCACTCCACCCTTTTTCTGTCTAGATTGTAAACTGTTTCAGGCAGAGACTGTCTCTGCTAAGTATGTGTGAATATTGCCTAGCACATAAGGGGAGCCAATCTTGGTTGGGGCTTTAACGTGGTACTTTAATACAAATAATATGTAAATGTGTGCCCAGCAACAATAGTGCACTATCCAATTTTGAGTAAGAAACTAGAAGAACTGAATGAGATGTTTGCCTCTAAATCTACAGAGTGTTATATAACTTCTTCAGCTTTCATGATTTCCTTTTGTGTTAGGACAAAATAATCAAGAACAAGGAAAGAGAGCCCCAGATATGGAAGGTGCCCAATTCTCTCTACATGCGTATCCATTAGTACTGGTGCTGTTTTTGTGACCAAAGTACAGGCAAAAGGAACATAGCCAAAGTTGGCAGACCCAGAACTTGAACTATGTTTTCATGTTTTAAGTTTCTGTCCCTTACTCTTTCCCTCAGGGAGGAAAAAAAAGCAAATTAGACAAATAGTCTTGGCTCTGTATATTGTGTAGTGTGTACATTTCCTGTCCCAGAAGAGTCTACAGCCTAACAGGAGGTGTCTGTGTCTGTGTCTTCGTAACAATAACACAGCCCATAAGACAAACTCTACATTAGTGAATGAGTGAAAGGGAAACACTGGTAAAGAAACACTTTGCATCTTCAAGCCTCCAGGGTTCTTATCAAACATAATGAATGCTCGTTGCAATTGTCAAACAAAAAATCAACCAAAACCACCCTTGCTAGGATCTCTGACTCTTTTTTTCCTGATCTCTTGGACCCACCAGATCTGTTCTCATTGAATCAGTTGGAGTTTTGCTATTGGGGAAGTATAGTTTGGTCCTTAATCTTGCTTACTGCAGGCTTTGCAATGGATTTTCAGTATTGTTGTCCGATGTACTAATCGTGTGTCCCAAACTCCCATAGAAGTCAGAAGGAATTCTGGATGTGCAAGCACAGCAGAGGCAGGCCGCATCATCCTATATTGTACAAACATCTGGTCGGGGTGGGGGAGGGTTGAGTTAACTGTGTTTAGTCAATTGTCAAAGATTCTAAAATGGTTTTGGGAAATGTTTTGGTGGTGTTCCCAGTACATGACTGAAGTGCAGCACCAAAGGCCATATCTACAATCATTACTCAGACAAAACTTTCACTGACTTCAGAGGGAGTCTTCCAGGGGTAAGAACTGAAACATCAGGCTCTGAAGTGTGTATTATACACGTACAGTCGTGTTGGAACAGTTTGTACAGTGGGGGTGCTGAGAGCCATTGAACCAAACTGCAAACACTGTATATGATGGAAACCACTTCAAGCCAGAGGGTGCTGCTGCACCCCATCACTCCTAGTTCCATCACCTCTGTATATATATCCTTCTTGAAGAACCAAGCAACATTCTCAGTCAGACCAGTCATGGCAGAGACTCAAAATCATGATAGGAAATCAGCACAACTACCACTCTGAAATCTGGTACAACTGTAGTTACCTATAGAACGCTCACTGGGAGCTGACAAGGGAAATAGTTTTGTTATTCCCTGCTTGTCTGACTTTGCTTCTTACTGTGTTGCTCCCTGACTCCAGCTCACTGCTTTCAATGCGAGCTTTGATGCCTTCTTCATCCATTTCTGCCATGAACCTCCCCCCGTGTCTTTCTTTCATGCTTCCCCCTTTGTATGGAACAAGTCTAGTCTAATCTGCTAAACCAACGCCCTTCCCTCATTTTAATCTCTCCTGAAAATTCACCTCTTATGTGATGCCCACAATAAGTGTATGAAAAATATTTACTATCTTAAAATCTCTTTTTGTTCGTTCCTTATTTTTATACTAGGGCTGTCAAGTGATTAAAAAAACGAATCGTGATTAATCACATGATTTATCATGCTGTTTAATAATAACTGAATACTATTTAAATATTTTTGGATGTTTTCTACATTTTCAAATATATTGATTTTAATTACAACACAATACAAAGTGTACAGTGGTCACTTTATATTTATTTTTTGATTACAAATATTTCCACTGTAAAAAACAAAAGAAATAGTATTGTTCAATTCTCCCATTACAAATAGTGTAGTGGAATCTCTTTATCATGAATATAGAATTGTTTTATTTTTTAATGCAGGTTGGTGTTTTAAATAATGTAAAACTTTTGAGCCTAAAAGTCCACTCAGTCCTACTTCTTGTTCAGCCAATTGCTCACACAAACAAGTTTGTTTACATTTGGAGCAGATAATGCTGCCCGCTTCTTTTTCACAATGTCATCTGATAGTGAGAACAGGCATTCGCATGGCACTGTCGTAGCTGGTGTTGCAAAATATTTACATGCCAGATGCGCTGAAGATTCATATGCCCCTTCATGGTTCAACCACCATTCCAGAGGACGTGTCCATGCTGATGATAGGTTCTGCTCGATAACGATCCAGAACAGTACAGACCAATGCATATTCATTTTCATCGTCTGAGTCAGATGCCACCAGCAAAAGGTTGATTTTCTTTATTGGTGGTTTGGGTTTTATAGTTTCCACATCGAGGTGTTGCTCTTTAAAACATCTGAAAGAATGCTCCACACCTCGCCCCTCTCAGATTTTGGAAGGCACTTCAGATTCGAGTGCTGTAGCTATCTTTAAAAATCTCACATTGGTACCTTCTTTGCATTTTGTCAAATCTGCAGTGAAAGTGTTCTTAAAATGAACAACATGTGTTGGATCATCATCCGAGACTGCTATAACATGAAATATATGGGAGAATGTGGGTAAAACGGAGCATGAGGCATACAATTCTCCCCCAAGGAGTCCAATTAAAAATTCAACGAATTATTTTTTTAACGAGCATCATCAGCATGGAAGCATGTCCTCTGGAATGATGGCCAAAGCATGCTAAACATTCGTATACCCCTTCATATCTAGCACGTAAATATCTTGCAAGGCTGGCTACAAAAGTGCCATCTGAACACCTGTTCTCACTTTCAGGTGATACTGTAAATAAGAAGCGAGCAGCATTATCTCCCATAAATGTAAACAAATGTGTTTGTCTTAGTGGATGGCTGAACAAGAAGTAGGACTGAGTGGACTTGTAGGCGTTAAAGTTTTACAGTGTTTGGTTTTTTAGCTCAGTTACGTAACAAAAAAAATCTACATTTGTAAGTTCCACTTTCACGATAAAGAGATTGCACAGCAATACTTGTATGAGATGAATTGAAAAATACTATTTCTTTTATCATTTTTGCAGTGCAAATATTTTTAATAAAAAATAATATAAAGTGAGCAGTGTACACTTTTTGTATTCTGTGTTGTAATTGAAGTCAATATATTTGAAAATATAGAAAATATCCAAAAATATTTACTACGTTTCAATTGGTATTCTATTGTTTAACAGTGTGATTAAAACTGCGATTAATCATATTTTTTGAGTTAATCGCGAGTTAATGTCAATTAATCAACAGCCCTATTTTATACATATTTTTAAAAATGAACTGTGAATTGAACCACAATGTTGTGCACATGCTGAAATTCAGGGACCATGTGAACATTGTGTCACCTTCACCTTTTCTCTCTGTCCCTTTCCTACTATTCATCTCCCACACTTGTGTCATATCAGTGAAATTACTGGTAAAGTATGATGCTACCTAGTGTAAGGGTGGCAAAATCCAGCCATTACGTTGCAAGCACTTTTGGGCAGGGACTCAACCCCCATCCAAAATTGTACTTAGGCTCCTAACTTCCATTGAAATTGATGGAAGTTAGGAGCCTAAATATCTTTTGTGGATCTGGGCCTCTGTCTTTCTATCTCCTTTGAAATACCTAGTAGACTTCTGGGTCTATAAAAAAATAATGACACTAAGCCTTTTCCATGGGGTACAGCAGGGAGTGCAGCATGGTTGGGTTTCTGTGCAGGTGTAAGCAGAGGATGAGAGTTGGCGCAAATAAGCTTACGCACTTCACATAGTCCTCCACACGAAGTGGAAGTAAATCCCAAGCCCTTAGTGGGCTCTCACTCTGTTGCTCTTGAGTGCAGAGTAAAGAAGGGGCAGGGAATGGGCCAGGAATCCAAGTAGAAATCTGCTTAATCATGATCCTCATCAAATGAACAGGACAGTTAGCTACAGGTTTCCTTCTTAGACTTTTCTTGTGTGCTGAGCAGGAGTCATGTGTTGATTGTGCAGCTTCACAATCCTCATTAAAGTAGGATTGAGTTCTCCTGCATACATGCTCCTGCCCATCACTTTTGACTTGGCGCTTGTACACATCACAATCTATGCATCTTCTGTGCAGGATGAAGCTCCAAATAATGTTGGGGAATCAGGGGCTCTGCCATGTTGTGATGAAGCATTGAAACATCTATCATTGTTTGCTGTTCATTATTAAATTTAGAACATACGAATGGCTGTATTGGGTCCCACCAACGGTCCATCTAGTCCAGTATCCTATCTTCCCACAGTGGCCAATGCCAGGTGCCCCAGAGGGAGTGAACAGAACAGGTAATCATCAAGTGATCCATCCCAGGTTGCCTATTCCCAGCTTCTGGCATACAGAGGCTAGGGACATCATCCCTGCCCATCCTGGCAAACAGCCATTGATGGACCTATCCTCCATGAATTTATCTAGTTCTTTTTTGAACCCTCTTATAGTATTGGTCTTCACAACATCATCTGGTAAAGAGTTCCACAGGTTGACTGTGCGTTATGTGAAGAAATACTTCCTTTGTCTGTTTTAAACCTGCTGCCTATGAATTTCATTTGGTGACCCCTAGTTCTTGTGTTATGAGAATCTGACCTGGCAGGAAAATTCCTCCTGACCCAGTTGTGGTGATCAGTTTCACCCTGAGCATGTGGGCAAGACCCACCAGCCAGACACCTGGGGAAGAATTCTCTGAAACTCAGAGCCCATCTATTGTCCTATCACCAGCAACTGGAGATATTTGCTGCTGGCAGTCACAGATTGACTACATGCCATTGTAGGCAGTCTTGTACCATCCTCTCCATAAACTTATCAAAATACGTCTTGAAACCAGTTAGGTTTTTTGCCCCCACTACTCCCCTTGGAAGGCTGTTTCAGAACTTGACTCCTTTGATGCTTAGAAACCTTCATTTAATTTCAAGCCTAAACTTGTTGAAGGCCAGTTTATATCCATTTGTGCTTGTGTCCACAATGGCGCTCAACTTAAATACCTTCTCTCCCTTCTGGGTATCTTCTTCCTGTTTGTATTTAGTATCTGTAAAACTGCTAGGAGGGACTGTAAGACACCATGGCTAAGATGCTAGGGGAGATTGTAAGATGCCATTGCCTGAGATGCCAGCAATATGTGAACCCCCAACAATACATTTAATTCACTTCCAGTGTCAGCACCATCTCCCAGAGATTTAAGGCCGTATCTATGCTAACAATTTCATAGCTTCTTACACCATTGTTCTAGTGCTGGTACAGGGTTAGATGACATGGTGGTAAGAGCATCTGATCTTTTTCTTCTCTAACTTTTCCACTGGAGATAGCTAGTTAATGTATGTATAGTGCAGGAGTCTAAGTGAGATCAGTGCTTGGATGAAGACGAAGTGACTAATGCTAAACTCCAGGGAAGCTGGAGATGATGCTGGAGTGAAGGGGAAAAATGTTTAGAAGGATTGGCTAACACTAAACATCACCATCCAGCAAAGGCATATTACCTGTGATTGTAAGAAACAAGGGGGTCCTTCTGGAGCTCTTTCTGCAATTGGATACACATTTAATGACAGTGCCCAGAAATGCCTTCTTCCATCTGTCGTTATTCAAAAGATTTAGCCTCATCTGGATTGTCCAGCACCTGGCTTTGAATTCCCATGACCTCTAGCTTCGATTACTGTGATGCACTGTACTTGAGTTTGAATGTAGAAGCTTTGAAGATGCTTCGGTTAATTCAACATGGAGTGGCCCCTAATTAAGCATTATAAGTTGCTGCAAACACATTGCTTAATGGTCCAGTCACTACATTGAATCCCTTTCAAATTAACTGGCTCTCCAGAGCTCTCGATGGGACAAACCAGGGTATCTAATGGACTGGTTTTCTTTCTTTGCCAGAATGGCCATTGAACACCCATCATATTGTGAGTCAAATTCAGACCTAGTACAATTCATACCAGGGCCAAATTTGTTCTTCTGGCCTGATGCATGCTTCCAAAAAGAGCATTAGTAAATTTGATATTTGATTCTGTGGTTTACAACATGAACTAACTGTGCTGGATTGCTGTTATTTTTTTCCGCTGGGATGAGACATTTCTGGGACTAGCCTGTTGAGATTTGAAAATTCAATTTTAATTGCCATAATGGAAATTTATAACCCAGGAGGCAAATAAGGACAGCCAGTGGAACACATTTAGTGCTGCATCCTCCAGTCCATACTCAAGTGACTCTTCCACTGACTCCAATGCATATTGTTTTGCCAGAATAAGGAGTGTTAGGTGCCTACACTATTGAGATTGCTAAAGCATGAAAAGATGGTATTTATTGTAAAGAAATTTACACAGGGTTGTTATTTACAGTGTAACCCTTTTACACTGGATGATAAAGGAATGAGATTTTCTAGATGAAAGAATAGCTAGGTCCCCAGAGGAGAAACAAAAGGAACATCAGATTGTTTAAGCGAATAAACATGAACAAACTTGGCTGTGCACCAAGCTATGGCATTGCTACATTTGGCGAAATCCCTCCTAAGTGAATTACTGTACATAAGAAGAATAAATTTGTTAAAAGAATAGGCTTAAAAGCATGTAGGCAGGTGAGTCCATTAGGGTGCTAGAAGAAATGATGCCTCAAAGATATGAATGAGTTACAAGCTAGGTCCTTAGCTAATTCGGTGTTCACACTAGCTAAACTATTACTTCCTATGAAGATTAATATTACAATATAACATAGATTCATAGATTCACAGACTCTGGGACTGGAAGGGACCTCGAGAGGTCATCGAGTCCAGTCCCCTGCCCTCATGGCAGGACCATGGTCATGAAGATTCCAAAGAGAGAAGAATGCTGTTTAAAAATTGAGATATTTTAAAGTTTTGAAACAGACAGTCCTTTGTGGAATCCCAGTTACAGGCTGTCTTTGATCCTTTCCAGAAGGACACCCGCACTTCGGAAGGATAGCTTTCTTCATTTGCTGCTAATATTTTGAAATCATCTCCTTTGCTTGCTAAACCAAAACTGCTTAATCATAACATAACATGTCCAGTGTTAAAACTGACCATGTTCAGGAAAAAAACAAAGCTCTTCTGTATATTGTCTGTTAGGGAAATCGCTTTCCGAGGGGGATTTTTTCAAAGGCACAAAGAGATGTGGGGCTTTCAATGGGAGTTAGCTTTTGAAAACCTACCCCTAGCCAATATTAATCCAAGCAGTTTTTACTGTTGATGTCCTGTTAGTCAAGGAAGACACAAATATCAGCCTATGTATCTTCCCTCTAAAACAGAGGAGCCAGAGATATTTTTAAAGGCTTAGTGGCAGAGTATTTTACTTTGGAAATGTTAAAGGAGCAAAGAGACGTGTTGGAAGCCTAATACTTCTCAATTTTATTACAGTCAGCCTCACCTCTCTCAAATTACACACATTCATAGCCAGTGAATTGGAAATACAAGTGGATTTGGAACACAGAAAAGACAGTTTCTGATTACGGTTCAGGGCAAGATACTTCATATTAAGGGCCATATGCTACCTGAGATTTGGGTGTAAACCCTCCATTGTCAGCAGTGGAACTTTAAGAATTGTGGTGACTGGGAGTCAGGTTCATCTCTAGTATGACTCCACTAAAGTCAGCAGTATTACACGAGAGATGAATTTGGCCCTGGGTGTGTCCACTTTTGAGGCCTGGAATATTGTGGTTGGGAGTCATTTCAGAAGACTTGATCAATTGTCACTGGTTGCAGCCAGGGCCGGCTCTAGCAATTTCGCTGCCCCAAGCACGGCGGCACGCCGCGGGGGGCGCTCTGCCGCTCGCCGGTCCCGTGGCTCCGGTGCACCTCCCGCAGGCGTTTCTGCGGATGGTCAGCTGGTCCCGCAGCTCCGGTGGAGCTGCAACAAGCGTGTCTGCGGGAGGTCCACCGGAGCCGCGGGACCAGTGGACTGTCCGCAGCCACGCCTGCGGCAGCTCCACCGGAGCCACCTGCCGCCCTCCCAGGAACTGGCAGAGCGCCCCCTGCAGCGTGCCGCCCCAAGCACGTGCTTGGCACGCTGTAGCCTGGAGCCGGCCCTGATTGCAGCTGGCACAGTAGCTAAAGACTGAAGCCAAGAATGAAATGGTTCTGGACCCGTTCATTGTGCTAGCTTGATTTGGTTTTGTTATGATGTTGTTGTTCTAATGTAGCTAAAGTAATTGTAGTTAATTAAAAAAGGATGACTGGTTTATTTGGCTCTGGAGACATAACACTTCACTGGGAGTTCCACACATGGAACAAAGATACAAATACAATACTAGAGATACTTTCTATGCAGACAGTAAATCGAACATCTCACTGTCTCTTATGCATAGAATGGCTCAGGGAGATTTTCAGTTTTCTTAACTCTCTCCATTTTGTACGGATTTGGGTGTGGTTTTATATTGAGAAAAACTATGTGCAGTTATGATATGATTGGAATGAATACAGTAGACAATGTGTGTCAATTCACTCTGATGGACTGCTGCATTATTTTCATTGGACACAGTACGTTAATTAGCCATGATAACCCATTAGAACATTTTATGTTGGGGGATGGTACTTTAATTCCTCAGTAATTTCAGTAGCAGACTAAGAAACTTCGGTGTAAAATATTTGTTCATATTTTGATGTCTAGATTTTTTTAAAAGCTCAGAAGGTGGATATGAAGACAGATGGCTTTTGACTTTCTTGTGTACATCCCGCCATAACATTTGAATCTGATTTTCTAATAACCCGAAGCTTGGTGGTATACTGATCCATAGATTTTTTTTTTTTTTGGATTATCTCATTAAAACTACAGGGAGCCATTTGCAAAATTCAGGACTGGAGCTGGGTTTAGATTTTGAACATTAGAGGTGGATTCAGACCTATCTCTTATCTCTACCAGGCATTTTGTCATTTGTGGATATATGGAAATACATTTCCATACCTAAAAAGATTTCTTCATAGATTGTGTCAGACTTGTAAGAAAGGACCTTTGCACAAAAAGCATCAGTCTCCAGCCTACAGATATTTATTCTTTCTGATACCGTGCAGACAATAGTAGTATCTGGATAACAGCTTGCTTCATCTGAGGAGACAGCCCCTCCTCCTGCCTGATCCTGCAGTTTATGATGCTGACTTTGTGACATCTCCTTCTGTTGCCATGATAATTGCTGTGTTGTCACAGACTAAGCTCTGTGGCTTTACTGGCATATTAAAGCAGGAGAAGCTAGGCTGTTATTAGCAAAAATCACCAGGAAAATGGTACAAAGCATATATAAGTAGATGGCTGTCCGCAGTATGCAAGTGCTGTGTGATATACAGCAAAGGAGCTCAGCCATGAAGAGCTGGAGAGTCATGCACTCATAAAATGGAGATGCCGGGAGCCGTCAGATAAGCACTGCATGTTGAGCTGTTGTTAGGTTTGCACCATATTGTGTGAAGGGATGACCATGTAACGTTGTTGTTGTGACCATATCATCACTGATATTGCAGTGATGGGTGAAGTAGGAATACTTGGGGACAAATTCTTCTTTTTATTCCACCAGTATAAATGCAGAGTAATTGTACTGATTTCAGTGGAGCTAGCTCACATTTCTGGTGTAACTGAGAGAGAATTTAGCTTTAGATAGGTTAATATTGGTACAATCTCAGGGCAATATTTTGCTTTGGTATCATTTTGGACTTCTCCCTTAAGCGTAATATCTCCTTTTCATCTTTCTCTTTCCACCTTCCAGATGCTGGCAGGTCTTCCCCCTTGTTCCTGGCAGGTTGGAAGGAGGGGTGGATGCCTGCACCTTGCTTTTACCCTTCTAGCATGTGTGAGGTACCTCTCAGCTGCTCCCACACAGTCTCCCACTAACGTTCTCCAGGCTGCTTCGTGTGTGTTGAGCAACCTTTGACTCAGTTTGCCTAAAATTGCGGCTGAGCAAGGCTCTGAGCAGGGTTCTGGACTCTGAACAGCTACCTGTGGCTCACGAGCCTGGGGTCAGATAGCTCACTATTTGAATATTTTCTAAACAGTGGCAGTCTCTATTTACACTGTTGTCTCCTCCTGAGCATAGACTCTAATGTATTATTTATTATTTCTATTGTGTTAGCGCATGCTGGCCCCAGTCAAGATTGAGGTCCCATTGTACAAGGCATTGTACAACAAGAGACACTCCCTGCCCTAAAGAGTTTACAGTAGAAAGGACAGAGGCAGATGGAGGGAGGGATACGATGTAGAAGGGAAAGAAGGGGAAGCAGGATCCAACATAAAAGGGAAGTAGACAGGATGATCAGAGGGGTACGTATTGTTCATTGTTTTCTCTGGCCTTGATTCAGCAAAGCGCTTCAGTATGTGTTTAACTTTAAGCATGTGCTTTAGTACTTTGCTGAATAGGGATGGCAGTTTCACACATTGGTGACACTTTATATTGAAGTTCCATTCAGAAATAGTTTATAAAGGTTTAACAAATACTAATAGAGGTTTTAATAATTGGTAAATTATTCTAGATTGTTATAATCCATGGTTATAAGAAACCCATTGACCTGTGCAACTCTGTAACAATCTGTAACACTTACTACAGATGTGCTCAATCCATCTCAATATTTTGTCATCAGAATTGGCTGATTTGTTTGCAGAGAGAGTTCGATTTTGACAAAATTCCAGTGGAAACCAGGCAAGGTTCTATCAATCCTGCCTTCGTTCCTGCTATCTTGCCTGCTCTGCTCCTCAGCAGCTGGCTCTGGCTCCTTAGGCTTTCAGGGAGAATGCAGAGTGCCTGCGAGTCAGGAACGGCAGAGCTTTCCAGGGTCCATGGCTCTGGGACAGTCCATCTGGTTGATTGCCCAGGAGTCAGGGCACCGTTTCCGTTCACAGAGAATATCCATTTTTTTAGTTTTCTTTTTGAAGGAGAATGAAACCAAATTCCAAAATATCTAAATTCTCTGCAAAATGGAATTACCCCTCTCTACCAAGGTTCACTTAGAACCATCTGTAACACAGGCTACTCATGTCTGTAACACATCTGTGACATCCTATTAATCATTTATTAACCCTTTATAAACTATACATGAATCTTAAGATAAAGTGTGACCCAGATGGTTAAGTGTTTTGCAGAATTGTGGCCTGCATAGTTTTTTGTTACAAATTACTGTATTATGTAGCTTTTACTAAAACAAAATAATTCTTATTGTCCTTGCCTGTTCCTTTTGGGTTCTACTTAACCTCTTTTCTGGCTGTCTGTTAATAAGAGTCCTGACCTATTGCATTTGTTGCTTGTATTGTTAACCTTTGCCTGTTTATAGAGAAAAATGTAGAACATCTTGATGAACGGATAGAGTGACCAGATGTCCCGATTTTATAGGGACAGTCCTGATTTTTGGAGCTTTTTCTTACATAAGGACCTATTACCCCCACCCTGTCCTGATTTTTCACACTTACTATCTGGTCTTCATAGGCATGGAAAGCTTTGGTGACCTATTAGCAGCAGTAGATGGATGTTTTCAAATATTGGTAACGTTCCCCTCAACAGATAAATAAGATGCTGTCTCTTTGTAGTAGAACAATATTAATGTTTTAAAAGGAAATTGAATGAGCTGAAAAAGAGCCCACAAGATGGTGGTCTGTCCAGGTCAGCAGGCACAGTAGTAAATCATCATGGTGAGGAGGTGCAACCGCCAGCATGTGTCAAAATAAATCATTACCTTTCACGCCACTGATTAAAAAATACTGCAGTTACTACTGACAGTAGAGTCTGAAAAATAGCTGTGATCAGCCAGGCAAATTCTAGGATGGGGACTTGCATTCCTGTCCACATTTTCATTGCCAGAGGTTACTAGCATCTGAGACTGATCCCATAGGGATCATATTTCATTGTAGCTCAGTGCCTTGATTTTACCCCAGAGTCCCCTGGATACTTTATCTCATGGAAAGTCTCCAACCTTTTGTGTACATGATCTTTCCTCATATATTATATTGAAAACTTCTTTCTTCAGGATGGTTAGATTATCAGATGTATCTTTCATAGAAAGACAACAGTATGGGGGGCCTGCGTCTAAAAAAAAACCAAAACACTTTTATCCATGCTGAATTTTAAGTATGTGCTTAAAATTAAACACATAATTAAATGCTTTGCTGACCAGGGATTGACATCAGAACAACTAGATCTTATGTAGCATTTTTCATCAGGAGCTCTCAAAGCACTTTACAAAGGAGGTAAGTGTAATCCCTATTTTTACAGATGGGGAAACATAAGCATGTGCTTAAATGTTTTTTAAATTGGGAACTCAAGTATTTGCATAACTTTAGGCACGTGAATAATCCTATGCTTAATTTTTGCAAGTTCAGGATCTAGAAGAGATACAAGACAAAATGAGAATCCTTATTTATCTTTTTTAAAAGAAGCAACAGAAGAATCAGTGGCCCCTTATTACTGAATGGAACCAAGCACATAATTTATAATGGATATTTTATTCAATTAATGTAACCTCTTCTTCTGATTAAGGAAGAAACAGGTTGTGGCTTCCTCAAAGTTATTCACTGTTCACAATTATTTAACTAATATCTTTCCAAATTCAATACAGACGCCCCCTCCCAGAGTTGCGCAAACCTGATTTATGCAAATCTGCACTTATGGAAAAAGTTCCGTAAGCTATTTTCTTTTCTTTTATTTTTTTTGCATATTTGTTGGTTATACATTTCTGACTTATGTATTAATCCATGAGTGGTTGAAATCTGGGCTGTGTTGCTCAGTTGTGATTGATTATTATTAAGTCACATGATATTATTCCTGTTTCCTGGCTAGGTGAGGTGTGCTACCATTTCCAGCATGATTCCTTGAGTGCATGAATTTAAACTTTAGTTTCTGTGCAGTTTTGAAATTTACTTTCTGCAAACGTTTTTGCCAGTGTAAACTGATTACTTGAATATTCACAGAAATGAGAACACCTGAGCACTGGGAACAGGGCACCAACAATTCTTTGAACATTTGAACAGTTCTTCACAAAATATTTTAGATATATATGTGGCATTATTTGTTCAGCTCTAACACTGAAAACTTGCATGCAAAATGTTGACTGACTCTTATTATTCCTGTAATGAACAGTGCTCTACTTAAGAGTTAGGCTACTACAAATTAATATAAATTCTTCCAGCCCAGACCTGAATTACTGTTCCTAAGCATTTACACACAAGGTTTAACATGAGCTTCTAGTAATTCAGCTTTCATCAACTTTAAATGGATACTAGCAATTAGTTTAGGATTTTTATGAGGTTTACATATGCTCTATTGATGATTTTTTAAATGACTGTGTAAGAGCTCTGTATAGTTACATGTTTGCATGCAGTGTTCAAAATCCAAACACTGCTGCAGGATGCTAGTACATGAGAATCAGAAACCTGACTAAAACCAATTTACTTTTACAGCTGAGGCCAAGGGAAGAGCAAAAATGCGGAGTTAGTTGTTACAAAAGTAACCTTCAGTCGTGGGTATGTGTGTGTAACTCTAATGCTAATTTAGGTCAGAACTCACTCTTTCCCTCATACCAAGCTGCAGAGCTGGTAGACTACAGAGAATGAAGCATGCTGTACCTTCCAAGAGAGATTGCATGGCCCTTGCTCCCTCTCTTTCCCTGTGCTCTTTGAAATTCTGGTTGGGATGGGGAATGGTAGAGTGCATATGGGACAAACTCAGCAGGCTCCCGCTTTCTGATGCTGACCAGCTCTGTAGGCCCTGTGGCATTGTGACGAGGTATAGCTCTGCCCCATGGGAGGCTCTTTTAGATTGCAGAGGGGTATGGAACAGGGACCCTGATTGGCTCCTGGTTTCATGGGAACTCTTTCCCCCTATTAATTCCCTTGCATACCCCTGCTAGAGTCTTTATTCAACACTAGATTCACGTATAAAGACATGCAGAGAATTAACTCCTCCGAAAACTAATTCATTTTCCCCTTTATGCAGGTCACTCGGCTTGGGCAGTGAAGGCAAGTCAAATCAGTAAACCAGTTTGTTTACTGGTAAACCAGTCACTTTCACTCGGTTCTCATGCATTAACGTTGCACAGCCAAGTTTGATTGGGCTGGCAAAAGCCCTCTCAGAGCTCGTCCCACAGCAGTGCCATGTGACAGTGCAATTAAATCTAGCCCTGGAGACTGAACTGTTCCATTCACAGAATGGCTACTGAGCAAGTGGCAGCAGTGCAGACTTCCCTGAACTGCATGACTAATGTGCCCTGAAATGAATCTGGAGGGATCACCTGGAGGGGTGAGAAGATAGTTCAGTCTCCATGTCTATTGAGTCTTTGACCAAACTGCTGAGACACTCAACCAGAAACCAGATTCTGTGTGGTCTCTTGTGAGGTACAGCAAAGAATGTGTAGATTGGGGAGGGGGCAGTGGAAAGGTGCATATTCTTGGCTACTCTGGGGAACCAGCACAGTTGAGATTACTGGGCTGTTGTTAGTTAAGACAACTTCCCCACTGTAGCCAATAGGTTGCTCTGGGACCAAGAACTGCTGGAGTACAGACTCTCTGGCCGTTACCTCTCTTGTATTTCCAACTCTCGCCCCGACCCTGTCCCTGCCTGCAGGTATATGGGATCTTGGGGAGCAATTACCACACAGGTGGGGTGCAAAATAAACTTTATTAAGAAAATGCAAAAACAGGGAAAATTTAATAGTGAGGGGTATGGGGTTTGTTAAGGTAGGCAATTGGGGAGGGAGTTCTTTTAGTATAGTATAGGGGGTTTCAATAGTGGGGTACAATACAGTGGGGTACAATACAGTTGGGTACAATACAGTTGGTAACCAACTAACACTGAAGTATAAATGTAACAGGTAGCTAACAATTTCTAGGTAAAGGGTGTGTCACAGCAGCATATAACCAACTAACAGTTATGGGTAAAATGTGTTATATAACCAACAACTTTAGGTAAAAATGTGTCACAGTGGTGTAAATATAAATGTGAGGTGTGTGAGAGAGAGAAAGGGTAACCAATGGGGTTTTATGCTAGACTTCAGTAATACAATTGAGGTTTGGCAGCAGTAGGAGCGGGGTGAACACGTGGGGGAAGGGATTAAAAGAGAGAGAGAGAGAGAGAGGCAGTGGTAGAGGAATGAGGTTAGGGGATGGGGGAAGAGGAGCATGTGGTGGAGCAGAAACCAAAGATAGAGGCGCTACAGAGGGGGATTTAAACTCAGGGAGACACAGAGAGCAGACAGGCTGCAAGTTTAAACAGCAGAGAGACTGCAATAAGTGACTGGGGAGCTCGGGGGGGGGGGAATTGGGGCAGTGGGAAGACAAATTTAAATAGTAAAAACCTTATCTATCCCCTAACTTAATCAAACTTATATAAAATGACAAGCAGCTACCGAATACAACCAGGCAATGATTTTCTAAACTTATCTTAACCAACAATTAGGCAACACAACAAATATCACAGAAACTTACAAGCTCTACAATCTTAACAAACTATGACTTATTAAAAAAAAACCAAGACCTATGGTGCACCTTATGCTATGGGGAGGTTACAGAGGGCAGAGTGGTATGTATCCAGGACCCAGCTCCAAAGGAAGCCAAGGGATGGTAGCTACAGCGGTGGATACAGCTGAAAGCAGAGAGCCCCAAGGCAAAGCCCACAGGAGCAGAGCTTAGCAGTGGCAAAGAGCCCTGTAGTTTAAGAGAGGTTTTAAGACACAGACCAAGGTTTAGCTTGAGTCTGTGTGCTGGGGAAACAGAGCCAGCAGCTAAAATAATAAAATAAAAGTATAGAAAGTTTTACAGAGGGATTCTTACCAGTCCCCAAGGCAGCAGCAAAGGCAGAAGCAGCAGCAACATCAGAAGAGGCAAGGAGGGTTCGGTACAGTCTCAATAATCAGGAGATCTCTCAGGTAGCAATTCGTTTTTCGTGGGGGGGGTTTTTCAAAAACGGGGGTACGCTCAAAAATAAAACGAGAGCGGAGAAAGGACCCCCCAGAACCCCTGGCTGATCAGACCAGGCAGCAATGCAGGAACCTTTCTGAGGTGTGTTTCAAAAATGTCTGGTTTTAAAGGCAAACTTGGGCAGTTTCCCACCAGTAATCCTGATAGGCTCCCTCTGTCACAGGGGAGGGGGCACAGGGGAAAAACTGAAGGTAAGCCCAGAGACATGCCTGGACATAGTCCTGTGCAATAGCTGACTCAAGAGCACATGAGACTATGACTCATGCCCAGGATCTTAAAACCACAATAGGCCTTGCAGCTCTGGACATTGCCTACCCTACACCAAGCCCAGGTTCAACGAGGTGATAACAGGACTAACCCTTTGAAAAGGGCAGTGGTCCCATTTAGCATGCAGCACAAGTGGCCATCCGTTTGAGAAGGGCAATGGCTCTTGTTAAACAACTTAAGGGGCCCTCCCTTTGAGAAGGGCAGTGGCCCTGGTAAACAACTTAACAGCCAGGGAAGGGCGGCCACAGGAGAACAGAAAACAAAATGGAGTCTGGGGAAACAAAATGGAATAGGGGAATAGCTGTAACGGACAGAGTACAGACTCTCTGGCCATTACCTCTCTTGTATTTCCAACTCTCGCCCCGACCCTAGCTGGCCCTAGGAAGGGAGCTATAAAAGGGGCATTGTAGGGCCATATAAGTTAGGTCTATGCTGCTCTTGTGTTGAGGGAATTGTCCTGGGGGTGATTCTTTTCCCTTTAAGACTCCTTTAGAGTATGGTAGGGGCATTAAGGAGTTGTAGTATGATCTGGCCCAAGACTGAAAATTACTACCGTATGTGATGGTTTTGGCATTTGTGGACGTTTGTCCTCTAGGAACTAGATTGTGACCACCAAACTCATTTTACATTGGCCATCTATCAGATGGTAATAATTTTTAGTCCACTGTCCATCTGGGCTGTATGTCAATGGGTGACATCAAGGCTAGAAAAGACATCTGCTGGAAAAGTAATATGGCAAAACAAAATTTCCAATAAATTATTGGAATGCATTGGGAACTTTTGTATTTCAAAAAGTGGAGAAGTAAGCAGGGGGACAGCCATTTTAGACTCGATTCTGATCTTCAGGAGGAATTGGGTGGGAATCTGAAAGTGAAAGGCAATTTGTGTGAAAGTGATCATGAAATGATAGATTTCATGATTCTAAGGAAAGAAAACGAAGAGTGGCAAAATAAGGGCAAGTGGATTTCAAAAAAGCAGATTTTAGCAAATTCTGAGAGCAGGTAGGTAAGGTCCCATTAGAAGAAAATCTAAAGGAAAAAGGATTTCAGGAGAGCTGGCAGTTTTTCAAGGAGACAATATTAAAGGCACCACTGCAAACTATCCCAATGTGAAGGAAAGATAGGAAGAATAGTAAAGGGCCCAAGTGGCTCTACCAGGAACTCTTTAATGACCTGAAAATCAAAGAGGAATCCTACAAAATGTGGAAACATGGACAAATTGCTGAAGACGAATACAAAAGAATAGCACACACATATGGGGACAAAATCAGAAAGACTAAGGCACAAAATGAGTTATACTTAGCAAAAGACGTAAAAGACAATAAGAAGAGGTTCTTTAAATACATTAGGACCAAGAGAAAGAGGACGGAAAGTGTAGATCTTCTACTTAGCAGGAAGGAGAGCTAACTGCTGCATCAAGAAGCTTGATGTGTTTACTGCCCATTTTGCTTCAGCCTAAACTAAAAAGGTTAATGGTGGCTAGATACTCCACACAAATAGGGAAAGAACAGGTTAAAGAATATTTAGATAGTGGGATGTATTCATGTCAGCAGGGCCTGATGAAATTCATCTTAAGGTATTTAAGGAACTAGCTGAAGCAATCTTGGAACCATTAGCAATTATCTTTTAGAATTCATAGAGGACAGGTGAGGTGCCAGAGGACTGAAGAAGGGAAAACATAGTGCTGATTTTTAAAAAAGGGGAACAAGAAGGACCCTGGGGAATTATAGACAAGTCAGCCTAACTTCAATACTTGGAAAAATACTGGATCAAATTATTAAACAATCCAGTTTCTAAGCACCTAGATGATAATAGGATTATAAGGAATAGCTAGCATGGATTTGTCAAGAACAGATCATGCCAAAGCAACCTAGCTTCTTTCTTTGACAGGGTTACTGGTCTAGTGGATAGGGGGAAAGCAGTAGATGTGATACAGCTTAATTTTAGAAAGGCTTTTGACACAGTACCAGAATACATTATCATAAGAAAACTAGGGAAATGTGGTCTAGAGTAATAGATTACTATAAAGTGGATGAATACCTAGTTGGAAGACTCTACTCAAAGAGTAAAAGCAGCAATGAGTCCTTTGGCACCTTATTGACTAACAGACGTATTGGAGCATGAGCTTTCATGGGTGAATGCATCCGACGAAGTGGGTATTCACCCACAAAAGCTCATGCTCCAATTCATCTGTTAGTCCATAAGGTGCCACAGGACTCTTTGCTGCTTTTACAGATCCGGACTAAAACGGCTACCCCTCTGATACTCAGAGAGTAGTTATCAATGATTCTCTGTGAAAATGGGAGGCCATATCTAATGAGGTTCTACTAGGGTCAGTCTTGAGTCCAGTAAAATTCAATATTTTCATTAATAGCTTGGGTAATGGAGTGGAGAGTATGCTTATAAAACTTGCAGATGACGCCAAACTGGGAAGGGTTGCAAGCACTCTGGAAGATAGGATTAGAATTCAAAACAACCTTGATAAATTGGTCTGAATTCAACAAGATGGAATTCAACCAATGTTCCACCCATGTGTGCAATAAATTTTGTTATGTACATCAAGGTAATGTGTGGATGTATGCTGCCAGTAGAAACAAAAAACCTAGATATAATATATATTTTTTAAAAGTTACCAATTGGGATAATTACTCCAGCCAGGACAAGTTAGGCATTTTAGAACTCACTACTCAAAGAATTAAATTTAAGTGTGAGAGAGATAAAAATTATGAAATGCTCAGACCAGTCAAAAAACTAAAATAACACACTTGAAAGAATAAAATTACAGGGAATATATGGGCATTGCAGGAAGTTCCAAGAAGTAACAACAATAACAACAGTGTTGGGAGGTGTGTGACATGGACCCTGTGTGTAGGTGAGCACGACACACAGACACTCTGTGTGTGACACTGTGTGTGTGTGAGACCAGGGCCGGCACTACCATTTAGGCAGCCTAGGCAATCGCCTAGGGCGCCAGAATAATTGGTGGGCGCTGTTTTGCCGGAGGGGGCGGCAGGCGGCTCCGGTGGAGCTGTCGCAGTGGTACCTGCGGGGGGTCCACTGGTCCGCAGCTCCGGTGGAGCTGCCGCAGTCGTGCCTGCGGATGGTCGGCTCCTCGCGCGGCTCCGGTGGACCTCCCGCAGGCACGACTGCGGCAGCTCCACCGGAGCCGCGGGACCAGCGCGCGGGGCAGCGAAATTGCTGTCCGCCTAGGGCGCTCAAACCCCTAGCGCCGGTCCTGTGTGTGACACACACAGACTGTGTGTGCTGGCTGCTGGGGAAGTTTCTGAGAGACGCTTGTCTGCTGACTCCTTAGGGCACTCACTGAAAGCTCTCCTTCTCCTGAACTGTGTCCCCCCACCCCTGCTCTGCAGAGATTGGTATGTGTGTGTGTGAGAGAGAGACAGAGACAGAGATTGTGTGTGCTGGCTGCTGGGGCAGTCTCTGAGAGACCATGCACTGTCTCTTTAAGGCACTCACCAGAAGGCTTGTTCAGACCTCAGAGCTACTGCAAGTCCTGATGAGCCTTGTCCCCTCTACCTTGCTCTGTGGAGATGGGGTACAGGGACTAAGGGAGGGGGACACCTTGATATCAGCACCCTCCTTTCTTCCTCTGTTCCCCCCGCTCTGCACAGCCAGCAGAAGGGTCCCAGGAGCAACGTGGCTGCAAAGCAGCGGGAGTGTGGTTGAGAACCTGAACACATGCTGCTGGATGTGCACGGCTCTGCTAATCAGCTGAGCGGCTGCCCAAGCGCGCAGCTTACAGGAAACACAGCTTGGGACTTCAGCAGGAGCGGGGCTGAAGCAGGTGTGCCCTGGCTCTCGAACTTCTGAAGATTGTCATATGCAGCTTGGAAGGCCAGTAAGTTTGGCCACCCCGGTACGAACGAGCATTCCTGGCACTTCTGCTGTTAATGGGTCCATGGTATAAAGGTTAGGTTTGTGCTATTTGACTTGATTCCATTTTTGTTTACTTCATAAATGTTTCTTCTTTTTTTTCCCTCAGAGTGATCGACTGCTCATTAAAGGTGGAAGAATTATCAATGATGACTACTCCTTCTATGCAGACATATACCTGGAAGATGGACTTATAAAGTTGGTTTTTAAAATACTGAACATTTTTGCATGCATGTTAATCATGATAGTGAGCTCGACTCCTACAGCCTGCACATCTCTGTGGATGCCTGTTAATGTTGAATGTTGTAGAGGAATATTTTATTTATTATAAAAATCTGCTTTTCATCTTGGCTAGTGTCAGATAGGTAGAAGATTCCATCAGTCAGTGTGACTGGAGCTCTTTGCACCTGCAATGGGTCCATTCTCAGTTACTTCTGACAGGACTTAATCTATGCCAAAGCCTGTGCAGTGCAGGTAGTAGCACAAGCTCAGCCAAGCTGTCGGGTCCATCTAGTGCAAGAGGTCCCAAGCGAAGATGATTGATTACTGGCTCAATGTGCTGTGGGGTGCTTGTTACAGTTATTTTCACTTGCTGGTATTGGTGCCATTTTGTGCTGTATGTGGATACTGAACGCCTACATGGGCACTTTTTCTCACTCGGAATCCCTACTGTGTGTCCCATGTACATATTCTGCTGCTCTTGTGTACACCAACATTGTGAATACTGCTGCTTGTGCACCGAATATACCGTATATACTTGATCATAAGCTGGTTCGTTTATAAGTTGACCCCGCCCCAAGACGGATAAGTAAAAATGGAAATTTTTTATAACCCATTAACAAGCCGACTCTATAATTCAGGGATCAGCAAACTTTGGCTCCCGGGCCATCAGGATAAGCCACTGGTGGGCCGAGATGGTTTGTTTACCTTGAGCGTCCGTAGGCACGGAGGTAAACATAAGTAAACACGGTGTCACAGCACCAATGGGAGACACCAACCAAAGGGGTATGTGCTAAGCCCTGCCCCTCTCAGGGAGAAAAGTGCCCAAGTCTGGGCTGCAGGGAAGTGCCTAGTTCTGCTAGTGATCCACAAACTAGGGGGAGATAAGAGCTTGGCCACCTAAGATGCATGTGGGACATTCAACAAAACAGCTGGGGGCAGAGGAGGAGGACAAGGATGTCCCTTATAGTCTTTAGGTCAGCGGTAGTGTACTCACCCAGGATGTGGGAAACCCTTGGTTCATGTCCCTGCTCCTCCGTAGGAGGGAAAGCATTTGAGCAGGGCTCTGCCACCTTTCAGGTAAGTGCCCCAACTATGAGGCTATGGAGTATTCGGATGTGGGGCTCCCTCAGTCTCTCCTGCTGAAGTTGTTCCATTTTAATTAAACAATGGCATTTTTAAATATGACGTGGGCCACAGAACCACTTAGAACGATTCTATTGCCATGTGCCTAGGGCACTCAGCTAAGAGGTGGCAGATTCCTGTTCATATCCTTTCTCCCCGTCAAGAGGTGGGGGCTTGAATTAGGGGTCTCCCACATCCTGAGTGAGTACCCTAACCACTGGGTTAACGATTACAAAGGAGGCCTTTCTCCTGCAGCTGTTCTGTGTTGACTTGTCTGAGGGGCCTAATCCAGTAGGCATGCTCAGAAGCTGCTTACAGGATTGCACCCCTGTGCATGACTTAGGCAGCCAAACACTAGTCTCCCCTAGTCTGTGAATCACTGTGGGGTTTAGGCGGGAGATAAGCCTCTGGGTGCTTATCATGAGTGCACATGCTCAGGCCTAGAGAGAGGCTGCCTAGAGTGAGGCTTTATACCCAGAGGAAAAAAATGTAGGCACCTACAGGGTTAGGCTGCAGCCATGTGGGTGTTTTGTGGATGGCAGTAGTGCCTAAAAACAGGTCTTGGGCTCCTAAAAATGGGACTTAGGTGCCTAAGTACCTGCGTGGATCCCACCCTTTATTCTTTGTTTACAAATTTGGGTAACCGCACCGAGCTCAATGGGGATTTCTCATGTGCATGAATTTAAGCATGTGAGTAAGTGGATTCTGGATTGGGGCCTCTACATTATGCCCTAGTCAACTTGCTTTGTTCACAGGAAATTATAGATCATGACACCTGTTTGAGAGGGTGAATCTTGTAAGTTGCTAATGATTACTGGTGCATCAAATGGTGTCTAGGGGCATTTGCATGGTAGCTAGAATACAACTATCAGCATCATTCACTTTCTCTCTCACTTGTAAGCAGCAACTAAATTATCCCACTTTCTCATTAGCATACAAATATTATTCCAAAATGAACTGTCCAAGAAGCCTGACACACCACCTCTTGCTCAGCATTCTAGAGAAACAGAATAAAAGCCACTGAGCAATGCCAGTGAGGATCAGCCTTCTTCCAGCAGCCTTAACCTGGGTGGCAACGCTAGAAGTGAGAAACCACCTTGCTAGCCGCCCCAGCCAAATGTAGTGAAATCCTTTCATTTCAACATACAGTAATGGAGTGCAGCGATGTTGAGGAAGCTGGTGCTCTGCAATGGAGTGAGAATGGCTCAGGCCCTGGTTCAGCAAAGCACTTCTGCACATGCATAACACTCTTGGACTTCAGCGGGACTTAAGCATGTGTTTAAATGCTTAACTTTAAGCACATCCCAGAGCCCATCCTTTTTCAGCAAAGCATGTGCTTCAGTGCTTTGTTGAACCAGGGTCTTTTAGTTTTCTTGTTTTTCACAGTTTTCACAGGTAGTCTTTGGAATGTTATTCTTGTTTCAAAGTAGAATTTAAAGGAGATGGATCTTAGTTCTTTTTTCCATTCTCAAATCTCTTTGCCATACAAACACTGCACAGAGAAAGCAAAGTAGCTCTGATTATAATGTTAGCGACGAATGATCATCTGGTGTAAATTGACTTAGTTCCAGTGCCAACAATGAAGAAATGCTGATTTAAACAAGCTGATTATCTTCCCTCTATTTTCATTTGTTCAGTACCTTGTGATATTTCTTTGCAATTCAAATTTGAAGAATTCCGAAGCATCTTAAGTCCCTTTTGTGTAACCTGTTGTGCTGGTCTGCTTGCATTCATGCATCTGTACTAATTCCCTACCTATTTTTCACTCTGTAATTAGCTACATTAATATTAATCATAGTTGTGAACATGTTACAGCGTACCTCCCAGTGTAATGCAACATTTGTGTGACTATTGGGCATTTACACACACAGCTATATGGCCTCAAGCTAAGCTAGCATTAGATCTCACTAGCTAAGCTTGGTTAGCGCTTAGAATGGAGACTTTGAGCAAAATTCCAGATATTGCAGGAAGCAGTGTGGTTAATTGAGAAACTGGTGCTCTTCCCTTAGACTAGAACTGAGACCTATGCCCCAGTGTAGTATGGGACACAGTGCTGTTGGATGTGGAGTCCTTTGGATGAAAAAATGAGCTGTTGATCTCCTGTGGTTCTTTTTAAACTCTGGTTGTTTGGCCAAATTCCAGTTTGAGTAATACTAGTATTTTCCCTTGGGTATAATTAATAGTTATACTCATTTCCCATCCTAAATTGTTGCTACAGACTGTTAAACAGTTGCCAGGTTTCACTTCTTGGGTAGCTATTGCGTTTTAATGTTGTGCAAAATAAACTCAGGATCTATATGTGTCTGGGATGAGTGCATATATACATGCACGTAAATATTACCTTATCCCACAGAAAATCTATATTGAAAGGGAATTAGGGCTAAGAGTATGTATCAGTAATTTGGGGGAAACTACATTACAGGGATGTGGTAATTATCCTAAAACAAAGTAGTATAAGCCCAGGAAGTTCACAGTTAATGTTAACCAAAAAACAAATCCAAGCAAGCTGAGGTGTGGAAATGCAGGTTTGTGGTTCCCATAGATCCTTAACTTTGCCCTGTTGTGACCCCAGGAGAGATTAACAATTTTTGAAATCTAACATGTTTTTAAAAATCAGTTTTAATCCAAGTGGAGTCCACAAACACTAAAATGCCTTCCTAAAGATTGTGTGGATTTCGCATGGTGTCACTGTAAGACCGAGTTGAGATTTCTACTGAAGAAGAAACTTTCAGTTATGAAGAATTACAAGGGGAATTACAAGACCTTTTAATTCATATATATTGAAATATATAGCCTATGCACAAGATTGAGTTTTAACTATAGGAGAAGTTTGAAGAAACTGTGACTAGAGTTTGTTTCGGTGCCCTAACTATGCATTTTCATGCCTTAAAATGAATTGAATTTCTTTGAAGTTCAAGCTTAGTTTTGAATGTCTTGGGTTTATAGTGTTTGGTTTTGAAATAATTGCAACTTCCCTGTAATATATGGTAATAAAAATATTATTAATACAAAATTACTGATATGCGTTCTCAACCTTGATTCTGTCTTATTTTAGTTTTTGTCTGCGAATTTCCTTGTGCTTTTCCTGCTGTTTAGACAAATAGGAGAGAATTTGATTGTTCCTGGTGGAGTAAAGACCATTGAGGCTAATGGACGTATGGTTATCCCCGGGGGAATCGATGTCAATACTTACCTACAAAAGCCCTACCAAGGAATGACCGCTGTTGATGACTTCTATCAAGGCACAAAAGCAGCTCTAGCAGGCGGTACCACCATGATCAGTAAGTACTAAAACACTCTCACCTCTCAAATCTAAGTGTCTTCGGGCTGAGCGCAACCTGCTGTTTTCAGTTCACATGATATTCACTGGGTTTATCTGTGTATATATTCTACACAGCTGTTTTCAGAAGTCATTTAAGATCAGATCAATGTCTGGGTCTTGTGAGGTGGAATCTCCACTGATTACGGTAGACAACTTTACCAGGATCAACAGAAAATGAGGTTACGCTTAGAAAAAGCAGCTACACCTAGGGTAGTGTTGTTGGGATTCCCTCTGAAACTTTTTCTACCCAGAGCACCATGTCTGCTTCTGGGAGAACATTTCATCCAGTTCTCTGAGAACCAAAACACTCAGTTCGACTCCAGATTTTGTCACTTACTTTCCTTTATCTGGCAAACAGCAAAGCTATGTTGAGTTGATCAGACTCAAGCATAGGAGGTGAGTATAGAGCATACATCTAAAGTTACAGAGAAAAACTCTTCCTTTATATACATTTGCAGATTCCATTGCATTTGCTGTACATTACATCACACGTTTTTGGGTTGGCTTGGTTACTTTGTAGGAACCAATCCAGCATGCTCTCTCCATGTGCTGTTTATGTGGGAACTTGTTCTTTAATTTGAGATTTATCTCATCAATTGTCCCTAATGTTAAGGTGTAGCTGCTTATGTTAGCTAGCACAAACATCCTGACTCCAGCATACTGATTTTCAAGCCCCCGTATACAACTTAACTATCCATTCGCCTTGCCTTATTTCTTAGTGGGCATGATTGGGAAGTTATTTATGTCAAGCCAGCTCTACAAGTGTATCCTGGATTTCTCTCCCATAACAAGCATGAGATTTACTATACTTGCTATCACTGATTTTTTTTTAATCAGTTTATACAATGCAGTAACAATGCAAAGCAACAATTCTAATAAACTGTTGTGCTTACAGTATAATATCAGATACTGGTAAAAATTTGGAAAATAATAAAATAATGGTATAAGAAATCAGATATGAGACCAGGGAGGTGTGAAGCCTGCTTACAGCTACATCCTGGAAGCAGGATGTTCTGGTAAGGGGTTCCTGGCTGTTAAACTTGTCCTTTTCTGCCTAGCATTTGCTTGGCTCTGGACTAAGATTATGTGGGGTAGATCCTCAACTGCGGTAAATTGCCAAAGCTGTCTTGTGCTGCCCCACAGAGTTTTGCTCCCTTCGAGTTCGGAGTGGTTGGTGGGGGATGGCTAGTTTTGCTGGATGATACTTTGCTTTGAATGTATGTCATGCAGCAAAAGGCCATGGAAAGAGGCACATAATACATTATTTTTTAATAGTGGAAAGAATTGCTTTTTAGTATATTTTTCTTCAGTTAAGTGCTCTCATATCTTTTAGCCTATTTAGAAAGTCTAAATACGTTTTTATATCCATCCCCTCTGGATTGGAAGAGCAGATTCCCTTTTAAGCAGGTGGATAATATTGTACAGTATATTCCAGTAAAGATGGCAGAACAGCATTCTCCTAACTGTCTCTCTGCTGGACTCCACTGTACATGTTTGTGTAGATGTTTTAAATGGCTGTTCTGTTGTATTCAGTGGAAAGTTCAAATGCATCAAGAACATGAGGTGGGACCTGCCAGCTATATTCAGTACATTTGCATCAATGAAGAAGTTAAAACAGATTTATTTCTGGATAATAGTTAAATAGCTGTACTTTTCCTTTTGGAAGTTAATTTGTTTATTTAATGTAGCTGCTAGGACTGTTTAATTTAAAGATTACTCTACTTTATTAATAGCGTGAAGTTTCTTAATGTGCTTTTCCTTTTTTCAAAATTGAAAAATGCCCAGTAAAAGGCTCCATTCTATACGTGCAGTAATACACCATAAGGTTTGCATGTGTTAAGATACAGTACACCTTGCTGTGTTTTCATTATTCAAGTAGAATCCAACTCTGAAAACGTGAGTAATTCTACATGCATCGTTAGTCCCAGTCATTATCATGCTGATTCTGAAAGCCAGCATGACTGAGTGGTTAAGACTTGAATCTTATATTTTGGAGCTCTGGGTTCTGTTCTGAGTGCTGCCCGAAAAGCTCTTCATTAATGTATTGGTAAAGCGGAATGGGCTAATTCGTGACAACCTTCTAGAAAAGGGTATAAGGCCTTGGTCAATAATGAGAGTTATGAAGTGCATAGGAATGTAAATGGCAGTCAGTAGAGACCAGAATTCATGATCTCCTGCATACCAGCTCCGTGCACCTTCACTAAGCTAAAAGCTGGAATACTTGAGAGGTCTGTATTTGTCCCACATCCTGCAATTTACACTGTGCCAATAAAAATCCTGCTTTGTTGCAGGTTCACTGTAGATAATTACTGAAACTGCAGAATAGGAAATACATGAAATTTGTGTAACAGGTGCTTCATCTATATTTCAGTTGATCACGTGCTCCCTGAAGCTGGGACGAGTTTACTGACTGCATTTGAAAAGTGGCATGAGGCAGCTGACACCAAATCCTGTTGTGATTACTCTCTCCATGTGGATATCACTAGCTGGTATGATGGGATCCGAGAAGAGCTGGATATCCTGGTGCAAGATAAAGGTTAGCTAATGAAAATAAAATGTTTTCATTTTCTCAAAGCAATGTGCAAATGCTCAATTCTGAAGTACTCCAGATAGTCCTGTTATTTCCCACAAAAGAGGCATATAGGTATTAGGTATCCTGGCCATGAACCCTTGCATTCATTTACCCATGTGAAAAGTGGGCCTGAAACTCCATGCACAGCTATTAATCAGGAATAACTCCATTAGAGGCTGTAGAGATATGCCAGTACAGATGAGGAGAATTCAGATCAGCAAGGGGAAAATGTTATCTGATAAAAATGGTAGCACTTGACAGATGGAAATAACTCTATGCAAAGTGCAAGGCAGACCTTATATTAAGGTAACAAAATTAGGAGACCAACCTTGAGTGCTTGGACAGTTGTCATAGGCTATACATCTTTGAACAACAATGCCACATGTCACTTCACCTGCTTTGACATGAGATTTGGAAATATATGGCTAATTTTCAAAATTAAGGCCAAGATTTTCAAAACTTGGAGCCTAAAGTTAGGATTCTAAATCCACATTTAGGCATCTGCAGTAGTGACCTGATTTTCAGAACTGCTGACCACTCAGCAGCTCCCACTGGAAGATAGTGGAGGCCCAATACTTATGAAAATCAGGTTACTTATTTCAGAGCATAACTTTAGACGCTTAAAAAAAAATCTTGGTCTAGGTGCCTAAGTTGTGCCCACAAAACACACATTTACACAGTTCGTTACCCATTTGTTCATGTGCACTCAGAGTTTCTGGGTACCAAGTAGGTATTTATTGCTAAAAGTATAATCTGGACTACATATGCTGACTCTTGTGTGTCAGAAAGCCAAATACATACATGCAGTGTCCTTTTGTAGAGGGTTATGTTGGACCAAATCTGAGAAGCTCTATTTAAATAGAACTGTACTGTATAACTATACAAACAAAGCAGAGCTTGTTTTCTGTGTAGACAGTTTTTCAGTCAGAAACCACATAGATGGAGTAATATAGGAGCTTTCATCCTGAGCAGCACTACTGTAACAGTACACCTGCTGTGTAACCAGATTTTAGGCCACAAAATATTCTATCAACCTATAAAGTCTTTAATCTTCAGGATTATGTACAATTTGAGCAAAATGTAGCTAATTTTACCATGCTTTTTATAACAGGGCTGATTTTACAGGCTGACAGCATTTGCCATTGTTGACAGTGCCAAATCAGTCCTCTGCTCCTGCTATCATCTTTGATCATGTGGATTTAAATCTAGTTTCAGCTGGATTTACTATGAAGCAAGTGTACTGCAGCTTGTATCAAAGGCTAGCTGTTATTTTCCGGAGCTGGCTCAGAGATGGCTCTAGTATGTACTTGAGGGTTTACATTAAGAGCCGGGTGCAGACAACTGGGTTAATAGTTTGCTCCCAGTATAGAAATTTGAGTTTTCAATACAAATATGACCTGGCATTTACTTTAAGAAAGAATCTGTTCATTGGTCCAGAAAGCAGAATGTATTATGGGGTCCTAAGTGGATTGCTTGAGAGGTGTAGCATTTGGAGGTCACCTTCATTCTCACTGATATTGTAGTGTGTCTCGGTCAGTGTGAATTACTCAGCTGTGATAGGAGACATGGAGGTAAAGCACAAATAAAATTGTATACTTTTTTTCAACATGGCAGGAGCTTTAAAAATTAATATAGAATATCTGCTGAAAACTGGAAACAGCTAAGCCAGATTCTCAGCTGGTATAAATTGTCTTGATGTGAATCTTCATTGCTCCATTGACATCAACTGAGGATCTAGACCAGGGGTCGGAACTTTTCAGAAGTGGTGTGCCGAGTCTTCATTTATTCACTCTAATTTAAGGTTTTGCGTGCCGGTAATACATTTTAATGTTTTTAGAAGGTTTTTTTCTCCAAGTCTATAATATATGACTAAACTATTGTTGTATGTAAGTAAATAAGGTTTTTAAAATGTTTAAGAAGCTTAATTTAAAATTAAATTAAAATGCAGAGCCCCCCAGATTAGTGGCCAGGACCCGGGCAGTGTGAGTGCCACTGAAAATCGGCTTGTGTGCTGCCTTCGGCATGCGTGCCATAGGTTGCCTACTCCTGATCTAGATCGTATTATTTATTTTACATTGATTGACAAAGTGATCCCAGGTTAGTTAAGAAGCAATGCTTAGTTATCACATTTCAACTTGGAGTTTGTCTAATGTGCCCTCAGGAGGAATCGCCAGGGAGCTTTCAGAGCTGCTGATGAGATTGGCCCATCATAGTTGGACAGTTAATCAGTTCTAAATCAATAGAGTGCTCATTCAAAGAGGTTTTGGCTTTAGAGAGCTTGAAAATTTTGCAGGAGCAACTGTTCATAAAGGTGCAGACAACTTCCTCTGACTTGCAACCATTTCAGCAGCCAATCTACATAACCCATTAATCTATTTGGCTCTCACATATGATGTAAAGAAATCACATAGGAAAGTACTATACTGGCCAAGTGGATCCACAGATTGCTCTACCCATTTCTTTGACTGTCTTCAGGATTTCATAAGCATGACATAAATGGTACTTTCATAACATGTGATGAGACCTTGCTGGGTCTTATGAGAGAAGACATCAGGCACATTTTAGAAAGTATTTGTTTAAATAGTTTGGTTTATAAGTAATGGGCCAGATCCTCAGCTGGTGTAAATCCATGTAGTTCCATTGACTAGGTCAATGTACACCAGCTGAGGGAGAATCTCTGACCTGTATGGCCACATAGCCAGATGGATGCCACATTACCAATCTGCACGTTGGTCTCTGAGCATCGATATACGGGCAATTCACTAACTGAAAAGTGAAGCTTAAGTCATGTCTGTTTTCAGCTGAAAACAGTATTGTATTGATTTCAGGGGGAACATTGACTTAAACGGGGTCAAAACACATACTGATGCCAATGGGTCAGGGTATGGCCCTAAGACAGAAGAAGGAAAGTAGCAACTGAGAATTTGCATTACTTGGTTAGGAGTATATCTTTCAGCCTGTCTGTCCAGAGAATGCTCACATAGGATTATAATTAATCTTTGGTTGGGTTCCCTTGGATAAGAAATGACTATTGGTTCCGCCTTGCCAGGCTTAATGTATCTCTTTGGTCACACATGCATATTTCATATATATCTCAATTGCAATGGTGGTTGGCTTGCTCCAGGTCTAGTCTGGAATAGGAGGTGGGCAGTAACTGTACATTGGGGCCCAGCAAAAGGAGTCTTCACTTAATCAAGGTGAATATTCTGTGTCAATTTTCCTGAATAATCTTTTCCTCCAAAACAGATATTCAAAAATACTTTAAGAATCTACTTAACATTGCAACTCTCTTGTGCTTTGTCTTTGAATAGGTGTTAATTCTTTTCAAGTCTACATGGCCTATAAAGATCTCTACCAAATGTCCGACAGTCAGGTATTCTTCAGCATGCTTATTGTTGTGATACGTAAACTCCTTTCAGTTGATTAGTTAAGAAGTTTAGAGCTACCTGAAACAGTCACGCTGCTTTTGAACTGAGCTTGAGAAAATGCATACATATGAAATTTGTCTCTCTGGAGGCCAAAGCCTGAGAGATGCTGAGCATCTGTATTTTCCATGGAGGCTCTTGAGAGCACATGGCACTCAGCACCTTGAAAAGAGGTGACTAGTGTTTCACGGTATCAGGCTCAGTGGAAGTAGTAGACACCCCTCAAGATTTTGCCCTGGATTTATATCCTCACTTCTTGGCTTTGGAACATTCAGTCTGAGTCGGGGGGAAAAAAGCTGATACACTAGTGGCAATATTACAAGTGACATAGCTTTTGAAATCCCACGTGTTTCTCACTCACTGCAAATTGCTAAAGCATGTTCTTTGGGAAAGCATGTTCTCGTATTCAGTTGTTGGAGTTGGAGATTACAATGAGCTTGTTTGTATAGCACTTGTTATAGATCCAACCTCTTCAGCTTTCTAATTCACAGACAGCAGATCATTGTAACTGGACAATGGCATCTGTTAGTAGTAATAATGTTTGTTTGTTCAGTTGAGCAAATGCTTCATTCCCACTTATTTCCAGAGCTGTTTCCTTTTCTCTTAAACAACTGTTGTTACACCTCCAATTCATGTGGTTTTCATTGAACTTTTTATTGTAACAGCATCCTCTTGAGAAGAGGTGCATGCCAAGTCCAACTTCTTGATGGAATTAATTACAGCAAAACATATTTAGAAAAGATGGAGAAGGGGCCAAGGGATCCAATATTCAAACTTGAATGGTTAAAGCAGAGTGCCCGTTTCCACAATTTGGATGCTCAGATCAGTGCTCATGTGCCCCAAGGCCATTGAGTAGTTGCTTGAGTAACTCAGCTGAAGACCAGATACCTTAAGTTTAGGTGCCCAAGTTTGAAAACTGGGCTCCCAATATTACTTAGTGAGACCAAATACAGAAAATGGAGAGTGAGGTTTTCAAAAGTGCTTACAGGCATTAGGAGCACAAGTCCCATTGACTTTCAGTGGCAGTCCCTAAACTCCCGTAGGTGCTTTTGAAAAGCCTACGTATAAGGAATAGAATCCATTGCTTCTCTTTTGTAGGGATAATTTTTGAATGTTGGAAAGCAACTAACCTGAAAGCCCATGAGAGAAAACAATAGAATTCTTTAGCTGTAAATGAAAGACATTCATGAGATTGAAACTGTGCCCACACTTACAGAAACGTGCATGAAGTGTATACTTAAGGGAACATATGGGTACTGTAGCTATACGAAAAGTGTCCATAGCTTAACTGGTATTCCAATTTAGTGGACCTATTCCTTGTTCATTCATGGAAGCTTTTTTATATCTATTTATTTAGTTAGCTGCATGTGCTCAAACTACAGACCAGAGAACTCTCGCGAGACACATGCCTGTGTTGGAGGAGGTGCATAGCTGCCTCAGGGAGACACTTTGCCTATAGGTTGCACATAGTTTCTCAGCAGTGCAGCTGCCACACCACTCCACAGGCAGGTGCTCTGTGACTGGCTGATGTGGAGAGTGGGGACATGGAATAGCTAGCAACCACAGGGGTCCTAGCAGGGACTGAATATGGGGCTGGTGGTGGCTGAACACTTGTGCAAGGGCACATAAAAATATGATTTAAAATATGAGAAGTGTTTGTGAAATAAGTAACATATTACTTTTGTTCAGTAACATTCCCCTCTTTGTACCACTTCCAGCTTTATGAAGCTTTTACCTTTCTGAAAGGGCTTGGAGCTGTAATCATGGTCCATGCTGAAAATGGAGATTTGATAGCTCAGGTGAGTGAGTCGAATTTCTTCTCCTGTTTCCCTTAGAGACAGAATATGTTTCATGTGACAGGGGAGAAGGGAAACTTGTCTGCCAGTACAACTGTCAGAGAAAGTATTGGTGGGAAAACAGAGACTACCTAGTAAAGCTTCCATGCGGAATCTAGTTTGTTGTAATGATAAACCATTGGGTTATGGGAATACCAGTACAGAATTCCATGTGTGTAATGATACAGCATGCAGGTTGTAAGATGATACTCCTGATTGCTCCCTGGTGGGGCCTAGGGAATAAAAGAAGGGGCCTCAGTGGGAGAGACACGGGGATGCAAGAATTAGGTCAGTGAATTGAGCAGTGGTAGCTGGGTGGACAAGCAACAGGAAGAATCCTATGAAGATACTGGGGAGCGGTTGAGGAGCTGGGAGGCCTTACCCCAGTATTGCTGCTGAAGAAGTCATTGTGTGCAAGGGGGGCAAGGCTATGGGCCCAGACATATTTGATGGTGTTGCTCTCAGACCTGTTCATGCTTCTTTGCTGAAAAGACCCTTATAAACATCTACAAAGGGAACAAAATCCAACCCTATAAAACTTTCTAAAAAGTGATTAAAAATAAATTAGTCCATGCTCTTGAAAGGGCTCTCTCTCTGAATCTGGAAATTAGTCAAGTTAAGAACATTCAAATACTGTGTCCCTTTAAAATGTCCTCTGAGATACGAGAGCGTGCCCCTCCAGAAAACCATGGCTTAGCGATGTACAGCTTTCCCAGTAGCACAGTATGCCACAACAGTGATTTGTAGGACAGCAGATCGAGGGTGAAATCCTGGTCATAGTGAAGTCAATGGCTGAACTCCCATTGATGTCCAAGCGTTCATCCATAGACTCAAAATGAAGAGGTTGTAGTGACAGGATTATTATTTTCTTAAAAAGTATATATGGTCATAACATTACATGACACATTACAATGATTTAAAAAATATGGCCCCTGCTTTGAAGAATTAACAATGTAAGGCCCTGATTCTACAATGGGATATACATCAGTGGAGCCTTGTGTTTGTGTGGAGTCCCATTGACTTCAGTGAAGCTTCACATGGGCTCAGGGATTTGCCTGCATGGATCTAATTACAATAGATATTAGAACTGATCAAGAAGTGGAATTTCTCTTCCATGGGAAATCCCAACATTTTCAGGGGAAATAATCATTCCAATTTGGGGAAAAAAAAGGCTGAAATTTCCTGCTAAATGGAAAAAAAAAAAAGTGATTCAAACCCCCAACACATTTTTCTTTCAACTTTTCTATTATATTAAATTATAATGGATATAAGTATAATAAACTCAATATTTTAGTATGATATAAAAGTCAAAACAATATAAATCAAAATTACAGTACTGAAACACTACATTTTGGAAAAAATGTATCAAAATCAACACATTTCCATGAAACATTTCAATTAAAATGAATTCTGATGGAAAAGTGTTGCATAAATTTTTTTGATCATCTCTGATAGACAAACCATAGAACATGGAGATAGACAAAAGTTTAGAGGTAGGGAAAGGAGGAAGGAAGTTAAAAAAAACATGATTTATATTCTACAGCAAGATACTGGTGGTGGAAAGAAAGCTGCTTATGGTGGATGCTTGAATGACTAACCAGGATGTAAACCCAAATGTTTATCTCATCAAACTCATGTCCTAGTTTATTAACACCATTGAATCCTCTTATAGTGGATAATTTTGTTATTCTGTCTGCTTCATTCTGCCATCTTCTGGATGCGACTAGCCTATTTTTAAATGATGCCATTCTTTGTCATCCTGCTTCATATTATGTATTTATTTTAATTGTCTGCAGCATCTTGCATGCACAGGTGACAAGTGCATTTTATTTAAAATTATTTTTAAATATATATGCAAAATATTTTGGTTTTCTAACCCAACTGTGTCTCATGGACACAGTCTGGTTAGTATAGTGGATTTAAATTATATGGTCACAATGAATTGTCCAGTTGTCACCCAGTACAGTGAAGACACAAATCTGTGTGTGTAATCTAATCAATTCTTGTTGGAGTAGGTTGGAGTACGTTAGCTTTTCACCCCCAGAGACCTCGGATCAAATATTCATTAGGTTACATATGAAAACATGTTAGGTAATTTCATCTCTGTCTCTAGAGGAGATTTGTCTATATCACAGAATCATTACATCTGGCCAACTCTGATAATTAGAGACCTATGGGTGAGACAGGTCAGGATTTGTGGGGCATTAATAGCTCTGTGTGAGAAAGCTTTTGCTGTGTCTGCAGGTCCGATTAATCCATCACCTTTTTTTGATCAGAAAGTTTACTCCAAAAAACACCCTTTGCATGATCTTTATATGAATTCATAAGGATTGCCCACATGTCCCTTCATAGGAAGCTTTGGCACAACATTTTGCTGACAAACATCAGCAGACTCAGCAATGAATACTTGGAATATCCATTCTTGAGATAACATCAAAACATTAAATAGTAATATAACACCAAGGGAGTGCATTTTTAGTAGAGTTAGAAGGCATTTAGTTATGCATCTTCATGATCAACTGTAGAAGAATTACAGAAAATGTAGATCATGTAAGCAAGACCCCTGAAAGGGTCAGAGGAAGAATGAGCAGGGTAAATAGATATTGTCAAATAAGTTGAGAAAATAATGATACAGCTATGGAGGAAAGAGAGAAGAAAGATATTGTGTAAGCAAAGGAGGAATTACAATACAAGGTTGTCCTTAATAAGTACAATATTTTTCTTAATAAGTACAATATTTCATGGCACTGAGTGTTCTTCTCTCATAAGACTCCTGTTTAGGGGAGGACAATAGCATTTTTCTCATGGGGCAGTCACGATAGACCAAATTCTGTACTGCCTTGCAGCCACAAATCTTCCACTGAAATCCATAGCGGGTTGCATGTGGTGTTTGTCAGTGAAGAATCTGGCCCAATATATTTAGGGCCAGTCTTTCCATCCTTTCTTCACTTTTTCCAGGCACTATCAGTTGCACATACAAAAAATGGAGGCGGTATGAAAACGTGTCCCTCGGTACACTAAAGGGAGTTTAATATAAATGTATCTTGTTCTAGAGGTGGTCAGCATTTGTCTGTTACATTCTAGGAACAAAAACGTATCCTGGAGATGGGAATCACAGGACCTGAGGGACATGCCCTAAGCAGACCTGAGGAGGTAAGAGACTTAACTAAGTCTGTATTTCTTGAAAATGTCTTTTGGCTTCTACATACCATGGGACGTAGGTTTCTTATAAATAAATAAAAGAGAAGATGATAGATGGATGGATGGTTGGAGGAGGGGACAGCAAACGATCTGCTTTTCACAGCCTGTTCTGATGATGCCATTCTCTGCAAAATTTTCTAAGTATGAGACATCATGCTAAAAATTAGTAACAAAGTCTGCAAAATATTCGTAGGACATATTGTATATCAGCTGATCAAGATATTTCAGCCAAAAGCACTCCTAATAAATGTGTTTTCCTACTATCTGTACATATTCACAAACATCTACATATTGTAATATTGTGAATTCATGAGAATGGAAAGATTCTGTGGGTCAGCTTGATTTATGCTCTTTTCTCCTCATAATAAAATCTGTTCATGCATGGATCAGCATAGGTCACTGGAACAGGATTTTTCAAAGGCCATGTCTACATTATGGGTACTATAGCAGCATAATTATGGTTTTGTAGCTGTCGGCATACCTGTCTCTGTAGATTGAGCCTACACTGATGGCAGGAGTTTTTCCATGGGTGTTGGAATATCACTTCCCCACAAGACAGTAGCTAAGAAAGAAGCATTCTTTTTGTCGTTCTAGCTCTGTCTATGCTGGGGGTTAGTTTGGCATAGCTATATCACTGGGGGATGTGGATTTTTCTAAATTATTGAATCTTTTCCTGTTAATGGGAGTGGAGGCCTGGGGAAAATCCTTATCTGATATTTGCCAAAAAGTAAGTTGAAGTATTTCTTACCACCACGTGTGGTAGCCCCATTACTGAGGTACAAAACCTCTCTACTTCTTCCTCAGGCTTGCCTGGTGATGAACCATTCCCATATTAGGATATGAATCTACACTCTGGCTTGTCATTAGGTGTATATGTTTGTAATAATGGCTCCTAGGAGAACATCAGGTAAAAAACAATAATTGCTGGGGTGAACATTTTAATTTAGGAGAAGAGAGTTAAAAGAAGTACTTAAACTGTAAAGATTTAGGCCAGGGGTAGGCAACCTATGGCACGGGTGCCAAGGGCGGCACGCGAGCTGATTTTCAGTGGCATTCACACTGCCTGGGTCCTGGCCTCTGGTCCGGGGGACTCTGCATTTTAATTTAATTTTAAATGAAGCTTCTTAAACATTTTAAAAACCTTATTTACTTTACATACAACAATAGTTTAGTTATATATTATAGACTTATAGAAAGAGACTTTCTAAAACGTTAAAATGTCTTACTGGCATGCAAAACCTTAAATTAGAATGAATAAATGAAGACTTAGCACATCACTTCTGAAAGGTTGCCGACCCGATTTAGGCCTTTGATTTGTGCTTTTGGAGATGCTGTCTTTACAGACTTGACTGATAAAGACTTTGAAGAGAATTATCAATAACCTTGTGTCTAATATTTTGGTCACTCCAGTTTTCTGAATTTAAGTAATACTTCTGATATCGGGATGGAGCTGGGCAGAGAGGGTTTGGGCCAATCATTGGACTAATGGCAGTGAAGAGAGGCCTCTAGTGGCCTTGGAAAGGCACTGCTGCTGCAGCTGAAGACAAATGATTTGTATGCATGTCCCAGATGGCTCCTTGTGGGAGATTGCTTTGACACTGAAGCACAGAGGGGACATACTGGAGGATGTTTGAAAGCCTTCTATGGATTATGGGCTAAATTCAACCTATATTGCTGATGCTGTTCCTTAGAAATACTTACATTCACTGTTGTCTTATCCTTGTGTAAAGATTGGGCCTAAGCCTGCATTATCTGAGAGCACAGACAATTTCTATGAATTATGACACTATTTCCCCCTTCCTTTTCTTTTTTGTTTGTAGGGGGAAGGCCATGGAGCTTCACGAAGAAATGTGGATTTGGAAGAGTTAATAGGGGAGGGAGTGCAGCTTTGGTTCTAGCAGCAAAGTCCTTTATAACATTTATTTGTTACCATTTTAGGCTTGATAGTGCCGTTAACAAGGAGCAGTGAGGTACCAAGCTGCATTGCCCTGGGATATTACAAGGAAGCTTGGTGCTACGCTATTCTAGCTTATCAACCCCCAGGCCAGCTGTGCTGAGTAGCTGATACATGGGGTTAGGGGCAGAGCTGTTTCCTTGCTTTCTCACCACCACTCTGCCCCCATGAGGCACCATGTGCCTCTGGAAAAGTAGAAAGGGCACACTCTAGAATTGTGTTTTGGCCCTTACACAAGCTGTGCAAGGCTGTGTATGACTTTTTTCTCCCTCCCATCCAACACTGCTCAGCAGTATACGAGCCAAGCAGAACAAGACCGTTGCTGTTGTTGTTAAAAAGAGAAAAATCTGGCTCAGTCCTAGATTTCACTTTCACTTCCTTCTGCTTTTCAACTTACATTTTTCTGCCTGTTTTCTTGTCCATTCCAGCTTGAAGCAGAAGCTGTTTTCCGTGCCATCACCATCGCCAGTCGAATCAACTCTCCGGTGTATATCACCAAGGTGATGAGTAAGAGTGCGGCTGATATCATTGCACTGGCTAGGAAGAGAGGTATGGAACTCAGCGCATTCTCCCCAAAGGAGGCGTGTATTAGGTATCAGTTTACCAAATGGAAGCTCTAGCAACTAACCAAATTGCTGAATGTGGGGGTCGGTGACCGCTGGCTCAAATGGCTGCTGTTGTGCTAACAAATTGTTTTTGGGAAAATGGAAGTGAGACCCCACTTCTCTATTCAACCTTGACACTCTCCCTCCTACTGCCCCTTCCTCCACCTACCTGAAATGTGCATCTTAATCCTCCCTTCTCACATGCTACCTCTTGTCCTTATCCCAAGCTGCTGGCTATTCATTCTTGCAAAGAAGGTCATCTTCCCTTGTAAGGCCTAGCACAGACTCTTAGCCTTTGTGGGGCAGCTGCCAGAATATATCGCTAGCACTTGCTGTCTGTTACTGCTAGTGCTGCAAAGCTTCATGAGCTAGCAGTGTGTGTGTGTGTGGGGGAAATAGAATGCATGCAGTGGACCTCAGAGGGAGAGGTTCTGCTCCCTGCAGTATTGAGGAGTTGTTCCTCCTGTGCTCAGCTCCATTGTATTTTTAATGCCCACTGGCTTTAAATCCTTTTTTTTTTAAATGAGATAAGAACTGGAAGGGCCAGCCCCCTACCTTCACTGGCAGGACCAAGTACTGATTTTGCCTCAGATTCCTAAGTGGCTCCCTCAAGGATTGAGCTCACAACCCTGGGTTTAACAAGCCAATGCTCAAACCACTGAGCTATCCCTCCCCCCTACTTTATTGCTGACTCTTCTCCTTGTCTCTTCTAATTCATGTTCTGTTGTTCTAAGTTGTCATGGTATAATTCCTCACTCTGAACCTTAGCGTCCAAAAGATGGGGTACCAGCATGAATTCCTCTAAGCTTAATACCAGCTTAGAACCTGTAGCGCTGCCACCAACCAGGAATTCCAGTGCCTGGTACACTCTGGTCTCCCCAAGACCTTGCCCAGGGAACCCCCAGACCCAGTCCCTCTGGATCTTAACATAAGGAAAGTAAACCCTTTCCCTCACTGTTGCCTCTCCCAGACTTCCCCTCCCTGGGTTACCCTGGAAGATCACTGTGATTCAAACTCCTTGAATCTTAAAACAGAGAGGAAAATTCACCTTCCCTCCTCCTTCTCTCTCCCCCTCCCAGACTCTCCCTGAGAGAGAAAGTAATCCTAACACAGAGAAAAAATAACCTTTCTCTCCCCCTTCCCTCCTTTCTCCCCACCAATTCCCTGGTGAATCCAGACCCAGTTCCCTGGGGTCTCACCAGAATAAAAAAACAATTAGGTTCTTAAACAAGAAAAGCTTTTAATTAATTTTTACCGTTTTTCTCTCTTTATCTTTGTAAATTTAAGATGGAATATGTTTCAGTGTCTTTCAGCTATAGACACTGGGAATACCCTCCCAGCCTAAGTATACAAGTACAAATTAAAATCCTTTCAGCCAAATACCAATTTGAACTCCATCCAGCTAAATACACATTTGCAAATAAAGAAAACAAACATAAGCCTAACTTGCTTTATCTACCTAGTACTTACTATTCTGGACATATAAGAGCCTGTATCAGAGAGATTGGAGAGAAACCTGGTTGCACGTCTGGTCCCTCTGAGCCCCCAGAGTGAACAACAACCAAAAACTAACAGCACATACAAAACTTCCCTCCCTCAAGATTTAAAAGTATCCTGTCCCCTGATTGGTCCTCTGGTCAGGTGACAGCCAGGCTTACTGATCTTGTTAACCCTTTACAGGCAAAAGAGATACGAAGTACTTCTGTTTTCTTAACTCTTACTTATCTGTTTATGACATAAGTTATCTCTGCTTTTCTCTTTTCTCTCATTTTCTTTCTGTCATCTTGTCCTTTGCTGGTTCTGTTTTCTCTCTCAGCCTTCAACACTTCCAGCACCTCTCACTTACAGTTAGGCAGGTGAGAGGCAGGCCACAGAGACATAGAAGTGCAAGGGAAAGGCAGCTGTTCTGCGGAGTATCCTTGGGGATCACCAATGACAGGCAGCAGGTGCAGAGATTAGTTTGACTCTGGACCACTGGCACCCCTGCCACTGGGCAGTGCAAAGAGGCCAAGGAGGAAGAGCAAACTCTCCTCTGGATCTTTAATGTGTCCCTTTCTGATCTGGCTTGAGGTACACCGGTGAGAGAGCCTGCATTTCCACTTGCTTGCGCTGCACATGTTCTGTGTGTTTGTAAAGAACTTAGGTCTCCTGAGCCTTCAATTCACTGCACAAACTCACTTTAAAAAACAGAGAAAAGATGGCTGTGATAAGATTATTCAAATTAAACACAACTTTGAACTCCTTTCCTCCCAGATTAGAGAATTTTGTAAATATTTTGATCAAAAGCATATGTGGCTTGGCAATCTGCCTGATTAAATTTTTATAATACGGACAAATCCATGGCAGTTTAATTTCTTAGGAGTTATGCTGTCCATGTGGCAACATGTAAATTATGCATGACTGTTCGCAGTAAGCTGCATAAATGCATTGGCAAGTGGATTTTAACCATTTACTGTATATTCTTGCTTCTCCCCAGGTCCTCTAGTTTTTGGCGAGCCAATCACTGCCAGCCTGGGGACAGATGGGACATATTATTGGAGCAAAAACTGGGCCAAGGCTGCAGCCTTTGTGACCTCACCTCCTCTGAGTCCTGATCCCACCACACCAGATCATTTGAACTCACTCTTAGCATGGTATAACCTTTAATTGATTATAATCAGCCAGTCAAATGAGTGCAAAACCCATGCCAGATGCAACATCTAGAGACTATTCCAGAGCCCATTGAAGTCAATGGGTATGTTTCCTCTGATTTCAAAGGGCTTTGAACCAAGCTCCTACTGTATAAAATTATGGTGGACAAGAGATGTTAGGTTACAATAGAATTAGTCCTTAAGAACCCAATCTTGCTATCATTAATGTTAATGGCGAAATTCCCATTGACTTCAGTGGGAGCTGGGTCAGACTCAAAATTATCAGTAACAGAAGCTATAGTAAACTGACAGTGCAACTTGCTGAGGCAGATTTTCTTGGCCTGCTTTATAGGCTGGAAGATTATGTAGTGTGCATAATGCATATACAGCAACAGAAGCATGACTAAAAAGAGCCTGCCTGTTTAATGCTACAGACATATGGGAGAATTAGTGATGTGCGGATGTATATTGTATAGATGTTAATCTACTGATCTATTGTGAAGGTGACAGAACAAACAGGACTTGATATGAAGAGTGATATGTTATTTGTAATTTCAGCTGAAGAAATGTGCAGGATTTATTCAGCAGTGAGAGTTATTTATTATTTAAAAACTTCCAGGTTGAAAGGTCAACAACCATTGCTCTCACAACTTCCACCAAAGTAAATGTAACCCTGGTTTCCTGTGAGTGCATCATCCCAGTCTCTAGGTGGTGCTTTGGTACACGGGAGAGAGGAGGCTTGTGGTCTTTCCCTTGGGTGACCCACTTCTTTCACTAGAGGACTCTTGGAAGGGAGGAATAGGGTCAAGGAGGGAGCATGGCCATTTCTAATGTAACGTTGCATTTGAAAAATAGATAGGAGTTTGATTCTCATGAGTTTTGTGTTAACCAATGAGAAGGTGCCATATCTTGGCTCGTCTTCTGCCCTGAACAGACCTCGTGTTGTACCTTTCCCTTGAGCTCTGCTAACAATAAAACAGACCCACGCATCAACTTCTCCTTCAGTGTGAAAATGCTTGTTGTAATCTGCGTACACACGTACATGCACATGTGCTCTTAGGACAGGGGTTAATCTTTCAGTTTTTAATGTCTTGTGGCTTGGTTTTGAAAGGTGCGGAGCACCCGCAGCTTCCAGTGACATCAGTGGGATTTGTAGATGCTCAGCACTTCTGAAAATCAAGCCACTGGAGAATGGCCAGATTCTGAGGGTTAATAGTGATGCTAAGGGGTGCTGCGCCATGAGGTAGGAGGATGTCTGCCTGCTTGGAGGCCTGATTTTGCTGGGTGTAATTCCCAGCACAGGTAGACAGACTCGTGCTAGCTCAACTGGAGCTTGCACGCTAAACATAGCAATGGGGAGGTTGTGGCACAGGGTGGTGGCTTGCGCTAGCTGCCTGTCCAAACCCATCTGACAGCCTGAGTCTGAACTCAGGTGATTACCCGTGCCACCACCAGTGCCACAATGTCCACCCTGCTATTTTTAGCATGCCAACGGGAGCTGAACTAATGTGAGTCTGTCGACTAGGCTGGTAATCATGCCTCCCAACGGCACTGTTGACATTGCGGTAGGCCCCATCCTGGATTGCCCTGTTGTGTCCCATCTCTACTGGTCTCAGGCTGGAAACGTGAGTAGGACACATTGGGAGGGCAGCTGACGGGTTGGGAGGAACTGGCTTGGATGCCAGAGAAGCTTCATTTGGGGATTCAAGTTTGCATTTGGGAAGAAACAGACTGGTTATAGGAGGCTGTCAGCCCACTGATGGGAGGTGGGGGTGTGCTGTCTGTCTGCAAAGGGATCAGAAGGCTAGAGAGAGAGGAGGGTTATCATCAGAGAGATGGGAGGGGGTAGGAACAGCAAAGAGATGGGTATCCCGCTGATAGGGGCTGGGGAAGGAAGGAGTGGGAGCTGAGTTGTTTTGCTGAGAACCTTCCGGAGGAGGTTCGTCATTCCAAGGGTTAGAAGGGGTAATATGTCAACCCTCTGCCCACAAAGGTTAAGGTAGCTCTGAACATGTTCAACAAGTTACCAGCAGTGTCTTGGCAACCTGGAATTGGGTATCACCTCTGGAAAGTGTGCACTGCTTCTAGCTCATTGAGATTCTTCCTTGGCTTAAGTGGTGGAGCCACTGCTTTGGGGTGATAGGGGACTTCTGTTTGAGTCCCAGCAGGACAGAGTGCTGACAGTAGAGTGAGTAGTTCAGTTTGCCAGCCAAGCCACTAGTTAATACCAGGAGGTGGCACTATGTCCCTAACTGTGCTGATTCCTGCTTCATACTTTGGATGAAGTACATTTTTAGGATTAAAAATGTTCATTTGCTTGCAGATCACGTTTCTTCCAGAAGTGAGGTTTCCCCACAGCAGGTTGACAGGTTATGTACTTGGGTGATATAAAAGCATGGGGAGACGTGTCTCGGTACCGGTACATCAGAGACTATGTGCATGCATCTCTGTATGTGCAGTAGGGGATGACTTCTGCTCAGTGACGCCTATGTACATATAGAGGCACTCCACTGGTGCTGGACTTACACAGTCATTAATGAGAGCAGAATCTGGCCCTAAGTCAGATGTATTTTTGGTGGGGTTATACAGAAATTGTTTCATTTCTGACTGGTGCTGGCCATGGAAGAAGATGAAATTAGCTTCTTTATTTGATCTTTCTGTTCATTAAAATGAAAATAGGAAAAGGTCTTTTCTGGCCTGATCTTGCACCATTGACATCATTAGGAATTTTGCTGTTGAGTTTAGTGGGAACAGGATCAGACTTTCAACCAGCTCATGCGACAAGGTATAAAAAAAATCATCATTTTTACTGCAGCAGACACAGCTGTGTGTTCTCCACAAGAGGCTTCCAACATATTATTAATATGTGGGTCAAACTGGCATAGCTAAAATGGCAATAGAATTTTTAGAATTGTAACCCAGATAAAGCCATCTTTTAATATCAAAATCATGCAGAAAAACTGGGAAATCTGGGAAACTTTCATTATGCTCCAAACATGCAGAAATGCTTCCCCCTCCTTCTCCCGCCTTACTAGCTTAGAGTCAGAGATCTTAAATGACAGCGGCTTAGCTTACTTTCAGGTCTAATGCTTTGAATCAATACATTGAAGCTTAAAAACATCCTATATATTAATACTTTGCAGTACATTTATATATTTTTTTTTACCCAAGGATGAATATGATTATGATAAATAATATATTTTATAGCATTTTTCATCAGTAGATCTCACAACATTTTACAAGCATTAAACAAGCCTCACAATATAAGGTTAGCATGGTTTTGATGGCTGGTTGAAAATTTGCTGTTACTGTTTTGACCGAAACTTGGATTTTTGACTAAACAAAAAATGTCTGCTTTCCACAGAAAATTTAGATTTTTGTTGTTGTTGAAAAACTGAATGCCTGGAATCCAAAATGCCACTATGATGCCTCATGGGAGATGTAGTTCAGATACCTCAGGCTCCCACACTTATATATGGGCTGGGCTCCCCAGCCAGACTCCATCTCCCATGAGGTACTGCTTCCGCTCACCAAGAAATGAGATGGTGGTGCTTCATAGGAGATGTAATATGATCATATAGCCTGGTCAATGAAGGAGAATGGGAGCATGATGCATCTGAACTACAGATCCATGTGCCATCATAGTGACATTTCAGAAACTAAATATTTTAGTTTTTTTATTTTTTTCATCAAAAACTAAATTTTTCATGGGAAAAACCTGAATTTTTCTGACCAGTTCTAATGTTTATACCCATTTTACTGATTAATAAACTCAGGCAATGGGACTGTTCACACGATTAAAGTTAGGCATACACAAATGTTTTTTGTTGGATTGGGGCCTAAGTGATGCTTTTGAGCTAAGAAGACTAAGCACTGTGGTGCTCAGCAGAAAAACTTCACACAAAGGGCATATGGAACAAACCACTGGGAAAGGCAACTAAAACAAAGCATGGAAAAGAGAAAGTCCTAGATTGTTTCTGGTGCAGTGAGTTAATAGTGTTGTTGTTTTTTTTAAAAAAGGACTGCACTGTAAAGATAAACTTGAAATGGGCAGGCCAGTTGAGCTGGAGGAGGGTTTCTTGTCCCTACAACTGTATTTATTGATACGTGTAGAAAATTAAAGAATCCACTGTGTCTAATTAAACATTCATACAGCAAGACAGCGATGAGCTTAGGACAGAAGAAGGACAAGATAAAATGGAAAGCAACTCTTGTGATGTCATTGATGTGTTTTTTGTACCAATTATATTAGACCAGTAAAAACCAGCAAGATCTTATTAAAGGGGACAAGGCAAAGATGCCACATTTATTATGATAACAATTTATGACTAATAACTAATATCTTAATTCTTATACACACATATTATACCTATTACCTACACACACACACACACACACACACACACACACACACACACACACACACACACACACACACACACACACACATTATACCTAATACCTATACACACACACATACACGCATTCACACACACACACCTACATTCATCAGGTGTTCTGCAGCTGCTGCATAGTTACCAGTCCTGAAGATAGCTTAAGTTCATGGCTTGATTTTGCAGCTTGGGTTTGTAGCTTGTGGCAGCTAACTGGCCAGGAAAGCTGGGCACAAGGCTGAGCTGGATCTCTGTTGGGCAGGCACCTATGTTCTTCCATGTTGGCAGCAGAATGTTACCCAGAGTCTCTCATCTCACCCTTCTTTTTTATAGGCTTTTTGTTTGGATTCAAAGTCTATAGGTCTTGCTGTGTCACGCTGCCTCTGGGTTTAGACTGATCACCCATCAATTGCAGGCGTGACTTTCAGCCTTGGACCTGGCTTTGATCTTCCTTCTGTTGTTCTGTTGTCCTTTTCTTTTTAGGGTGGATGCTTCTTACTTTGTTTAGGGCTGTTGTCTAGGTCTTCAGCCGTTGGTATTTGAACTTTATCTCATCAGGACAGGCTGGGGCTGGAGGTTGATTCCATCATTCATACATACCTCATTCACACATCTAAACTAAACTAATAAGATTACAGCAGGGTTTGCAAAAATGAAGGTTGGAGGAAGCTTTTACAAAATGGAGTGAGTGTTTTAAAATGGGGTTTGAATTACAATATGGAACAGAAGTTACAGTATAGGCAAGTGTAGTGAATGGTGAACAGAAGTTACATTAATAAAGTGAACAATTGAAAACAATTTCATTTATCAGTTCTACATGTTTAGTAATTTGCGGTAACACAAGAAACTCATTAATATTAATATAAAAATACTTTTAGTCTAATCTCTCTTATTTTACTATTAACCAAGAGGTTTGTCTTCTAATCAAAGGCTCATGATGTTGCTTGATTTATTTTCTTGTGGATAGGAAGGGATCAGAAGATAATGCAGAAAGTGTCCCATAAGTGAACAGGGTTGGCACCTCAGCAAATTGTACTAATGTGACAGATAAAAGGACTTTTTTCTTCATTCACTTGGTTATTTGTAAGGATGCTGGGATTTTAACCTGTGAATTCAAGGCCTGTTGATGTTTCAAATCTGCAGTTTACACGCTAAGATGGGGAGGGATCACTGGTTCAAATCCTAGCATGGTCGGCTCAACCTTTGGAGACAGAAACTGCAGTGAAATATTGTGTGGCTGAGGCCTCTGAAGCTGAGGTGTTCTCTTTTTCTGGGGACAACTAATTGGTGTCGGAATGATCAGAGTACAGACTTGCTTGTTCATTCCCTGTTCTCTGTCACAAGATACAAAGAAAGAGTTTTTCTTGTAGAAATTCCATGAAAAATGTGTAGATCAAAAAACCCCCCAAAAGCCATCTGGTATTCATCATGTTATTTTTATTTCACATGATTATGGATTTATCTTTAAAGTAGAATATTTAATACAGGAGTTTGATAACCTTTGTTAACACTAATAATGGAGTCATCTCCTCAGCACTGTTAAGTGGACTTTGTACCAGTCTGGTGGTGAAGAGCAGCTGATCTTGGCAGTAGTTCGTTATTTTAACATGCATGGATGGTGTAAAGCTGAGAACATAGGGTTTTCTTAAGGAAAGGTGATCTGACCAGAACACCCCTGCTCTTCAGTGATCCTTAGCCACCAGAATAGCATGTGACTGTTAGTAGCTAGTGTGGCTTAGAGCACGTACCTCTCATGTCTAGATTTGAAAAAACAAATTCACACCCAACTTGATGCCAAATGAGTCTGTGTGTCCTGCAATATCAATACTCCATGTGTTAATTCTTCTTAGTGGAGACCTGCAGGTGACGGGAAGTGGGCACTGTCCATACAGCACCGCCCAGAAAGCCATTGGAAAGGATAACTTCACTATGATTCCTGAAGGAGTTAATGGAATCGAGGAAAGAATGACTGTTGTCTGGGACAAGTCTGTCGTGAGTAACTGCTTATCTTTATAGACTAAAAAATTGGCTGTTAACTGAATAATGAAAACCAAGGGGCTCTATACCAGCATTCATGTGGTTTCTCCATATTCTGAGAGCTCCTACAGAACAAGCTACCATAAAGTTATTATTTATTTTTAAATACTTAGTAGGAACGCAGTTAGAAACTTAATATTTTATTTCTGTTTTACAATGGAAAAACATAGTGTTTTCTGAGTCCTGAGGTTTAATTGACTGTACATCATTTTTTGGTATTGTGTCAGATTGAGTGTTTGGAGCTGACATAATAGTCAAAACAGTTTTGAAGTAGACTTTATATAAACTTGACAAATAGATCATTTAATTTGGGAAAATGTCATATAATTGTTGAGAAACTGCAGATGGATGGGAACCAAAGCTTGAGGTTATAATATAAAGCCACTTAAATGAGGACTCCTTGTGTAATTTATACTGGAATATTTTACAGTGCAATGTTGGCGTAAATTAGCAATTTGTTGGATTTTCCATGGATCCTAATATGCAATGCATTCCCCCCACCCGTACACACAGGTGAAGCTGATATGCATGTTACAAACTGTAAAGCTCTATGATTGCATTTATAGTGCACCTCTGACCACCTTACCTGGACTGTCTCCCAATCCAACTTGCCAGGGACTACTGCTAGGACTCCAAACACTGAAGTAGCTTCAAATAGCTGCTGTTTAAAAGCAAGAAGGACAGTTACCTGTTCCGTAACTGGCGTTCTTCGAAATGTGTTGCTCATGTCTATTCCACTGTAGGTGTGCGCGCTTGCCACGTGCACCGGTGCTGGAAGCTTTTCCCTCAGCAGTACCCATAGGGGGAGTGCTGCTGTGACTTCTGGAGTGGCGCCGCCATAGCGTGCCATAAGGGGAGCCGCACACTCCCTCCACCCTCAGTTCCTTCTTGCTGGACTAACTCTGACAGTGGGGAAAGAGGGCGGGATGTGGAATAGACATGAGCAACATATCTCGAAGGACACCAGTTATGGTAACAGTCTTTTCTTCTTCGAGGGCTTGCTCATGTGTATTCCACAGTAGGCGATTACAAGTTGTGTCTGATGGAGGTGGGTAGGAGTTCACAGATTCCTTGGCTGGAGCACAGCCCTACTGAAAACAGCATCATCCCTAGTGTGGGAGATGATTGCATAGTGTGACGTGAACATGTGTACTGAGGACCAGGTGGCGGCCCTACATATGTCATGGATAGGGACATGGGCCACAAAGGCAGCCGATGAGGCCTGAGCCCTTGTCGAGTGAGTCCTTACAATAGGTGGTGTGGGAACCCCTGCTAGGTTGTAGCACGATGTAATCCACCTGGAAAGCCTCTGGATGGAAATCGGTTGGCCCCTCATGCGCTCGGCTGAAGCAACAAAGAGTTGCGAAGACCTGCAGAACAGATAAGTCCAGTCCAGATAAAAGGCCAGAGCCCTGTGCGCGTCGAGCTTATGGAGGCGGCGCTCCTCGTTAGAGGTATGCGGCTTAGGGCAGAGGACAGGTAAGATGATGCCCTGGCTCATGTGAAAGACAGAGACCACCTTGGGGAGGAATGCAGGGTGTGGGCGGAGCTGAACCTTGTCTTTGTGAAAGACAGGGTATGGGGGGTCACAGGTCAGTGCCCTGAGCTCCGAGACCTGCTGGGCTGACATGATGGCCAGGAGGAAGGCTACATTCCAGGAAAGGTGAGACCACGAGCATGTGGCCAGGGGTTCAAATGAGGGCCCCATAAAGTAGGATAGCACCAAATTTAGATCCCACTAAGGCATAGGGGTCCAGACATAAGGGAAGGACCAATCTAGCGCCTTGAGGAAACGACTGACCATGGCATGGGAGAAAACTGAGTGGTCCTGGACCGGCAGATGGAACGCCAGAATAGCCGTCAGGTGCACCCTGACAGAAGAGGGGGCCAGACCTTGAGTTCTAAGGTGAAGCAGGTACTCAAAGATAAGTTAGAGTGGGGCAGACGTTGGGGAAACACCCTGCTCGCCCGCCCACCTGGAGAATCGGGACCACTTTGCCAGGTAGGCTTGGCGCGTGGATGGCCTCCTACTTTCGAGGAGAACACGCCTGACCCCTCCGAACACGTTCTCTCCTCTGCATCTAGCCACTGATCAGCTACGCTGTCAGATGGAGGCTGGCCAGATTGGGATGGAGGAGGTGGCCCTTGTCCTGGGAGAGTAGGTCTGGTTGGAGCGGCAACGGCCTGGGAGGGGCCATGAGCAAGCCCAGGAGGGTCCCATACCAATACTGTCGGGAGCATGCTGGGGTGATCAAAAGGAGGCATGCTTTGTCCGTTTTTACTTTTTCCAGGACCTTGGTAATGAGGGGAAATGGGGGAAAAGTATAAAGGAATTGACCCAACCATGGCAGGAGGAAGGCGTCCAAAATCAGATTCCTCCTCACCCACCCCCGGAGCAGAAGCCGTGGTAACAGTGGTTCTGTCAGGTCACAAACTGGTCTACCTGGGGAGTACCCCACTCTCGGAAGAGTAGATGAGTGACCTCCGGGTGAAGCAACCACTCATGTTGGGAGGAGAAAACCAAGCTCAAGTGATCGGCCTGCGTGGTGTTGGCGCCTGGCAGGTGGAAAGATGTCGTGGGCTATACAAAACTCCCAGAGGCTGAGGGTTTCCTGGCAGAGGGCCGAAGACCTCGCCCCACCTTGTCTATTGATCTAAAACATCGCAGCAGCGTTGTCCGTGAGTACTCTGACCGCCTTGCCACGTAGCTGCGAGCTGAATGTCATGCAGGCTAAATGTATCACCCAAGTTCCCTGACATTTATGTGAAAGGATAGCTCTCTGGTGGACCACAAACCTTGGGTCTGTGAGGTCCCTATGTGTGTCTCCCAATCCAAGTCTGACATGTAAGACACTAGGCCCAGCGACAGAGTTGGGTCCCAGAAGGGAATTCCCTGGAGCATATTGACCGGGCAGGACCACCATTGTAGCGTGTTGATCACCCGCGCCGGTACTGAGAGGACTTTGTCCAGTTTGCCCCTGGCCTGGGAGAACTCTGAGGCCAACCAGAGCTGGAGGGGCCTCATACGAAGCCTGGCATAGCAAAGCACATTGACAGGTGGCCCAGGGGGTGTAGGCATGCCCTGGCTGTGGTAACGGGCAACTCCATGACCAAGGTTATAAGCCCCTTCAGGGTCCAGAACCTGTCCATGGGAAGGAAGGCTGTGGCTTTGGAGGCATCCAGGAGAGCGCCTATGAATTCTGTGCCCTGCACCAGGACCAGTGTCGACTTGGCCTTGTTTATTAGGAGGCCTAGTTTGGCACACGTGGCCAAGAGCAGGTCCATGTGGTTGCATACCTGGGACCATGAGCTGCCCTTGAGCAGCCAGTCGTCTAGGTGGGGGAATATCTGTACCCCTCAGCATCTGAGGTAGGCCGCCATTACTGCCATACACTTTGTGAACGCCCTGGGTGTGGTGGACAGGCCAAAGGGAGGGACTGTAAATTGGTAGTGGTCCTGTCCTACTAGGAAAAGGAGGAAGCATCTATGCCCCTGGAACATGTGGATATGGAAGGTCGAGGGCCGCATACCAATCGCCAGGGTCCAGAGAGGGTACGATACATGCTAGAGAGACCATGTGGAACCAGCATTTTGCCATGAATCGACTGAAGCCTCAAAGATCCAGGATGGGTCTGAGCCCCCCTTTTGCCTTGGGGATCAGGAAGTAACATTAGTAAACCCCTTTCCCTGGGAATACCCACAGAACCTTCTCCATAGCTCCCAGGCTGAGGAGCCGACCCACTTCCTGCTGTAGCAGGGGTAAATGCTACTTGTCCCCCCTGCCGTCCAAGGAAGGGGGGAGAGAGGGCGGGTGTGAGGCAAATTGTAGCCTATAACCCTGGGAAATGGTGCTGAGGACCCATTGGTATGATGTTATTCAGGACCATTCCACAAGGAACGCAGACAAGTAGTTGCTGAAAACTAATTTTATTGGTGGGAGGGTCCTTTTGGGGGTCACTGGGGTACCCTCCCGCAACCAGTCAAAGCCGCCTCTTGCCCTGCTGCTTGCCCCTGGAGGGCCCAGGCTGTGGGGCAGAGCGAGACTGCCTCTGAGGTCACCTTGTCTGAATTTTTGACCTCTTGTGGTCGGGCTCGTATCTAGGCTGAGGCGCAGGGATGGAGACTTGCGCCTTAGGCTTTTCCTTGGGCAGGATGTAAAGCCCAAAGATTTGAAGGGTGGTACGTGAGTCCTTCATGCCATGGAGCCTCACGTCTGTTTGTTCCATGAACAGGTCCTTGCTGTCAAAGGGAAGATCCTGCATCGCAGACTGCGCCTCCGTGGAGAGCCCGGATAGCAGTAGCCATGATGGCCTGTGCATGGACACTGCCGAGGCCATGGATCGAACAGCCATGTCAGCCGCATCTGACGTTGCCTGCAAAGCAGCCTTTGCGGCAGCGGTGCCCTCCTCCACCAGCAACTTGAATTCCTTCCTTTCACGCTCTGGAAGGGAGGGCTCGAATTTTGGCAGTGACCCCCACAGGTTAAACTCATATCAACTGAGGAGGGCCTAGTGGTTGGCTACCCAGAGCTGGAAGCTAGCAGACGAATAAAGCTTTCTGCCAAAGGAGTCCAGTCTTTTGGAGTCTTTATTCTTGGGTGCGGGTCCTGGCTGACCTTCTCTTTCCCTGTGGTTCACAGATTCCACCACTAGGGAGTTGGGGGTGGGGTGAGTATAGAGGTATTTGTGCCCCTTCATGGGCACAAAGTATTTGCCCTCCACCTTTTTTGATATTAGGGTCAGGGAGCCCGGTGTTTGCCAGAGGACATTGTAGATGTTGGCCACCCCTTCATGGAGTAGGAGGGCCACTCTGTCCCGTGCCGAGGATGAGAGCATGTTAAACAGCAAGTCCGAAGGTCCCTCCATTTCCTCCACTTGGAGATGGAGACTGGATGCTACTCGCTTTAGCAGCTCCTGATGGGCCGTGAAGTCCTCCTGCAGTACGGAGGGGGGTGGAGCTGCGATCTTGTCATCTGGTGCAGGGGAGGAGTCTGGTAGCAGGCTCTGCACGTCAGCCGGTGCCGCGGGGTCCACCCCTTGATCAGACTCCATGTACGGTGCCTAAGAGCCGTGACCCACCGATCTATCCCTTGGACGTCTGGATAGCGCAACTGACGGAGCCTCTAGTGCTCCCGCTATCGACCGAGGGCCTTGCTGGGCATGCATGGGGAGCCAAGGGGTCCACTGGCACCACTGGCTGTGCCATGGGGGTCCCTGTCATTGGCTCTGGTGCGGCACTGATGGCACCAGCTGGTTGGGTTGGCCCGGCAGGAGCATAAGGTGCTGTGTGTGGGTCGAGGTCTGGTTTACCAACGACCTGTCAGTGCTGTGCGAGCGGTACATGTGGTGGTACCAAGCATAGCATCTGCCATGGGACGGGACTCCGATGTCGAGGAACGGTACTGCCATGAACTGCTACTCCTCGAGACGCTTCAACGCCTGGATCCATGACAATGTGGAGCTGGCGATCCCTGCCTGGAGTTGTAGTCTTGGTGCCTCGACGCATGAGAGCTGGAGCATGACCGGTGATGGTGTCCATGCCGGGAGCGGCTCCAATAGCTGTGCCGAGAGTGGGAGCATCTATGGCGTCGGCACCTGTCCCCGCCGATATTCTGTACTCAGCGTGGATCGGTGTCTAGAACTGCACTCTGACAGCACCCCACCAGACAGAGCCTAAAACTGTGCTCCGACGGTAGCCTACCAGACAACCTGAAGGGCGACGACGGTGGAGGCTGGGGGCTGTGTCCTGACAGAACACTGGGCGACGAGCAGTCCTGAGAGCGGTCTCCTGACTGGGATCTGTGTCAAGCTGGCATCGACTGATGAGATCCCAGTGGCGGCTTACCTCTAGAATGGGGTCCGGGTGCTGGCGGTACCCCGGGCACCTGCAGGGTCATAATATCTTTGGCTGCCTGCAGGGCCTCCAGTGTCGAAGGCATGCAGACTTCGGCCCCAGAGAGGTCTGAGTTGATGCAACCGGGTTGCCCTGCTCGACCTGAGTCGGAGCTCTAGAGCCCAGGGGAGCAGGGGGACTGGGGTTGCCCGACGTGGGTCTAGCCTCCCCCCATGCCTCTGCTTTTTTGACGGAGAGCGGTGCTGGCCACCGGAAGGTGCTGTGGGATTGCCACACACTGAAGACAAAGTACCCGGTACCGATTCCACTCAGCTCACTAGGGTAGAAGCCAATGCCGGCTCTATGAGAAGGGCCCAAAGTCTAATGTCTGTTTTTTCATCTTGGGTTTGAAGGACCTGCAGATTTTACAGTGCTCACTAATGTGGGATTTGCCCAGGCAGTGGAGACAGTCGGTGTGCGGGTCCATCCTGGGCATTGAACGCCTACAAGACTCACACGATTTAAACCCTGGGGCCTGGGGCATGCCCCAGCCTGAAGAATAACTAACTAAACTAAAACTTTTACTAACTGACTGATACAGGTACTACCAAACAACCAACGAGGTTTGAGATGAGCTGCAGCAAAGCTGGAGCGAGTGGTTCCGATGCACCGTCACTGGCGGCAAGAAGGAACTGAGGGTGGGAGGAGCGTGTGGGTCCTCTTATGGCGTGCTGTGGCGGCACCGCTGCAGGGGTCACAGCAGCACTCCCCCTACGAGCACAGCTGAGGGAATAACTTCCGGCACCGGTACATGTGGCGAGCATGCACACCTACTGTGGAATACACATGAGCAAGCACTCGAAGAATGAACAAAAGCCAACCAACCAGAGACATTTTTTCTTCTTTTCTCCCACAAAACTTGGAATTCAGCTGCAAAACTACATTGGGCTGAGATGCAGGTGGGGCAATGCTCAGTTATGGACTTGGTATTGCATATTATGTTTAGGCTAGAAATGGGTGATGTTATGCCATACAACAAGGAGAATGGTCTGGTTTTCATTGGGGCATGCTGCTCTTGTTTCTAGCCTGAGAAAATCCAAAAATATTGGACTGTAAAATCACAACATTGTTCTGTGCAGCAAAGATTTTATATGCTATTATTAGATATTTCTAAAATTTGATCATTGATTATTTTTTCTCTCCCTTTAAGACCTGTACGATGGACTTGTGCTACTAAAGCAACCTGGATTTGCAGGTTTAGGGATAAGAATAAGGCAGCCTGATTTTTCAGGGGTACTGCTGCTCCTTTATGCTTCTCTGGCAGTACAGAAGTGCCTTAAAGAGGATATAATCATTTACACCCATATTATGGTACCTTCACATGTGAGAGTGGTGGAAAGGGGCCTTAGCAGAACTGAGACAAGCCTTTTATCTGTAATAAAATATGTAGCATATGCAGCGTACATGATGGTGTAGTCTGGATTAAGGGTTTAGTGGCTTTTGTTTGGGATGATGTGAATAACTCACTCATCTGTTTGCTGCTCCTGAATAATACAGACCTCACAAACTCATGCTGAGAAAACCTTTGGTCCATGAAAGCCCCTCCCTTATTTCCTCTGTCCAGTCTATCCACACACATGCCCTTATATGTTGACAATATCAATATTTTATCTCCATTTTGGAAGCTTAATTTACTCATGTCAAATTGCTTGTAGGCCATAGGCAAGATGGATGAGAACCAGTTTGTTGCTGTTACCAGCACCAATGCTGCCAAAATCTTTAATCTGTATCCAAGGAAGGGCCGCATTGCTGTGGGCTCAGATGCTGATGTTGTTATCTGGGATCCTGATAAAGTGAAGACTATTACAGCCAAAAGCCATAAATCGGTAAGAGAAAAAATGCCTATTGTCATTATAAACACAATCTTCTAACTCAAGTGAACTCCCAATGTGCTAGATACGTAAGAGCTGGATCATATGAGGTTCTGTATTAAAAAGTATGATTGTTCGTATTAAGATGAAAGTAATTAAATCTCTTATTTCAGAGAATAAGAAATTTACCATTACAGTCCAGAAGGAATTTTTCCAGCATGTACAATATTGTATAATTGGCTAAGCGAATGGGCCAATTCCCCAACAGCTGTTAATCAGCATGGTTCCACTGACATCAGTGAAGCTATACCAATTTGCACCAATCTTGGAGCTAGCATCAGATTTTTAAAGGTATTCTGATGCCTAAAGATGCCGGTAGACATGTAATGGGATTTTCAAAAGCACCTAAGTAGGTTTAGAAAATCCCACTAGATGCCTTATTGCATCTTTAGGTGATTAAATATCTTTACAAATCTGACCCCAACCCACTCTTCTCCTCTTTTTTTTGTGTGTGTGCCTATTTCTGAAGCATCAGTTATCACCCACTGCCTGAGCAGATGGAAAAATGTTCTGAAATGTTATGGTTAATTCAGTGTTTCTGTAATCTGGGTTCTAAATTATGGATGGGTTTGGGGTTTTTTGTTCTTGTTTAATTATGAAACGTTATAGTGTATTTCTTTGATTCTGTGTCCCAATTTGCATAAAGTACTAATTGTGTATTTTTTCCAAACACTTTGATCCTTGTGTAATGACTACACAAGGGGCAGGATAATGGAGAATCAGGCCCATATGTTTGCTTTATTTTATCTAATCTAATCTAATCTAATCTAATCTACATATCTATCTAATGGAGAGACAAGGTGGGTGAGGTAATATCTTGTCTCTCTAATATCCATTTTCACCAGTCTCTGAAAATGAGGCCCCTTTAAGATGTTTCGGGTTGGACACATGAAATCACTAGGCATTTTTGAAAATTTACACCTTACTACCCAAGCATTTTTTTCTCTTTTTGGAGGGTGAATGTGGCACAGTGCAGGGAATAGATTTAAATCATTCAAGCTCTCATTCAGCAAAGCACCTGCTTATCTGTAAGCATGTTCCTAAGTCTCATGCTTGTAGTTAAGCACTGGCTAAATGTTTTAGTGAGTCAATGCCTCTAAGGGTTATGTCTACACTGCAATTAGGACAACACATGTAGGCATACCCGAGCTAGTTTTGATTGAGCTAACTTGCTAAATATAGCAGTGTAGCCACCAGCAGCACAGACTAGCTGAGTACAGTCTTGCCTGGGATTCTAGGTATATACTCTGGTGGCCAGCCTATGTAGTCTCCCATGTCACTGAAGCTACACTGCTATTTTTAGCAAGCTAGCTGGATCAAAGATATCTCAGATGTGCCTGCATGTGTTGCAATCACACCTCCCAGCTGCGCTGTAGACATACCTAACTGACCTGTGTTTGACAGCCAACAGGCTTGTATATTACTTTATCTACCCCAAAGCATTTTTTTGCTTTCTGCTCCAAGGAGTAAGTGTATTTGGAACCCTTTGATTATGTGTAAAAGTCGCATCTAACCTTCAATAATGCAACTGCTAAATGGAAAGTATCCAAATAAACCTTTATGTGTGAACAAGCAGGTTGTTTTTTCCCTCCGAACAAGTAAGTGTGCTTGCACATTTTGCAGGCGCTTTGCGGGTGCATTAGTGGAAGCTGGATAAAAATAGGGCCATAAATGTGATTTCACTTTACCAAAGCAAAACAGACTTGAGATTGAGCTTGCAGAGAGTTTTCAGTGTGTGTCGTTTGGTCCTCAGGCTGTTGAATATAACATCTTTGAAGGAATGGAATGCCACGGTGCTCCCCTGGTGGTAATAAGCCAAGGAAAGATTGTGTTTGAAGATGGAAATTTGCATGTAAATAAGGGAATGGGCCGCTTCATTCCTCGCAAACCTTTCCCTGAATACCTTTACCAGCGCATCAAAATCAGGAATAAGGTAGGTTCAAACTTGGCCTGTTATTTAATACTCCACACACCTGGTCTCGCTCCAGGCTCTCTTGGAACCGCACGAGAAAACATTTTGCATCATCATTGTCCTAAGTGAAATGGATCTACGTGGGACTGGAAACGCTGCCAAAAAACTATGGGCCACATCCTCAGCTGGTGTAAACTGGTGTAGCTCCTTTGACTTCAGCGGAGCTTCACTGATTTACACCAGCTGGGAATCTGGCCCTGTATGTCTGTGATGTACAGTCTTCTGAAAGAAAAAGAAAGATAATAGAAGGCAATTTTAGCTAACAACAAAGGACCACAATTTTTGGGGGGGGTTGGGGTCAGGACAGGCTGTAATTTTAAATTGTTACATAACTTAGCATGTTGAATAAGCAGATCAAGTATTTCTGTTTCCCATGTACATGCTACATTGGAATCATTCACTGTATTTGGCATTTTATCAGCTGTTAACAACTGATGTGGGCTAATTAGCTTTAGTTGAGTTGTTTTTACATATAAAACACAAAACTTTTCGGCCTTTCTCTTTTGTGAAGCAGGTGGCTTGGAACAGATGTTTTAGCAAATGAGTGCCCTAACGATGGCAGAGTGGTCTGCCAGTGGGTCAGCGGGGAATCTATCCACAACATGCTGACCATGTTTCCGGCAGCAACACGGTCAGGTGGTAGTCTGGTTCCCCTGAGCCTTTCCTACTCTCCCCCTCGGGTGTAGCTGCATTCTGGGGTTGTCCTTAATCTCCCCAGGATACACCACCAAGGGTAGCAGTAGCAGTTCCTCAGCACTGGGAGTGGCGGATGTCTCTGGAAGCTCAGGCAGGACCTCGGGGCAACCACGGTTCTCCTCAGCATCCCGCTCCAGCAGTAAGGAAGAAGCTTGGGGAACTGAGCTGCTGGGCCATCTTTTTATACTTCCTTTTCCTGTCCTGCCCCTCTGCTTCCAGTGTGTGCGGCATGGCTCTCCTAGTTCTGCTCACCAGGAGGCTATAAGTGTTCCCTCCACGTCCACCTTTGAAGAATGCCATGCTTCCTTGCTACAGGGACTGTGTATGATACAGCTTCATACATACTGTGAACGGTATGTGTGACGGAATATATTGTCATGTTGGAATATCAGTGCATTCAGTGTCTGAGTTGTTCTGTTCTTTTATTTTAGGTAACAGGATTGCAAGGGGTGTCCAGAGGAATGTATGATGGACCAGTGTATGAAATCCCAGCTACGCCAAAATATGCAACTCCCGCACCTTCAGCTAAGTCCTCCCCTGCCAAAAATCAGCCTCCACCAATCAGAAATCTCCATCAATCTAATTTCAGTTTATCAGGTAAATCAACATGACTGATTATGAATATCTGGTATCGGGGGTAGCTGTGTTAGTCTGTATCCACAAAAACAACAAGGAGTCTGGTGGCACCTTAAAGACTAACAGATTTATTTGGGCATAAGCTTTCGTGGGTAAAAACCCACTTCTTCAGATGCAAGATCATCATCAGGGCACATCACAAATTTGATCCCTAATAGTGATAATTTGTGGTTGGGATTTTCAAAAGTGTATCGGAAAGCTTTGTGATTCTAAATCACTTAGGACCATATTGTTAAAGGTATTTGGGCATCTACCTCCCATTGAGTTTAATGAGAGTAAGGCGCCAAAATATCTTTAAAAGTCTGGACCTTAGGCACTTTTGAAAATGCCTCCCCATATTTATATAACATTTTCATGCAGAAATGTTAATGCATGCTACAGAGACAAATTATTACCTAGAATAGCAACCTGTTCTAATCCCTCACAAGGCGTTCACTCCTGTGTGGAAGTCAGTGGAACTATATTTAAGATGATTCCTTTGCAGGAACCAGGCCTTAGTCAGTAACTGCTTGCTTCCTTAGTTAGAAATGATCCAAAAACAGGTTCTAGAGATGACTGGTCAAAACAAAGTGGCAAAACATTGACTCCTGGATAGAGCCAGTCAGGTGAAAATTCAGTGTTGATTGTATTTTTTTCTTCAGACGTTTCTGTTCCCGTTTTATTAACTCTCCTGCTTTGCTGGCTGGATTGCTATTTTACAGGTGCTCAGGTAGATGACAACAACCCTCGTCGCACCGGACACCGCATTGTTGCGCCCCCTGGTGGTCGCTCTAATATTACCAGTCTTGGCTGAACAGAGATGATGGACAGAATGGCAAGAATGAAGGATCATGGGAATAATGTCTGTTCCTCTTGATATCCATGTTATTGAACCCACAGTTTTATTCGGTACTAATGAGGAGTAAATGAGTTGTCTTTTTCTTTTCTTTTCTTTTTCTTTTTTTCTCTCTCTTTTTTTTTTTTTTTTTTTTTTGTATAGGAAGAGGTGATAATAGTGTGGTGTGTTTGCTTGGAACTACTTGCCTCACAATTATGCTTTCTTGCCATAGTCACCTTAAAGCATGGTGCTTCCATTGCCCCTTTAGTGACTACAGGTTTTAGCTTTGTCTTGTAACTAAATGATGGTTCCTTTGCACCCATTAGCTGTACTAGAGTAGTAAATGCATGTTACTAAGTTATTTATGCAAGTTGCAGTCTGTGAGTGCGTCTGTTTAGAACACGTTGCCAACAATTGACACAATGCCAAGATCAATGCCACTAAAATACATAGGGAGGAAGAATATGGACATTTTTAAAGTATGCAATAGAATAGCGTAAGTGGCTTCTGTTAATATGTTTAATTTATTATAAATCCATGAAGCACTGCTCCCAGATACAAAGAAACAACTTCAAAATGTGTAATGACAACATGGCCTGTGTAGCAATTCTCATTATCCACTAAGTACATTCCAAGTATGTGTCTTAATTGTTTTCATTTTAGACAGAGCCATAACTTCTACGCAGCAATGCCATTGCCATCCCTTTCAGAGATTTCTCCAGCTGGGCAGTAGTGTGCTCCTTTTGCATGAGTGTTTTGGTACTTAAGAATAACTTAAATTACCATTGGATTTTTAAACTTTTTTGTACAAAGTTTTTCCTTTGTAATCACATGCATTTTTACTTATTATACCCTATCAGATCTACTAGTTGTGGTTCTATTTCTGAATTCAAAACTTGTGAAATAAAGGAAATGAAAAGATCGTTAACTATCTTTCTCTGCCTTCCAGGTCTCTTGCTCACCAATATGATTTTTTTACGGAGCAGGTGTTCCCTGGCTAACCAGAGTTTTCTTCTGGGTCCACATCATTTGAAAGAAACTGCATCCTCAAAGCACAAAGATCGTTAATGAATAACTTTCTGTGCACACTTAACTATTGTTTTTGCAAGTTCCAATTCAGCTGTGCTGAATAGAGCTTGTAAGAATATAACCAGTTCTAGTCATCTAGTCTTTGGTCCACTAACAGCTACATTGGCAATCCACCTGCAGTTCTGGGGCTGTATCGAATTTGCACAAAGTGGAGCAGATTGCTGCCATCCTCATTTTTAATATGGGACAGCAACCACCAGAGACAGCCCAGACTCAGCACACAATGCTCCATCTTGATCCAAGCTGTCTTCCAGTTGGCATTGCCTACTGCGATCCCTCTCTCTGTGTGTTCTTATCAACACATCACAACATAGGGCACATCACAAACTAATGCACAAATGGATTATCCTCTTCTTCGGGAGGTTGATGGAAATGTCCTCCCTCCTCTTTCCCAATGTATAAGTGTCTGAGAAAGAGGCCTTCTCCTTGCCCCTACTTCTGTTTCCTTTTCCGTATTTGCTTGTGCTGCTGATGCTAAGGGAAGGCCAGGCTAAAAGAGTGAGGTTGGGGGTTGTCAAAAGAGATTAAGTGACTTAGCAACATAAATTCCATTGGCTTTCAGTGGGACTTGTGCTTCTTAGGCCTTAACTACACTAGAAATTTGTACTGGTAAAAGGTCTGCTGGGGCAGTGCTATCAACAAAACTGTTTAGTCAGAGCTCATTCATGCTCAACCGCTTAGGCCAAGGCATTATGCCCACACAGCATTAAGCTGCATTGACAAAAGCCCTGTAGCACTGTGTATAGGTGACGCATGTGGATAGTCATATAGTCCATTGATTTCGACGGAAATTAGAAGTCTTAACTCCCTTTGTGGATCTTGGCCACAGAGTCTTTTGAAAATCCACTAGCCTTGCACTTTGTACTGAAGACAGTGGGGTGTCCAGAAGAGGAGCCAGTCCCCTTGTCATAGTATAATTCCCCACTCTGAACCTTAGTGTCCAAAAAGGTGGAGTACCAGCATGAATTCCTCTAAGCTCAATTACCAGCTTAGTACTTGTAGCGCTGCCACCAACCAGGAATTCCAGTGCCTGGTACACTCTGGTCCCCCCAAAACCTTGCCCGGGGACCCCCAAGACCCAGTCCCTCTGGATCTTAAAACAAGGAAAGTAAACCCTTTCCCTCACCGTTGCCTCTCCCAGGCTTCCCCTCCCTAGGTTACCCTGGAAAATCACTGTGATTCAAAGTCCTTGAATCTTGAAACAGAGAGGAAAATCCACCTTCCCCCCTCCTCCTCTCTCCCCCTCCCAGACTCTCCCTGAGAGAGAAAGTAATCCTAACACAGAGAGAAATTAACCTTTCTCTCCCCCTTCCCTCCTTTCTCCCCACCAATTCCCTGGTGAATCCAGACCCAGTCCCTTGGGGTCTCACCAGAATAAAAAAACAATCAGGTTCTTAAACAAGAAAAGCTTTTAATTAAAGAGAGAAAAACGGTAAAAATTATCTTTGTAAATTTAAGATGGAATATGTTACAGGGTCTTTCAGCTATAGACACTGGGAACACCCTCCCAGCCTAAGTATACAAGTACAAATTAAAATCCTTTCAGCCAAATACCAATTTGAACTCCTTCCAGCCAAATACAAATTTGCAAATAAAGAAAACAACCATAAGCCTAACTCGCCTTATCTACCTAGTACTCACTATTCTGAACTTATAAGAGCCTGTATCGGAGAGATTGGAGAGAAACCTGGTTGCACGTCTGGTCCTTCTGAGCCCCCAGAGTGAACAACAACCAAATTCTAACAGCACACACAAAAACTTCCCTCCCTCAAGATTTGAAAGTATCCTGTTCCCTGATTGGTCCTCTGGTCAGGTGACAGCAGGCTCACTGATCTTGTTAATCCTTTACAGGCAAAAGAGATATAAAGTACTTCTGTTAACTCTTACTTATCTGTTTATGACACCCCTAGAAAGCTTTGCCTCTCACTTCCACATTTGACCCTTGAGGTTGAGAATCACATCGCTTCTGAGGGGCCCCAGCACTTGAGCTTTTACTTGACCAAACAAATGAGAATAAACACAATGTAACTCACATTGACAACGATGCCATTTTTTGCTATTTGGAAAATATAAAAAATTCAGGGCTAACCAGTGGAAACGCTTGTTCACAAACTTTTCCTGCTCTATTGGCCATTCATATTTTTCATGCTGAAATGGCCGTGAACACACACAAGGCAGCTTTGAAGCCCTCTATTCTGAACTTTAATGGTTCTGAGCTCAATACTTGTCAGTTCAGTGTAGTTCTGCTTTGATTACTTTGAGGAGTGAGGTGCTAATGTGTCCATGTAATTTATAATGTATGTTGCTGCTTTAGGGAAGTGGAGTATAGGACTTGGATTGTGTACTGTGTCTGTTTTATCCCTCCTTGACTGGCAGTAGTACCTGGGAGTGAATTAAAGACCTCTCTTCCTTGTGCAGAGTTAACTTGTTACATTATTGCCAGCCAATCAGTGATCAGGAGTCTTCACCTGGACCCTTGCTTTATTAAAACATCTGAGAGTTGTCGTGCTGTTCTCAGACTCGCTTTGAGCAGGCTTAGGTAAGTGGTCTCTCCTCTCCCCACTGAATAAACAAAAGGCCAGATTGTGACACTGTCTAGATTTCATGCCAGGGAAGTCCCCTTGCTTCTCACATCAGAGGTAGCTGTGACCAGAGGAGTGCAGCCTCCATGGGACTGCTACTCCCATAGGTGTGCGTGTGTGTGTGTCTGGTTCCATTCCCCTTCTCCCTACAATGCTCCATTCAGCACGTGAGAGGAACCAGGGATAACGTCATGACTCTTTGAGATGGTTAACATGATGCACCTTATTCTGGGCTTGTGGCAAAGCTATAGCTGTGTTGTTAATGATGACATTAAGACTGGCCCTTAACCAGTATCATGTCACTCATTAAACAGCCTCCCCACAAATCAATGCATTGAAGTTTATCATTGCCCTTTGTGTACATTGCACTGGCCACCATTAAATCACAGAATATCAGGGTTGGAAGGGACCTCCGGGGGTCATCTAGTCCAACCCCCTGCTCAAAGCAGGACCAATCCCCAACTAAATCATCCCAGCCAGGGCTTTGTCAAGCCAGGCCTTAAAAACCTCTAAGGAAGGAGATTCCACCACCTCCCTAGGTAACCCAATTCCAGTGTTTCACCACCCTTCTAGTGAAAAAGTTTTTCCTAATATCCAACCTAGACCTCCCCCACTGCAACTTGAGACCATTACTCCTTGTTCTGTCATCTGGTACCACTGAGAACAGTCTAGATCCATCCTCTTTGGAACCCCCTTTCAGGTAGTTGAAAGCAGCTATCAAATCCGTCCCCCCTCATTCTTCTCTTCTGCAGACTAAATAGTCCCAGTTCCCTCAGCCTCTCCTCATAAGTCATGTGCTCCAGCCCCCTAATTATTTTTGTTGCCCTCTGTTGGACTCATTCCAATTTTTCCACATCCTCCTTGTAGTGTGGGGCCCAAAACTGGACACAGTGCTCCAGATGAGGCCTCACCTGTGTCGAATAGAGGGGAATGATCATGTCCCTCAATCTGCTGGCAATGCTCCTAATTTATACAGCTCCAAATGCCATTAGCCTTCTTGGCAATAAGGGCACACTGTCAACTCATATCCAGCTTCTCATCCACTGTAACCCCAGGTCCTTTTCTGCAGAACTGCTGCCTAGCCACTCGATCCCTAGTCTGTAGCAGTGCATAGGATTCTTCCGTCCTAAGTGCAGGACTCTGCACTTTTCCTTGGTGAACCTCATCAGATTTCTTTTGGCCCAATCCTCTAATTTGTCTAGGTCCCTCTCTATCCTATCCCTACCCTCCAGCGTATCTACCACTCCTCCCAGTTTAGTGTCATCTGCAAACTTGCTGAGGGAGCACTCCACTCCATCCTCCAGATCATTAATGAAGATATTGAACAAAACCAGCCCCAGGACCGACCCTTGGGGCACTCCGCTTTATATCGGCTGCTAACCAGACATGGAGTCATTGATCACTGCCCGATGAACTAGCCAGATTTCTAGCCACCTTATAGTCCATTCATCCAGCCCATACATCTTTAACTTGCTGGCAAGAATATTGTGGGAGACTGTATCAAAAGCTTTGCTAAAATCAAGGAATAACATGTCCACTGCTTTTCCTTCATCTATGGAGCCAGTTAGGTCATGATGGTGTTTCTAATCAAACTGATTTGCATGACTATTGCATGTTATCTGAGTTCCTGCGTGTGTTGCCCATGACAATTTCAGCGGGAATATTTCTCATCTTTACTTAAAAGCAGATTAACTACTGAATGAAAATAATGTATTCTAAGTCATCTAAGATGCACAATTTGGGGGTATTTCCTCTTTAAATCAGATGCCAGGTGTTGTCTTTAGGGCAATACTGATAGTAGACGTTGACCTACTCGTTTTCATGGTTCTCACACTCATATTGCTTACTCTGTGACACACTTGTGTACTGCGATGCACATGAAATGATGTGTATCAATTCATAAAGCCACAGTCCTTGGCTTAAACAGCTCTACGTCCAGCAGCTTCGTCTGCGTAGAGAAGGTTAAACAAATGCAGACCTGCAAGCCACGAAGAATATGAGTGCTATTTCAGGAAGTAAGTTAACAGCTACACATTCTAGGTGTGAGAGGCTGGATCCTTTATCCATGCTCCAGGGGCTTTACACTGCTCCAGTGCTGCAAAGGTGCTGGAAAATCAGCACAAGCTGCTACCTGGGGATTCCCCTAGTATAAAGGGAATTCCCAGGTAGCATTGAGCCAGTGTACTCAGCTCTATGCCATGCCCCTCATAACCCTTGGTGTGGGGTGTATGTAGGTGAAACACGTGTGATTAGAGTGCTGCTGTACTTCTGTGATATTTGGTTGCCCAAACGGCCTCTTAGAGATTGGTGCAGCTGGACACTACTTAGAGCAGCTCTGAGGTTGCTCTAAATTGCTCTGGAGATTAAATTGGTTCCAGGCTAGGGTTGTGTTTAAAGGTTATAAAATGCCATTTTTGCACCCCTCTCAGGTGCATGACACTCCTGGAATTCTAGCTCTAAATCTCTAAATAGAACATGACTTCATGAATTTGTGCCCAGTGAATTCAATACACAGAAGTATTTGCTTTAAGTCAGTGGTGAATCTGTACCACATTGCATGTTTAACTGGTCCCAGACTGCTAGTATCAGGTAAAAGTAAAAATGTTATAATCCACACTAATATTAAATTCTTTGCAGGGCACCTTTAAGAGGGATTTTTGTGTGAGGAAGAGCGGGTAGCTGTGTTTATGTCCAGGCTTTATACAGGAAACAAATGAATTGCTGGCCAGGAAAAAGAACACTATAATTCACAGACTCACTCATCCATACTAGTCGATAGGATCCCAGTCCCTATAATATACTCTCAGTAGGTAGACCCTACAGACTTCAATGGGGTCTGCCCAGGCAGCGCTCATTGCAGGCCTTTGATGGATTCGCTGATTAAGGCCAGAAGGACCCATTATGATCATCTAGCTTGATGTCGTGCATAGCACGGGCCTCTTGATGTAATTCCTGCATCAAACTCATGACTTCTGTTTGAGTTACAGCATATCTTTTATAGCCATATATTATAAGGCCAGAAAGAACCATTGTGATCATACAATCCAATATCCTGCATCATACAGGCCATACGAGTTCCCTGAATTACCTTCTGTTTGAGCTAGAGTGCAGCTTTTAGAAAAACATCCAGTCTTGATTTTAAAATGGCCAGTGATGGAGAATCCACGATGACCCCCGTAAATTGTTCCAATGGTTAATTACCCTCACTGTTTAAACTCTGCTTCGTACTTATAGTCTGAACTTGTCTAGCTTCAACTTCCAGCCATTGGAGCCTGTTATGTCTTTGTCTGCTAGCTTGAAGAATCTTTTAATGTCAAATTTTTGTTCCCCTTGAAGGTACTTCAGACTATGATCAAGTCACCTCTTAACTGTCTCTTGGAGATACTCAATAGATCAAGCTTCTTCAGTCTTTCACTAAAAGGCATGTTTTCCACACATTAATCAGGGTTTAGATCAGTGGTCTCCAAACTTTTGATCACGCACCCCATCAGTAAAAATTTTTTGAGCCCACACCCCCTGCTGCGCTGGCTCTATCATTTTTGCTGAAGAAAAAAAAAAAGTGCTTAGACTCCCACCCAAACTGATGAAGCGGAAAAAAGAAAATGCACTCCTGCTGCACACCCCCAAGGATCCTCTTGCGCACCCTGCTTTGGAGACCACTGGGTTAGATGAGTACCTTCCAGTGCTTAATTTGTAATGAAAGAGGTGCCGGAGCTCAAGCAGTTTTTTTACTTTTATAACCGACATGGAAGTCCAGAAGTACCAGGGCTATGAACTGCCAAGCCTAGAGGTGCCAGGGCTCAGCTCTGGCACAGATTAAGCACGGGTACCTTCCCCTTAAGTTTGCATCTGCTATATCCTGGGACCTTGCTCTCAGCTGGTAAAGCTAATCAGCAGCATCCTGAGGACTCTTGTTACTGGGAACCATGCAGTACACTTAACTTAAACAGGAGCAAAACATTTCTTGGCTAGTAAATCTAAGACCTACCCCTACTTAAAAATATTTTTAAAAGTGTAACAAATATTTGGAGATGGGGGTGGAACCTCAACAGAAGACCAGTGCGGATGCAGCAGGTGTTAGTATGTGGATGCCAATAAAGCATTAGATACAGTGTCACTATGATTGAGTTTACAGACCCATAAATGGTGTGAAGGGGCAATACTGGGTCAAGAGGATCCCACCCTGTAGGAGCTGCAGTGGATGCTCCAAATGGAGGATCTGCTCAAAAGGAGACTCTGAATATCAAGCAGGGGGAGAGACTGTCTGAAGGGAGGAAACTGATGTGCAGCTTCTGGGGACACAGCAACCCACAGAAGAAGAATCTGGACTGAGGGTAAGACCCCTTGTCCCAGCTAGGAGGTTAGGGGCCTGACCCTTTTCCCATCCCGACTCTCTGCTGACTGAGAATCACTGAGCACTGTGGAAGAAACTAAAAATATTTATTTGACCAACTGAGCTGCTGAGATTGATTAGGAACACTTGCTGGAGGTTGGGGGCGGAGGGTGTGGGCTTGTGGCCCATACTGAAAAGACAGAGGGGAGGTATTAAGTGACCCAGGGGAAGCTAGGCAGGTGCACCAGGAAGAGACAACTGAGACATTCCATGCCTCTCCTCCCTTGGCCCTGGCTTGGGACCCCCTGGTGGAGAGGCAGGAACGGGGTTCACCTGCCCTGCCCCACCTCATCTTACTGGAGAACTCTGGAGCATTGGAAATGATGGACCACAGCTTGACCACTACATCTTCTGGCCTCTGAGTGAAACCCACTAGAAATTGGTGGAAAGAACTGTTGAGCCACAGGCTGTCCACTGGGCTTGCTGGCCTCGAGTGAAAGCTGCTATAATTATACAGTGGTGGTCACAGTAGCAATCCAAATTGGTTTGGATATGAATGTTGTCACCAGGACTGAATATTGTTCACCAGGATGAACACACAGATTAACAACAAACAACGATGATGTGAGGTTGGGGTGGTTCTAGTAGAGGACCACTGGTGTGCTCTTGTTTAACATCCCTGTTGATGATCCAGGAGAAAGGGAAAGCAGCATTCTACGTATACTACATAACCTCTCGAGGCCCCTTCCAGCTCTACATTTTAATGATTCTATATTAATGACAATTGTACACGACACCGCATTAGGATGTGAAAACAGGGAAATACTGCAAAGAGACTGCGAGGTTAGAAATATGGACAGAAGGTAACACAATAAGATTTTGCTTAGATAATATGAGCTAAGCCACCTGGGGAAAAAATACCCGTGAAGTGTATTCACGGTGTGGTGAAGAGATCGGAAAATTTTGCAAAAAAGGTGATGTTCGCTCCTGTGCACAGAGGCAGCAAAAGGATTACGAGCTAGTTACACTCTCAAAATAGAACTGATGTGGGACCAGGGCCGGTGCTTCAATTTAGGCAACCTAGGCAATCGCCTAGGGCGCCAGGATTATTGGGAGGTGGCATTTTGCCAGGGGGGCGGCAGGCGGCTCCGGTTGACCTGCCGCAGGCGTGCCTGCGGAGGGTCCGCTGGTCCTGCAGCTCTGGTGGACCTGCCACAGGCATTCCTGTGGACAGTCCGCTGGTCCCGGGGCTCCGTTGGACCTCCCGCAGGCACGCCTGCGGCAGGTCCACCGGAGACGCGGGAGCAGCGTGCGGGGTGGCGAAATGGCCGTGCGCTTAGGGCGCCAAAAACACTGGCACCAGGTCTGTGTGGGACTTAAGTCATGTAGCACCCTTTGCATAGGTGTGAATTTCACTCAAGTGGTGACAGTGAATTAGCGTCTATAGGTACAGAAAGAGCATCACCATAAATGAGGGAGAGGGCATATTTACCATGGAAAAAGGGAGAAATCACTAGGTGTAATGAGTTGAAATGGAAAAGAAATTTTAAGATGATTAGTAGGAAAATATTTTTAAGAATGGAATCATCCTATCAGGCAATGGAATAATTTTCTAAGAGAAGTGAGAAAATCCTTGTTTGGCAAAGACACAGATGGCATTTCTGGGGAAAAGGTGGGAGGATGGGTGAGATGGTCCTATGCCGCAGCTGCTAGAGTGGCCAGAGGAAGCCAGGCATAAGTTAGAGCAATTCTGAAGCTTCTCTGTCTTATGCGGGGGAAGAGGACTGACATAGGCCCTGGCCAGCCCTAACGGCCAGGGAGTGAAAGGTGATGTGAAGCTGCATTTTCTCTCTTTGGCCCTACCGGAGAATCTAGATCTATCTTGCATCAGAAGGAAGGACAACTATGTGCGCTGCCATAAGGGGGCACTGTTGGCTAGATTTTGAAGTCATCCTTTGCATATTTCCACATTTCTGATGAAAAATGCCATCTCCAGTCTCTCTCATTAAAATTCAGTAATTTCTGGATAAGTCACAATGGCTATAACGCTAATACTTGTATTGATTAAACTACATATTAATTGTTATGGGATGCTGCATCTTTCTGGTATAATTTATAATAGTGTATAAAATGTATGTGCCCCTTGAACCTTAGAAACTGCATTCTTGCTAGCTGCATAGCTCTGATACCTGAGGGTGGTCAGCAGGGCAACGCTGCTCAGATATGGGCAAGTATGTTCCATCAATTGAGAAATAGGTGAGTAAAATGCATAGCCAGTAGCTTAATATGAATGCTGCAACTCAGCAATTCACTGAAATAACAGAGCAAAACACTGTAAGAGGTACAATTTGGAAAGACCATACATTATTTTGATCTTGATTGACAGAATGATTAACCTATTTACAGTTGCATGTAACACGTTTAATAAAGTGCATGGTCTGGTTATTCCATTTTCAGCAATTAACTGCAAACACTATATTGTACTTTATTACACAGAGCAATGGACCATGTTGTGATTAGCAAAATATAAATCTATTTTAAATAGGTAAAAAAGGTGCTTTTAATGAAAACTTTACAATTGATTAACTAAATACATACTTCGTATGATAGAAACATAGTTAAATACATTATCTAGGTACTGTATGCAGCCAACAACAATTAGCTGCTTGGAACTAACTTTTTTTAAAAAAGAAGAAAAATAATGAACTATAATAAAAACGCATGCAGAAAACTGAGAGCTGACTTAAAGACTAGGGAATGCAAAAATGTAACATCTTGCTTCATCTCCATAATAATAATATACAAATCTGAGATTGCCATGAAGAATGACATTTCTACAAAATCTTGGTGCAAGCAGAAAAACAGCAATATGTAAAATACTGTTTCAAATAAAAATAAAAAATAGATCAAATCCCAGCCTACTGTATTTATGGTAGACACCTCATGTCTATTAAATATCTTTTTAGACTTTTATTGCTGCTATTAATCTAAAACAGTCATTCTACAATGTTAAGCACTAGCACACCAAATCTAAACTCTCATAAGCCTTTGGTGTGCTGCCACTGTAATTTTAATCAGTACAATTTAATCAGCATAGCTACCACCTGGTTGCAGCCTGCATGCTACCAGCTCTGCATGGCCCACAGTATAAGAATCACTGATCAAAACCCAGACATTCAAGGTAAGAACTTACATTGAAGCTAAGTGGAAATGCCACCTGCAATAATAGTAACACTCTTTGTCTAACAGTAATAACTTCTACACTGTGCCATTGCATCAACCTTTTACCTAATTATCATGCTAGATCTTCAGACGGTGGCATAGCACCACTGACTTTGATGGAGTGACACACCGATTTACGCTGAAGCTCTGTCCCTGTAACTATAATTATAGTTATCTATTCTGAACACTTCTATACTGGCCTCATCTTTGAAAAAGGCTTCTCTGATGGCTCTTTTAGCATTCAGGGGGAGAAACCAGCCATGGTGAAAGCACCATAATTTGGTCCCTGGAAATAAAACATACTACCCTTCTCTACACACAGGGTGGTATCCAGGACCAGCAGGGGTTAAACATTTAGGAGATGGCCCCTGTTAATTAGCCCTACACATCAGGAAGTATATAACCTTCTGGCCTTTGCTAGGAAAGGCCCTAGCGAGATCAGCAGAATATGCCAGAAGGCCTGTACAGGGACTGGCCAAAAGAGCTGAGGAGGGGGATTTAGCGATGGTTTAGACTGTTTGCTTCTTTTTTTCTTGCTGTTTAATGACTCAGAAAGATGCTTCTGACCTGATATGCTAGGTGGAAAGGGCCTATAAGAGTCTTAGGTTCTGCTAAAGAAATGCAGTACCCCAGGACGAGGAAAGGACTGCGGGAGGAAATGTAAAAGGAAACGTTTGTCATCAGTGTCCGCTCTGTTTCTTACAATGAGAGGGGTTGGGCTCTGCTGCCCTAATGAAGAGTCATCTCACCTCAGTAACCATGGGCTTAAATACCTGCTGCTTTGAATGCTGTGTACTATTATTGCTCAAACAGAGCCCTCTCTAGTGATAGTGTCAGTTGCTTCAGTTTCTATGGGAACAAGTCACTTTGTCACAGATTTCCCCTAGATTTAAGCATCTCATATTCAAACACTCGTCAGGTTTTCAGTTGTCTCCATCTGATTTTGAGAGGTGCTGAGTATCTGACTTCAGCTGGAGTTGTGAATGTGCACTGCTTCTGCATTCTCTTTTGAAAATGTTTGCCTGGTTTTTCAGAAGAATTCAATGGCAACTGCAGTGGACAGTACTTTTGTAATGAGGGCCTTGCTGTGTTTCCTCCTCATTTATAATGCTAACTACTGTTAACTAATACTGCTTATTATCAGTCAGTACTTACAAATGATTTTATTTACGTTGTAGTTTGATCTTTCAGATCTACTGTTTATTCTCTCCAGGCTTCATTTCCCATCCCTACCCTGCCAGAAAGAGGCCCCCTTTTGTACCACTGCCCAACATGATGGGCTTGAATTTGCTTGAGGCCACACTCAGATCTTTATTCAACCTAAAGGCAGAGATTTCTGAGAGATCCATTGCCATGCAAAGTTTTTATGCCAATCTGGAACTCTAATTCCTGGATCCTGGCTGGCCAAAGGGTCAGAATATTCTCCCTCCTCTCCACTCTTTGCTCTAAAACTCTTTTTTGGAGGTGTTGTCTCCACCCCCCCTCCTTTTTTTTTTCTTGATTTCAGTGAGCTGGGAACTTTCTGCAAATCCAGCTACTTTTCACAAAAAGCTCAGAGCTCTAGCTGGTGGACAGAGCTTGCTTCCTGGTCTTTTGTACAGAACCAAGGGGAATGTTTCATTATCAGCTTAAGGAAGATGGCTACATGCTATATCTCCATGTGGTTGAGTTTTGTTTATACTGCTTCACAATTGTGGAATAAGGCTTCTTAGTGTTGAATGAGGTTCTTATTTGTTCCCCAATGATCCTGCTCAGTAAATATTTACAGTAGTTTAGTTTGTCCAGAAAAATGCTTTGGGTCTCAACATTCAGGCTGACAGACAATTCAGAGAACTCTTTTCACTACATGTTGCACCTCTTCTTCTGCATCTTTGAATTCTTCCGTTGATCAATTTCAGTTTCTTGCTGCTGCTGTGATTTGTTTCTGATTAAAAAAAAACAAACAAACAACAAAATAAAATTTCAGACCAAAATTCTCCATGGCTCTGATTCCACTTTAATAACACAAGGGAGTTTGTTACATTGTAATATTAGGCTTTCACTTTCTGGCTTCAACTGACTTATTAAAAATCTGACAAAAACAAACAGGATAAATATACACTGATCTGCCCTGCGCTCTTCCCCATGCTCCAAATGTCTTCTGTTTGCTGAAGGAATGTGGTGTGTGAGAAAGCATAGTAATCATGCTATCAGGGACAAGAGCCATCTTCTGAAAGCAATCCCAGCCCATAGTCACTCGGGATAAATACTCTTCCTAAAGGCTCCATATGGTTCTTGAGAAACAACTATTTGTAATGCCTGTCAGAATGATCTGTTCAATGCATCAAGCCCCAGCAACCAGCGAACCAGTTCGACCTGTCCCCCCAGCAATCATCTGCCATGTTTAGGTTTGAGCCTCTTTCTCCTTGTCCAGTTAGCACCCTAGGAGATGTTTCAAATAGTGATTATGTTGATAGCAAAAGCTGTCAGCTCTGCTCCTCCAGAAGCCAACAACCAGCACCTGCTTTTGTCCAGGAAACCGAGGCAGTGGCTATTTAGATACCAGTGGCCAGATTTTGTCTGTTGTAAATCATTGTAGTTCCACTGACTTCAAAAGGCCTAGGTTGAATTACACCAGCTGTGACTCTGTACACAGTGAAAGACACCTTAGAAATACCAAGCTTGGACAGAAACATACCATTTCTTATTGCTATCTAAAATTAAAGTGAAAATTAAAACAAAACAGACAAAAACAGACCGGAGAGCCAAATTTAGAAGCTCTTCCTGCATTTAAAAAGGGTGATGGGGGAGAGTGAATATGTTCACGCTTTAACAAGAAAATTGGTAAGAAGAGGACAGAATATAGATACTATATTTTTTCTATCAGATCAATGTACTTTCTTGAGAAACAGATTTTTTATCAAGTTATTATAAACATGCTTTTCAGTTGGCATCCATTTTAGCTCCAGTTATACTTGACTGATCCGATGTATGTTCCTGGAGCATCTGGTCATTTTTCATTGAAATCACCAGAATCCTCTTTTCTCCAGGAATGGGAATTCTTCCTTTTTGTTTTTTGGCTTTTTCCTGAAAAGGCATGGAAATGTAGTTTTAAATCTCTACGGTAACTTATTTTGATTATGATTTACCAAGTGGTAGGCATGTCTTTCTTTTCACACTTGCCAAAGGCTGACATGTTTTAGAATGTGGCATAATGTCTTAAAGCACAATTAGGTAGTTTCTAAATAGATAAGTGTATTAGCAAACTAATGGAGACTGCTGTGAGCTACAACCAAAAGAATAAAGGCAGCTGCTTTGTAATTTTAAGGAAATATGTAGACAAACTTTTGATGTTAATGGTCCATAATTTTTGTGTGGTCTCAGCTATGCCTCTAGTTTTGCATTCATAGTTAAGGCACCCACAGGGACAAGCAATTGTTGGCGGGGATGATAGCATGGGGATGAGGTAGGGTGGGTTCAAAAGTGCCTAAATGAGTTAATTAGGAATATTGGTGCCATTGCTCTCAATTGAACTTGTGGACCTAACTGAAACCTGACCCTAAATATTTCATTACAGCAACTGATTAATGGAATCAGCCAGGTCAGGGATTTTCAACCTGGAGGTTGCACATTCATTTAACTGCACCTGCAGATTTGGCATCACAACTGATGGTGGGGACAAAACTAGATGTCATTTTAACAAATTTGTCCATGTGAGTTGAAACAGAGAATTAATCAAGGCTGCAGTTAATTCTTGTAAGTATGCATAGCCCCTATGGTTGTACTTATTCATAGTTTACTTTTTTAGGCTGTTGGTGGGAAATGAAGGAGGATTATTCCTTCCTCTCCATCCAGGGAGAGAAATCTGGGTGATTCAGTTCTAATGCCTGTTTGCAAATAACTTTAATCTGTGAATAGAGTCCTTCTTTATGATCTGGTGGTTCTGAAGAGGATGCTGAAGGTATCAAAGTAATTCTGGGTTGAAGAATTAAGCTAGCCAAGGCCTTAACCTGCTGGATATAGCTCTGGTAAGACTCACACAAATGTGTAAAATGATATGGTAACTTTCATGACAGAAGCTCTACTTAGCAGAGCTTCTCTCTTTTTCCTTGATGCATGTTCAGATCTGAATCTTCTTATTTGGTGCCTACATCTATCTGTTACAAGATGTAACCCAGCAGGAAAGCCCACCACTCTCAGCTAGGAGTGGCAGATAGCCTCCCCCTGAGTGGGAAATGTGTTCCAAGAGTTTTCAAAGGTACCAACGTCAGTTAAGTCCTCAATTCCCATTCTTTCAGCGTGAGATGGGTGCCTCACTGCTGTTTGTGCCTTTCCCAGTGTGGTCAGACAGGAGTATAGCCAGTGAACTAATGTCTTGGGCTTGAAAGCGCTTAGGAGGGCCCTCTGTTAGAAAAATAGGCAGGCAAGCAAGCATCTCAATACTAACCTGATTGTACGCTCCTATTTAAAGGCTGCTTGCGCACTGTGAGGAGAACTCGGGCCAATGCAGCTAGCTCAGTGATGAAATCCTGTTCTGCTTGCTGAACACAAAGGAAGACATATTATGACACTTTATAAAAGAGAAGAATGCTAACAAAGTTTGAACAGTTTGATTCCAGGCCCATCCTAATCTACTCATGGAGAAGATAGGTGAGTCTAGAAGTGAGAAGAGCAAGGCAGTCACCAGGGTCACATCTATGAACCAAAGTATGTACTACTAGTAGTAATAAGGCTATGTCCTCTGCTTTTGCTCAGCAAAGAGAAAGTGATGCAGAGACAACAGAAATGTTCTCTCATTGATAGGGTGGGCATGCTCAGAACTGGTTCTAGAGGGAACTTTAGGTGAGAAAAATGCACATTAAAATAAAACACTCACCAAATGTTCTTCTGTGCTAATGGAATACCCTTTAGGAGGACTGGACTTAACATATTATTTGGTCTGTTCTTGAAAAGGCTTTTGAAAATGTATAGAGCCTGGTTCACAGCCCACTAAAGTCAATAGGGCCTTTTTCCACTGACTTCAATGGGCTTTGGAAAAAGCCCCGGAGCCTCTCAGAAGTTTTGCCACTGCCTTCAATGGGAGAAGGAGCAAGTCCTGAGCTAGCGATACCTGCAACTTGTTTTACCTTGATTTACCTTTAGCTGATTTTCAAGTTGTGTTTCTAGATGATGCAATACCAATATCTTCTGTTTTAGGGAGTCCAGACGAACCTGCTGCTGCACATCAAACTGAGCCAAGAATTTTTGTTGTTGTAACAACATCCTGGTGAAGGAAAGCAGGCTAGTTTTAGAGGATTTAATGAGTTTAACTTAAGGAATAGTTCTGTTTTGTGCTATTTAGAAGGTTTCTTAGAGAGTGAGAAACTCTGACTACTAAAATCACCCCTTCCAGCCATAAAAGACCATTAATTTTGCCAAAGCAATTAATTTTTACAGCTTCCATAGTCACTACATGGAATATGATTTTTTTTCTCTTTTGGTAGATTTTCTCAGGGGCATGTGTTGCTTTGGATAGTCTTTTGGTAAGATTCAGGCCCTCTTTTGTAATGTTCTATGGTTAGAGGCTGACATATTCAGATCAGCTCCTTTGTCTTTCCCTGTATCATCTATGTGCCAAGAGGACTTACTTGTGGAAGCACAGCTAAAAGAGAAAAGAATTAGGAATTTCACTCTTGGTATTACACAGCTTAGCTGAGACTGAGCCAAACAGTGCTTGTATTAGCAAATGTATTCATTGCCTGCCTTGGTTTGCTGGCCAAAGATTAATATTAGTACAGTAGAACTGGAATTTCTGTAACTTGGCTGAATCTGAAATGCTTCTTTCCTCCAATTGGTTATTATATTAGCGCTATTAGTCACCCATGAGATTCCTGAGAACTATTAGTGCCTTTGATATCCTAGACCAGTATTTCTCAACCTGGCGGTTGCGGGATGAGTTTTGGTGGGGCTTGGGTGGCTTCTGCCCCAGCCCCCATGTGGCAGGGGTTGGGCCACGTCAGCCCCCTACCTTTTCAAGCCTTAGTAAAGGGCAGGTTCATGGGGGAGATCATGATTGTTTTTTTAAGTCCAAAGGGGGTCGCCGGCACAAAAAGGTTGAGAAACACTGTCCTAGAGCATTCTCAGTTACAAATGCTATCTATACACCACCAACTAATCGAGGTCCATTTTAATGTTGAACGCTTACAGAATGTTGACTTTTTCTAATTGCTCTTTGAGCATGGAATGAAACACCTGAATTGAGGCTCTAAACCAACCACAAGTGAAATCAATAGGAGTCTTTCCATGTGTATGAATAGGACCTTCCCCACTGATTTCCTTAGAACCAGGATTTGGCCTTAGAAGAAATCACAATGACAAGTGTGGAGTAAGTGTTGATGATTGATTTTTAAGATATTACTACATTCTCCAACACTATGTACTTCTGCTTGTACTAAGGTTGACTTCATTGTATTTTATATGAAATATCTGATGGAGAAAGTAACAGCTAAACTTTGTAAAATGAGGTGAATTGTTTCATCTCTAAAACCAGTGACAAAGACTGGGGAGAGTGATGGGCAGCGAAATCTTTCCTACAACCCTTAGTTGCATGGATTCCTTCTAAACAGTAATATTATTACAAATGACAATGGAGAGCGGGGACTTAAGCAATGATTTCCAGTGAGTTAGAGGTAGCAGAATATCTGTACAAATGCTTAACCTGGCTGATGTGTCAAAATGAAATGATCTGTGTCACTCCTCATGCTAAGTTAGGTCTTTTTGAAGATAGTACAGAAAAAAAAAGGATTACAAAAACAAATATGTCACAAACTTCATGACTTAGGGCCCAGTCCTGCAAACACATGCAAAATGGAACCTTTTACTCTAGTAAACAGTACATGGTTAGTAAGTGCTTTTGGGATCAGGATCTTAGTTGTGTAAAATCAAATGTAGCAAATTACTGATTTTGATTGGATAAGAATCCATTAATTACACTAATACTCTACGGGCTGGATCCATTTGCAGGATCTAGCCCTAAATAAAATACAGTATCTTTGAAAGCACAGGATGCTAATTGTACTTTTCTTTGCATTTCAAATAAGGTTATTCATGATCCCTTAATTTTATCTTAATTACAGTATACATTTACTCAAAAGTAAACAAGAGTACTTTCAGTGTTTTAACATCATATTCTGTCTAATCTGGTATCTGAAAGCAGCAGTATCAATGTCATATTTACTTCAAAGAACTTTCAAACCATGTGCTAACTTTTAAAAAAAATTTTAAATAACCGTTCTGATAGCAAGTGCCTTATGTGTTACTTTATGTACTGTGATTAATGACCATCAAAATGTTTACTAGTGACAGAGCAATTCTCTGAGCTCAGATACATATAAATTGAGACCACACTTTCTTTTTTCTTTAAAGGCAAAACACAAGCGAATGTTTAAGAAGAAGTTTTTGTGGTCTGTTATTTGAAGTTATTTAATCACAGCTCAGTTCACAAAACTGAAACAACTCACAAGATTTAAATATCAAGAATAAGGAATATTCCTGCCTGCTCTCACCTTTGATGGACTGCAGATGATGTGTTCCGGATGCCTTGATTCATTTCTTCTTTCAATGTTTGTTCATTTTCTTCTTGTTTTTTTCTGAGTCTGTTATTTTCAGTTCTTTCTGCTAAAATAACATTTCTGTAAAACCTTCTGCTCAAAATAACAAATCCTGGGATATTTTTACTTTGAGTTGTGACAATATATTAATTTAATTTTCTTATCAGCACAATTCAATATAATCTCAGTCTTTCCAAAGTTAGTGCTGTTTTAGTGTGTAAAGTACATCTTACATACACCTGCTGTGTACACAGGAACTCCTCACTTAACGCTGTAGTTATGGTCCTCAAAAATGCGACTTTAAGTGAAACGATATTAATGGCTAGTGGCAAGAGTTACAAGATAGATGTAAGTGGTATACAATTCTGTCTCTTAACGTAATTAAAACAAGAATCACAAAAAAGAAGTAGTGGTTCATAGCTATTAAAAACCTAAGATGAATAGCAGTAAAGGCACATGGGTCTTCAATATTCTTTCACTCTAGTAATTCATGATTGCTTTTTGTTTGATTTGTGATTCTTCACTGGCTGTGTCTTGGGCCACATAGGTCTAGATCATATTATCGAGGGTCTAATACACTCCTGTTTTTATTACCAGTATAAATACATTTCTGCTCTATCATGCCAGTAGGTTTATACTCAAGTAATGCAATGATAGTATTTTTCCCCTAAGTGTGGATCTTCAATCAAAGAGCAAAACCGCATTCTTAGCAGCTGCTTATAAATTTAAATCTCATAGCTCATAAGCAGTAATACTGATGTGTTGAACCATTAGTATTATCCAAACAGACAACAAAATGTTCTAAATGAGCAACTGCCATAACTCACTCCATATTTTGTCACTTAGTCATGAGAGGTATTCAGGGCCCTGCTTAAGCAAAGCATTTAGGCATATGCTTAAATCCAACCCTAGTTAGGAAAATATTTTTGCACATGCTTAACTGTAGCCATTTGCTTAGGCCCATCAGAGACACTGGGATTTAAGCAGGTTTTTAAGTTCAGAGCTGACTAGGGATGCACTGCTGAATCATGGCCATCGAGAGACCCTGAATGACACAGACAGGGACCCTTTACTGCATGGCTCTCATTCCACAATGCAGCCTCTAAAATGCACTGGAGTTCCTACCCCTTGTATCGCATGCTTCAGCATAGAAAACTGAATGGGAGGTGATGGTCATTGTCTGGTACAGCCAAGGTCTTAGTTTGGTGAACTGGTAACATTTTGGAAACCAAAGCTTATAATTATTATACTTCCAGAACGTTGTATTGTTTTTGAAGGTGCAAGCAGATCTACAAATTCAATTCTTTGTGACATACTGTTACATTCTCTTATGTTTAAAGATCTTTATATGTGGTGACAGGGTGCTAACAGCAGCAACCTGACCACTGACAGTGCTGCAGCTTAGGGAAGGCTGCAGGCCCAGCTGAGGGCAATTAAACACTTTGTGGTAGGGGATTGTGAGCACCTGAGTGGCAATTGCTGGGTTAACAAGGTAATTGTGTGTGTGGCGGGGGAGGAGAATATAAGGACAGGAAGCAAAGGTGGCTGACAAGGAAGCTTGGGTAAGCTGCAGGGAAGCCTGCCCTTGCTACAAACCTACGTTGCATAGTTTCTTTTGCTAAGTGTGCCCTCTTACATAACTAAACAGCCAGGTATACATTTGTGACTGCAGAACCACCTGAACTGGCCAGGCAGTGAGGTTCACTAGGTAGTGAAGGAGGGGCCCTGTCACATAAGCACACATACATTAATGGCATTTGTCAAAAGTAAAGCTTAACACCACATAATTGCTGCATTCTTCATACCCTGAAAGGATTTCAGCTGTTGAAGTTTTCTGTTTTCATGCCCGTCCATGATTTTTTCTATTTGTTGGTAGTAGCATTGCACCAGTCTATTGACACCATTGCTGGTCACATATACACTCTCTACAGCTGCTTCTATCAGTCTCTCCTGCAATACACAGTACAAGTAACTATTAATTTATCAAGGGAAGAACTAAAATGTCTGTCTGCTTAAGAAGCAAACTAGAAGACGTGTGGAAATCTTCTAAAGGTTAGCGTGCAAGTGCATGTCTGTGAATTTAGTACTTGTGAAATGGGCTAGACTGATGTTCTGGAAAATAGGGTCCTCTGTTTATCCACGGAACAGTACAACACGAATAGTGACAGTGCAAGCTTTCCCTACTAATATGCTTCAATCCTCAACTGGAGGGGTTCAGTCTCCATGACCCATTCCATCTCAGACTGCCAAAGAACTACAGTACACACACAGCTCTCCCATTTTTCATTGTACAGTAAATTAAGCAGCTTCTCCTCTTATCTCTGTCCATCCTGCTATATACTGTAATATGGGCTAACCAATTTTTGTCTTGACTTGGCAATAATTCTGTTTAATTCATAATATTTATTAACCTTCTACTCCTTGCAAATGGGTAGTGGTCCCAAAATGCTCCCAACCATACTAATTCTCTCTGTCTTGGTGAGAACTCTCAACTCTCTTATACTCTTGAGTTGGGCCTAAGACCTGGTCTGGCTGCCAGGATGAATCAGCAGAAGAGCTCTGTATCTCTATACAGAATTTGTAAGATCATATAACAAGTTCCAGTTCTTCCGCTTGTGATGCTTCCTTATGCTGGATAAAAAACTACTAGTGTCCCTCCATTTTATCAGAAAGTAATTCCTAAAAAGACTGTTAGGGACAGATCAAATACCTTGAAGTCCTCTCCATCGTCAGAGCTTTGCTTAGCAGCTTCTTGCCGGGCATGCTGGAGCAAGGCCTGCCCAATCACTTGTTCCATGTGCTGCTGCACAAGCTGAAGAGCTTCTTGGATTTCTGCAACTAACTGCTGATGAAATTCCAAACGTGTTTGTTGAGTTTCCTCTTCCAGCTTCTCCTCTTCTTCCAGAATGTGAGATTCCTAGTAATCAGATAAAAGCTATAAGAGAGCTACATTCCACTACATATCTTTATGGCCAAATAATTGGGCTTTAGATTCTTGATTCTTTAGGAGACAAAGACATCCTTAGAATAAGTCCGTTGATCTTAATAGCTACACTGAAGTTGTGTGACTCTATTGTACGTGTGGTTTTTAAAGGAAAGTCCTTTCACTCCTGCAACAAGACTGTCTTTGACTACATCTGTATGTACCTATGTCATAGTATAATCCCCCACTCTGAACCTTAGCGTCCAAAAGATGGGTTACCGGCATGAATTCCTCTAAGCTCAATTACCAGCTTAGCATCCGTAGTGCTGCCACCAACCAGGAATTCCAGTGCCTGGTACACTCTGATCCCCCCAAAACCTTGCCCAGGGACCCCCAAGACCCAGTCCCTCTGGATCTTAACACAAGGAAAGTAAACCCTTTCCCTCACCGTTGCCTCTCCCAGGCTTCCCCTCCCTGGGTTACCCTGGAAGATCACTGTGATTCAAACTCCTTGAATCTTAAAACAGAGAAGAAAATTCATCTTCCCCCCTTCTTCTCTCTCCCCCTCCCAGACTCTCCCTGAGAGAGAAAGTAATCCTAACACAGAGAGAAAATTAACCTTTCTCTCCCCCTTCCCTCCTTTCTCCCCACCAATTCCCTGGTGAATCCAGACCCCGTCCCCTGGGATCTCACACCAGAATAAAAAAAAAAAATCAGGTTCTTAAACAAGAAAAGCTTTTAATTAAAGAAAGAAAAACAGTAAAAATTATCTTTGTAAATTTAAGATGGAATATGTTACAGGGTCTTTCAGGTATAGACAGTGGGAATACCCTCCCAGCCTAAGTATACAAGTACAAATTAAAATCCTTTCAGCCAAATACCAATTTGAACTCCTTCCAGCCAAATACACATTTGCAAATAAAGAAAACAAACATAAGCCTAACTCGCTTTATCTACCTAGTACTTACTATTCTGAGCACCTAAGAGCCTGTATCAGAGAGATTGGAGAGAAACCTGGTTGCACATCTGGTTGCTCTCAGAACCCAGAGAGAACAACAACCAAACACTAACAGCACACACAAAAACTTCCCTCCCTCAAGATTTGAAAGTATCCTGTCCCCTGATTGGTCCTCTGGTCAGGTGACAGCCAGGCTCACTGAACTTGTTAACCCTTTACAGTCAAAAGAGACATGAAGTACTCCTGTTCTATTAACCCTTAACTATCTGTTTATGACAACCGATTTCTGGCTCCCTCCAGAGATGGGTGAGTGGTTGTGTATTTAGAATGTTCATCAGGTGTACTACTAGGGGGTAGTGTCCTCTTTCAAATAAGATTTGAAATTGAGGTATTGACCACTTCTGGTAGCTAAGCTTTGAACAGCTAGTGTGCTAACCTCAGTGACCTGGTTTTATTCCAATCTGGGTAACTACAATTGCTTACCGCTGTTTCAATTGTTTTGTATTTTTCTTTCCATTTTGTCCTAAACTATTGTTCAGTTTTGCTAGGCACGGTTAAATGGATGATGTGTTTCACCACAGAGGCAGCTGCATTTTGAATGAAGCAATTCTTATATGGAAAGTAGGAAAACGACTTTGGGATCCTTTGAAGTCAAGGCACTAAGAAAGAACTATGCTCAGGCACTCAGATAAGATGGTGATGAGAGCAGTATATTGTAAGGTCTTAGAAGATAATACTAATGCAAAACACCTGTTTTCTCTAGCAGGAGAAGAGAAGGGGGAAATGACGCACATTTTAAACATATAGTCAGTAAAAGCCAGAGAGAATAAGTAAGGTAAAAAGACTTTGTAGAAAGGAACATGTTCCAGGCACTGCAATTATTTCTACATCCCTTGACTCTGTCTGCTATAAATGCTGTTTACTTAATTGATACCTATTAGTGATGGCAGAAGCTCGTCAGGTACTGCTTGCACACAGCAAACTAGGAATTTGTTGAATCCCAAGAAGTCCCTCCAAATGGGAAGCACTGAAAAGACCACATTTCTGAAGCAAATTCTCTGTGCTACCCATCTGGGAGCGTACAGAAAGCTAACACATAAATAACATGGCATAGTCACTGCTGAGGGACCTTGGGCAAGTCACTGCATGTCTGTGCCTCAGTTTTTCCATCTGTAAAATGGGGATAATGATACTGACTAGAGCTGGTTGAACAATTTTCAGCAAGACTTTTCTATTTAAAACTGTTGTTTTGACAAAACTGAAATGTTTTGTGCAAATGTGATGGTTTCAATGAAAATATCATCAGGAAGTTTCTCAGGTCCAGGCTGGAATTTCTGAAAGTAGGGAGAGAGAAACCAACCCACTCTGAATTGGCAGAACAGGGAGCTGAACCTGGTCTCCTACATCCCACATAAATGCTCTAACTACTAGGCTACTGGCTGGGGAGGTGTGTGCTGGGGAGGAGTTGGGTCCTGTCTCACGTTTTTTGTGAAAAATTCCAGAAGCTCTAATTTTTGTTGTGCAGTGGAACAAAAATTAATTTTGAAACCTTGAAATGTTTTGCACAATGGAATTGTTTACCAGCTAGTCCTAATACTGACCTCTTCTGTAAAGCGCTTGAAGATCTGCTGATGAAAAGTGCTAAATAAGAGCAAGATACTGTTGATGTTATAGCAGACAGCTTCCAGGAGAAATAGTTCAGTGTTTAAAAACGATATGTCATGTAGGGCTCAGATTATTCAGATGAGTCCCATGATTACAGCAGATTTCAAATCCTTCAGATTGAGTCCTTATGCTGTGACACATCTTGTCCTTTCAAGTTAAAATGTCACACTACTATGAAAAAACTATGAGGAGTCCTTGTGGCACCTTAGAGACTAAGATTTATTTGGGCATGTAGCAGGGTGGTGACCTGCTCCAGCCCTGGGAAAGGGCTGGCAGGCTGGAAGAACAGCCCAGGCTAAGTGGGGAAACAGCCGCAGTTGTGGCCATGCCGCAAACTGACTCAGCTGGCCCTATGAAGGGACTGCTGGGCTGAAGCAGTCTCACTCTCTCTCTGCCTTTAGAGGGAGAAGGGCCTGGCTGCTAGGGAGTGTACCTGGATACCTAAGGTGGAGCAGGGCTGGGGGAAGGCAAGAGGAGCTGGGGAGCTCTGGCCTGGAAACCCTCAGGCTGCAGGCCTAGGATAAGGCCAATTGGGTACCAGAGTTGCAAAGGACCAGCCCACAGGTAGGCAGAGGCAGCAGGTCCAAACTCCTTTGCCTGTGATGAGTGGTTGATATACTGCAGTCTGCCCCAGTGAACAGGGGCTAAGTGATGACTGACAGTAGCCAAGACTGAGGCAAAGTGGGGATAGTGGGTGGGGGTTCCCCTGGGAGGAGGAGACCAGAACTGTGGGGTTACTGCCAGGGGGCAGCACCCCAGTTAAAGAGGCACCAGGGAGGGACACGGGGGCCAGAGAGAGGACAGGCAGATCACCAGCCTGCAGAGGGTGCTCCGGAGCTGGAATGAGCTAATTCCTGGAAGTCACCAGCAGGGGGCGCCGCAGGGGTGAGTCCACACCTCTACAGGGCATAAGCTTTCATGGGCTAAAACCCACTTCATCCATGGGTTTTAGCCCACGAAAGCTTATGCCCAAATAAATTTTAGTCTCTAAAGTACCACAAGGACTCCTTATAGTTTTTGCTGATACAGACTAACATGGCTACTGCTCTGAAACCTGACACTAATGTAAGTAAGGGAGTAGGATGGGATAAAACAGGAACAAGATTGAAGAGAGTGTTCATGAAAATTGTATTTCAAATAAATATTATTTGGAATGAAATGTGGGGCACGCTTTTCTTTCTCTCTTTATTTTGAGGTTAAGCTTCCCATAAAATAAAAATTAATCTGGCAGCTGCTCCAGGTAACTACATTCCTCACGGAAAGTAAGAATTGAGAGTAGAACTATAACTACCCACAGGTATTTTGCAAGCTGAGAGTGCCCATGTTAATGCTGGCCTGTTTTGACACATCTTTCTTTATAATTCAGGCAGATGTTTCTGATTTTTTTTTTTTTTTTTTTAACAAGGCACAAATGTCATCTCATCATAGTTGAACTTTGGGTTTGTGCTGCTGTTTTCCTGAATGACATTTACATTTTTACACTAAATTAGAAGATTTATTGCCCCCATTATGCTGTCTGGCAGCACATCTAAAATGGCATATGCTCAAATTTTAAATGAGTTTTTAAAAAATAAGTAAAAGTCTCTCAGTCAGACACATTCTAAGTTATCCCCTCCCACCCTTGCTCAGGTAAGGGCTCTGGATTCTAGTTTTGGAGGATCCCATTTAACATTTTTGGATTTTGTCTTTTTCTGCTAGTCTGCTCCTTTTCTCCTGTAGCAGGGGGAATCATAAGGTGCTGTTCTTGGCACTTCTTTAGAGGACCAGTTTGTGGTTGGCCTCTGCAGAGCAGTACAAAAGGGGAAGGATGAAAGAAACACTCCTTATGCCCTGCATCTGATCTACCCAGATCTATTTTGCTGAGGAACATAGTCTCTGCTGCAGATCAGTGTTCATGTGGGTATCAAGTGGGAGGTAGGTTAAATGCAAGGAATGTGGAAAAAATGTTTTGTTTTTTCATCTTTAATCTGAGGCATTATTTATAATACACAAGACTCTTCCGTTCAGTAGGGAATATTTTGATGGACAAAGCCATACCAAATGGATATCCACAGTATACTGGGATCTGGTTGCAGATAGTGTTGCCGAACCTCCTACTTAAGGCCCGGAATGAAAAAGAGAGTCAAACAATAGGCAGGCAATTGAAGAAAGACCAGGGTTGAGTTGCACAGAAACTACTCATCTGCTGTGGGTGGAGTTAGCTTCTGAAGGCACTCTCCATAGGTCAGACAGCTACATTGCGTTTCATAGGAAATTCAACCTTGTATATCTAGCAGTGTTGGCTGGGTTGGGGATTAACCTGAGTGCCTGATGGGAGCGTTGATATTTGAAATCTATAATAAGTATACATAAGAAAATAACTGAACTGAAGATTAACCTTCAAGAACGGTCATGCAGATACAAACTATACTTCTTTCCTGGAAGCAGACACTCAAGATGGGCCAATGGATATATTTAACTCCCATCAGCTCTAGAAATACATAAAATAGATCAACTAGAGGACTTTGCTGAGTTAGGGAAGGAAAAAGAGAAGATGGCCAGCCTCTCGAGTGGATGTGAATGACCACCACAGAATATATTTTTGGGTCTGCTGAGAGACATAAGAACCCTTTACCCCAGCGAAGGGCCTTTAAAGTGCATGATTACTTGCTGCTCTGGTGAGAATTTCTCATGTCTTGTTGCATGGGCTTGTTTCCTTTACATGCTAGCACACTATGTTTCAACTGTTGCTTTCATATCAAATAAAAAACAAAAATCTTTGTTATTCTTGTTAGAGTAGCCTTACAGCTAAAGGAGGAGTGATGTCCTTTGTACACCTAAGGCTACAGGAAACTGTAATTTTCTATTGAAACAATGATACTTGTGCTAAGGCACTTTACATGTCAATGATGGCTAAATTTTTGAATAGAGGTTATTTCTTTTCCTTTTTGTTTAATTTTTTGGGACTCCTAAGGCTGCTTTCAATGTCAGACATTATACAAGGCAAGAACTATGGCAAAAATGGTCAGGAAACTATAAATACCATTGCGTTCTGTAGTTGCCACTGATGTTCATCTTGACAGTGTGAGGAACTCTTTTGCAGAGTATGTTGTTCTCTTAGCTCCTGAAGCAAGCTTTTCTTCTGGGACATTTTCATGTGAGTCAGAGTAGCCATAGCAACATTTCGGACTGCTAACCTTCTGAGAACTGAACACAGCAAGAGTCTGTGCTTCTGTAATATGTATTTAGCAGACCTGTGAAAGGGATCATGGCTTTTTAATCTCCATTTATCAACCAAACTACTTTATTTTGCATATTTATGTTCAACAATGACGGTCATGATTCATAGATGAAAGAGTTGCAACAAATATAATGCAGGGTCTGTCATACAAATGATATCCCAAAATGCTTTACAGAGTTATACAATACAGGTGTCACTATGACAATTTTCCAATTTTGTAGTGACAAAGTAAAAAGGAAAAAAAATAAAAAGAGAGGAGGCAAAGAAATTAAGACAGAGCTGAGACAAGTGTTAGTTGAGCAGAGGGGACCGAGGAATTTCATGGTGCATTTTAAGAAATAAAGAGGGCAATTTTGAGCCACCTCCTGACATGGATAGGGAGCTAAGGGAGTTGTCTGAGGACGTGGGGCAAGGTAGGCATTCAGTTCCAGGGTGTGTTGTGTGTGTTAGAAGGGTGGCATCAGCTTTCTGAACATAATGGAGATTCAGAACGTGGAGGTCATGGAGAAGAATTGCAATAGTCAGAGGAAATAAAGGAATACTAAGGACTTATGCAAAAGGTGGTGTCAAGACTATAGTATACAATGGCATATTGCAGAGACAGCAATAAGCAGATCTGCATGCATACTCTAGGAGAAAGATTTCAGAGTAGCAGACAATGTCAAAGTTATGGTCCAATGAAGACACTTGGTGACTTAATGAAAAAAGACAGAAGACATGGAGTTGTGTTTATTGAGACGGCTACTCCTGCCCAAAGGAACTGTATCTGTCAGATTTTTAGCTGAAATAGAGGAGATGAAGTTGTAGTTTTCTTCATCAAGACAAGAAGAGAGAGTGGGCAGGAAGAAGTAAGTGGTATCAACAGATATGTACAGTTGCGTATCAGATTAAAAGCAGAAAGGATTAAAGGTCAAGAGAAGACCAGTGAACTGAGCACTTCATCTTGTGGGAGGCTATGGTTGGTCTATAGCAGGGACACTGGCCTGCTACAAAGTGAGACAGAAAAATCAAATTCCTAAGTAGCAGGCAAATTTATGAGTGCAAAGTTAGGGGTGATTCAGAAACAAGAATAAATGTACTGAGAACAAACCCTTTGACAAACCACAGATTGTCCCTCCAGGAGGAAAGATCCACATGTAACCCATCATGATCACTAGTAAGCATTAATATGACACAGTGAGGATGTTTGCTTTTCCTTATCATAGGATTTTTGCAGTTTTAGCTAGTGAAAAATTAGTGCTCATTCAATTTAAAACCTATGGTAATTCTCTCTCTGTATGAATAACTGAAGAGTCCCTCTTCATCACTCCCCACCCAAGCCTGGATTATCCTAGAGTTTTTCATTACACCTGCAGTTTTACAATATTGCTTAAAAGTGATATGACCATACTCACTCCTCACTGAGGCCACCTAATCGGCTTAAAACACCTTGGATAATCTTCTCATGTTTCTCAGACAGGTGTTTTTGCATCACAGCAGACAGAGCATACTCCTTGGTCCATAGCTAAGAAAAGAGGGGGAAAACCCCACAATGTTAAGATTTCCTCATTTTAATCACTTTTAAATGGTGCAATACGATGAATTAGGTTTTTATTCTGTAATGTGTTTATGAATAATGTAACAGACCCTCATTTCCCTTGCTCTCACATACAGCATTCACACTGCAGTATTTGCAGATGCCCCTGCTGTCAAGCTATGCTGTTCAGGAGTATTTTTTCCAATACACACGGGCCTGATGCAAAGCTCACTGAAGACAGTGGGAGTCTTTCCACAGACTTCAGTAAGCCTTGGCAGGGCTGAGATGTGCTTCCCATTGATTTGACTTTGTGGTCTCTTCATTTGTCTGGCAGAGGGAAACTAAACAAACAGGCACAATAATATTTTAATGAGTGATGTCTGTGAGCTTCAAAGTTTTTTTTGGAACACTGAAAAAATCATACCCGACGACCCTTTCTGAAGGAGCATGTGTTTTTTCACTTTCCCTGAACAAGGTGAAAAAGTTGTCATCTTGCATCAGATGCCATATTCCACAGAGAGAGACAAGGTGGGTGAGGTAATATCTTTTACTGGACCATAGCTTTTATTACTTCACTCACTCTGTCTCTCTAATATCCTGAGACCAACAGGCTATAACAATACTGCACATTCCATACAGTTCACAAGGTAAGGGCGATAGTGTTGTCTAGTGGTTGGAAAAGGAGATTGGGATCTGGACTTATAGATTCCATTTACAACTTTACCACTCAGCCACTGTGCAGCTTTGGATAAGGAATTTAATCTGCTGGTGTCTCAATTTACCTATCTGTGGGGAAAAAAAATGTAAATTAACTCCTCCCCTGGCTCTCCCAACAAAGCTTGTTTGATCAATATACCTGTCTTTTAGACTGTAAACATTTTGGGGCAGGGACTGTCCGTAACTTCGTCTTGTGCTGTGCTAACAATACTGCCAGCACTAAACCTATAACGATATGGGCACTTATGCCCTAAGCTCTTCTATTACCGAAGGCCGAAGCATTATGTTTTTAGGTTGCACTGGAGCCAAATGACTGTTTGGTGAAATTCAAGGTACTTGTTAGGCTGAGAGAGATGCGTAAAGTTAATTTAGAGTTTTATATATGCCATCTCAAGAACTGCCTCCCACCCACTTTGTGATCTGTGCTCATCCAGAACATTTTCTGCTGAAGTAAGTGGACAAATCACCACTTAAATTGAGAGAGCTGAGCCCACTAACCCCAGCAGAGAATTGGACCCTACAACAAGGTGAGAAGCTTGCAGGTGCAAGAGAATTGGATAAGGTGAGACGCTTGTAGGTGCTGATGGTAAAGCTTGATACTGGGTCTTCCTGTCTGCTATTCACTCCTTGTGGACATTACTGAGCCCACCTAGCTTTTGGAAGGGTACCTATTTGGCAAGATGCACCTATTTGGCCAGGACATCTAAAATGATTGAAATCTTGGATTCGTAGCTGACTGGTAAAGCTGCAAGCACGTGCAGCTGCAGGTGTCAAATGAAGCTTTCTAAAGCCCTCAGATATCACAGGGTTGGGTTCCAACTAAATGCCTGTAATAATAATATAATTGTACCAATATCTCTCTTTGGGCCATTCTGTTCATGGATAGGGTGGTGACACACAGACTTACCTGCGGTTCACTACTCTGTATCAGCAGCTTGTGTCAGGACTGACATACTCACTACACGTAACACACTGTTGTCATAATCTGTAGCTAGATGGTGCCATGTAAGATGCCACTGGAAAGCTAACCCCTCTCTGATCATTAATATTCTTCCATGATGTAAGTACAGGGTACGTACAAAGAGTTACAAGTATGTGGTAGAATTATGTTCTTTAAATGTGTTTGGCAAGCAGTGCATAAGCCCAGTCTGCCTTAGACAAAGAAAATGTGTATTGTATTGTCCTCAGGCACAGATAATGAAGGCACATTTACATAGAATGGAAACTAAGCCATCATCCTTGCATGTGGGAGACTGCCTCGGGGTGGGGGTTGGGCTAAAAACTTCAAATAAATAACTAAATCAACTGATTGTATACAATATTACTGTATTGCAAAAGTGAATCAAGTAAGGTCTTTTCTGGAAGCTAATGACACACTGGTGATCAATATCATTGTGCAATATATGTATTAATACTATATGAGGAAATGTGGATAACTAATGATATTAAGCTTTAAAGTCTGTGTCCAAACACAGAGAGAAACAGGTTTTCTCTCAGACAGGAGGGAAGGCAGCTATCTACACGTCTCCAATGAAATTAACCAAACTGTGACCCAAAACATGGAGGATGGGAAGTCTACAGGAAGGGAAGAACAGCACAAGGTCAACCCGAGCGTGGGGACAAAACTGTGAGTTCGGGAAGTTTTAAGGAAAGGGAATAAGCCATCCTAGCATCCATCACTGAACAAAGGGCCAGAGCTCTTGCAAACTGGGAAAGATGGATTCTTTAACCAATGGGGTTGAAGTGTCCTGGGACAAAAGATTGATAAGAAATCAAGCTTGAACCGAGACAGTAACTTACCGAGTTAAACCTTAGCCATTAGAAAGCACATTTTTACTGTTTGTTTGTAACCCTCTCTAACTTTTTCTTTTACTTTGCATCACATAAGCTATGTTCTTTTGTTAATCAACTTGGTTTACTTTTAGGCTAAACCACCCCAGTGCTGTTTGAATGGAAGTAATTGTTAACTCCAGTGAATGTGGCAAGCCGCTGAGTATTATCTCTTTAACAAAGCAAACAAACCATATTATTTCTCTGAATGGTCCAGGAAAGGGCTGGATGTTGCAGACTACACAGGCTTTGGGAAAATTCGGGACTGGGGGTTTTGGGGTCATCTTGCCAGATGTAACCAAAGCTGGTGGAAACCAGTGTAGGGCTGTTGTGTTGTAGGCAGGCTGCTGAGCTCAGTGTACTGAATCAGGGTTGCACAGCACACAGACACTCCGGATACTGCACTGTTGTCTGCTAGTGTCCAGGCTGTGAGCCACAGCAGCAGAGCAGTTAAAGCTGCCAGCGTTACAGAGCAGGGAGTGACACAAAACCTTACTGGTCTGAACTGCACCTTAGGGTGTGAAAAGCTACCAGTTGTTTCTTAGCTAACTGCATATCCCAAGAGAGTCCTTTTATTTCTAAAACTTCTCCAGAGTGCTATGTATTGTGCACTCTCTCACACTCTCTCTCTGAGCAATTCGGATGAGAAAAGATGAGCAGACTCTTAATTTTCAGAAGAGGATTTTAGAGAGAGACGGCAAATGGCAGCTTTCTTGCCATTGTTTTTTGGATACCTGGCTATTGACAGAGAAGTCGTTTTTAGGTGTTTATATGCCAGTTTATTCTCTAATATTTTGTGGATTAAATTAATAAGGAGAGACTCTATTATTTTTGCAATCAAACAAAAAGCCAAATTTGTCCATTCCAGACAGGTGCAAGCTGAGTGACTCAGAATGATCATAAAGGGAAATATATTCATTACTGTTTATTATTTGCTGACCACCAACACTGTGTACAAGGCTAAGTAAACTTCGCTTAGAGAAAATGAGTGAGTCATAGTTTTCACTGAGAGGACATCTAGCACAAGATAGAATCATAAATACGGATAAAGGTTCCTGTGGTGACTCCTTGGAAACAAGGACCATTAATAAGCTGAAAAATATGTTTGTGTCTAAGGTTCCCTCTCAGTGAAAACCGTTGCAAACAGGCTTGAATAAAGAAGTAGTCACATAGGCCCAGATCCTTGGTCATAAGAGAGGAAAGCACCACTGAGAGGGCATGTGCACAAAGGTAGCGTGATGCCTCCTTTACACTCCTATCCTCAGTCAGCTCTGCACTGGTCTGGTTCAGCCTCCATCTACAGGCCAGAGCAACATGTAGGCTTCTTTAAACTATGTCAATGGCCAAAGACAGCAGCTGGGCCTTGCTGGAGTCCAGGAAGCCCCCCTTTCTCCTCGGTCATCTGCTGGCTCTATGCCTACAGAGGCTCTCTCCTTATATGCACCTCTTCAGAGCTGCTTTGCACTACTGATGTGGCACAGCGAGATCCAAAGTCAAGAGAGAATTTGGCCCTTGTCAGGTAAGTGTTTGTCAGGCAAACTGAAGGGGAAGGCCTGGAAAAAAGACTGGATTCTCTGCTGCATTGAGCTTCCACAGCTGCATCAGGGAGCTGGGTAAGGTGTTAACGCTTATAGCTGGTTACAGTTCCCACACTCTCAGAGTGGGTCTGTGTGACTCTAAGTCCCAGCACAGACATGCCATGGGGCTGCTCTAGCTTCCACCACCTGAGTATGGTCCCTGAGCGTGCTTGTTACTCCATGGCCTTGCCCTCGTACCAGCCTGAAAAGCAGACTGGGAGCACTGAAGGGAGAAGGTGGGACTATCAGGAAAGCTAGTGCAGCCTGTACCATCCTCCTGCGCACCAGGCTGCGTGGGGAGGGACTGTATGCCTCTGAAGCATCCTTCCCTGGACTCTCCTGAAGTGGTATGCCACAGCACTTCCCCTTCAGTACACACCTGTGTCTAAGTGGTTCAGTTTGGCCCTAAATACTATTAAAATCTCACAGGTTAGTGTTATACCCAGCTTATGGATGGGTAAACTGAGGTACAGTGGGAGGGTTGGGTGACTTGCTCTGTGCTACTGAGTCAGTGGCTGGACTGGAACTTAAAAGCTCTGATTCCTCATCCCCTTCTAACCACTACAGACCACTCTCAATACAGGAACAATAACTGAAGTGGGAGTATTAAGGTTGGAGAGGAATGTAACTAAAAGGCATGCTAGACTACTTGAAAAGACACGCTATTTCACTCACTGTGACATACTGAGCATCCACCAGACTCAGAGAGGGAGATAAGATGCACATGCTATGTCAAAAATTATTGCGTAAGCAGACTCTGACCTTTTGTGGGAGTCAAACTAGAGATCTGGAAGGCTCACTGATGGAAGCCCCTTCCTCCTCCTGCGCCTCTGTTTTGCTGCAGCTTTGTTTCCTGGCAACAGGCCAATTATGTGATCTGCTGAAGCAGTGAGCACTGCTCTCAGCCAACAAGAGAGTGGAATAGCTCTCCACTATGCAACCAAAACCATATAGTTTTGTGAGTTACCCTCAGACACAACGGCAAATTGAACACAGCCATGAGCTCACTTGCATGTTCTCTCTTTCCCTCTCTTCTTCCCCCCCACCCCCATTTTCCCTCTGGAATTTAAAAAGGAGGGGAAGATGCTGACATTTTTAGCACATAGGAAGGAATGTTGCTCAGCCAGCCTGTAGATGGTGTGTGATGCATACTGAATGCCAGGTAACACAGTTAACCAAGCCCAGCATCCGGCTGTGTATAACTAGAGCACAGACCTTAACTTTATTTTCTCTAAGTTTTGAGCTAGGGGGCTACAATGCAAATTGCTCATACCTTCTTTTCATTCTTAATTTATTCCCATTTGCACCTGTTGTGTCCTCTAGGCTGCAGGGCAAAATGTCTCTTAAAAAACCCACAAAGCAATGAAATAAAGGGGTTTTTTTTCTAAAGGGACTCCCATCCCAGATGTGCCCTAAATTGCTCAGTGCAAAGAAAAATACACTCAAAAGAAATAAAATCTGTTACATGTTAAAGGCATCTTGAATCATCTTGATAAGAAAGCTGCAGGCCCCTTAGGAAAAGTATTCTGGAAATGAAGAGACTAAAGAATTCTGTAGAATAGTTGATCATATGCTCTTACTTTCTTCAAAATGCAGATGAGAACTTTGTGCCCTACATAATTATGCCTTGTACATTAAAATGTATGTAAATTCTATTGTATGTGTATATATTGGTTCCTATCCCATCCTCAGCACTGTAGTAGCTGAGTGTCTTTCAGCAGGGCATTAAGTGACATGACTAACATTTGTCATGTGGTTCATTCTCTCATCCTCGCCCCTATGGAAGAATTGCGTGTGCGGTTAAATGTTTGTTTTGGTTGGGTTTTGCTTTTCAGTTATTTTTTTAAATGTGCACACCAGAGAAGACAGGTCGAAGATATGCACTTTACACTTGGAGTGGAACATGGTGAGGTCTTTGATGGTTCTTAGGAAAATCTACCAGCACAGCTAGGCTGGTATAATTATATTGCTAAGCTCTGCTGTATATCTACCTGTGTGGATGCTCTCTTTGGGGATTGAGTGCCGTTTTTTTGTTTGTTTGTTTAGTTTAAACCAATTCCAATGAGACATAAAATCAACAACAAAAAGACATTAATCTTGAAGAGAGCATCCACATGGACAGTTATACCAGCAAGCTATAACAATATAATTACAGTGGCACATTTCAGCCTGTCCATTTCCCAAAGCAGATATGCCCTTAGTTCCTGTGGAAGTTTGTTCCACAATTTCGGACAGGCCCTCGTGAAAGCTCTTTTGCATAGACAAGTGTTACATTGAAAAATGATAAGACGGTTACTCACCTTTGTAACTGTTGTTCTTCGAGATGTGTTGCTCATATCCATTCCAGTTAGGTGTGTGTGCCGCGCGTGCATGTTCGTTGGAAGATTTTTACCCTAGCAACTCCGGTGGGTCGGCAGGTCGTCCCCTGGAGTGGCACCGCTATGACGCCTGATATATACCCCTGCCGGCCCATCCGCTCCTCAGTTCCTTCTTGCCGGCTACTCCGACAGTGGGGAAGGAGGGCGGGTGTGGAATGGATATGAGCAACACATCTCGAAGAACAACAGTTACAAAGGTGAGTAACCGTCTTTTCTTCTTCGAGTGATTGCTCATATCCATTCCAGTTAGGTGATTCCCAAGCCTTAACTAGGCGGTGGGGTCGGAGAGAGATGTCACAGAGAGCAACACGGCGGAGCCGAAGTCTGCGTCATCCCTAGATTGCTGAACCAGGGCGTAGTAGGAAGTGAAGGTATGGACAGAAGACCAGGTTGCTGCCCGGCAGATTTCCTGAATGGGCACGTGAGCAAGAAAAGCAGCCGATGAGGCTTGAGCCCTGGTGGAGTGCGCAGTCACGTGGCCCGGGGGGGACGTGCGCCAATTCATAACAGGCGCAGATGCAGGATGTTACCCACGAGGAAATCCTCTGCGAGGAGATGGGTAACCCCTTGACACGTTCTGCCACTGCAACAAAGAGTTGGGGGGTTTTGCGGAATGGCTTAGTTCGCTTTATGTAAAAGGCGAGCGCCCTACGGACGTCCAGTGAGTGTAGCTGCTGTTCCCTGCGAGTTGAATGGGGTTTTGGGAAGAAGACAAGTAGGAAGATCTCCTGGTTAACATGGAAAACCGATACCACCTTGGGGAGAAAGGCTGGGTGCGGTTTGCTGCACCTTGTCCCTGTGGAACACAGTATACGGGGGATCTACCGTGAGGGCTCGAAGCTCTGAGACCCGTCTTGCTGATGTGATGGCCCCCAGGAAAGCGGTTTTCCATGAGAGGTAGAGAAGGAAGCAAGTCGCTAATGGTTCAAATGGAGGGGACATGGGCCAGGTCAGAACCAGGTTAAGGTCCCAGGTAGGGGCAGGGCGGCGAACCGGGGGGTAGACACGCTCCAAGCCCTTAAGGAATCTAGTCACTATAGGGTGAGAGAACACCGAGCGGTCATCCCCCCCGGGTGAAAGGTGGAGATGGCCGCCAGGTAAACCCGGAGAGATGATATCGTTAGGCCCTGTTGCTTGAGGGACCAGATATAGTCTAAGATATTAGCAATGGAGACCTCTGTGGGAAGGAAATTCCGTTCCGCGCACCAGCAGGTGAAACGCTTCCATTTGGCCGAATACGTCGCTCTAGTGGAAGGCTTCCTGCTGCCCAGGAGCACCTGCCGCACTGGGGTAGAGCAACAGAGTTCAGACCGGGTCAGCCACTCAGGAGCCACGCCGTGAGGTGGAGCGATTGAAGGTCCGGGTGACGGAGCTTGCCATGGTCCTGAGTGATCAGGTCCACATGAAGGGGCAGAGGGACAGGGTCGGCTATGGAAAGGTCCAGCAGCATGGAGTACCAGTGCTGCCGGGGCCACGCTGGAGCTATCATGATCAAGCGGGCCCTGTCTCTGCACACCTTCAATAGGACCTTGTGGATGAGCGGAAACGGTGGAAAGGCATAGAGCAGGTGCGTCATCCACGGAACAACGAAGGCGTTTGCCACCGAACCCTGTGAGAGGCCTTGAAAGGAGCAGAACATCTGGCATTTCCTGTTCCTGCGGGATGCGAAGAGGTCCATTTGGGGAAAACCCCACCTCCGGAAGAGTGAAAGAGCAACGTCCGGGCAAAGGAACCATTCGTGGGAAAGGAAGAACCTGCTGAGATGATCCGCCAGCGTGTTCCGAACCCCCGGGAGAAAGGACGCGATGAGGTGAATAGAATGGGCTATACAGAAGTCCCAGAGCTGTAAGGTCTCTTGACACATGGGAGAGGATCTCGTGCCTCCCTGCTTGTTTATATAATACATGGTCGTCGTGTTGTTGGTGAATACTGAGACACAACGGCCCTGTAGATGGTGACGGAACGCCTGACAAGCAAGGCGGACGGCTCTCAACTCCCGGACGTTGATGTGGAGGGCTAGCTCGCGAGGTGACCACAGGCCTTGGGTTTGCAGGAGCCCGAGGTGAGCCCCCCAACCCAGAGAGGAGGCATCTGTTGTCAGGGACACCGAGGGTTGGGGCGGATAGAACAGGAGCCCCACACACACCATGGAAGGGTCCAGCCACCACTGGAGGGAGTCCAAGATGCCCTGGGGAATTGTGACAACCATGTCGATTGGATCTCTGGCCGGACGGTATTGTGAGTTGAGCCAGGACTGGAGGGGTCTTAGGCGGAGCCTTGCATAGTTCGTTACGAACGTACAGGCTGCCATGTGGCCTAGGAGGGTAAGCCAGGTGCGCACCGAGGTCAGGGGCGCTGCTTGCAGTCTCCGTATGATGGCTGCCATAGCTTGGAACCTCGACAGAGGCAGAGAGGTTTTGGCAAGAGTGGAGTCCAGGATGGTGCCGATAAACTCTATCCTCTGTGTGGGGATTAGCGTCAATTTCTCCACATTGATCAGTAGACCTAGGCTTAAGAACAGGTTCTTGACAATGCGAATGTGCCTGAGGACTTGCGCCTCGGAAGTCCCCCGGATAAGCCAGTAGTCTAGGTATGGGAATATGTGTATACGACTGCGGTGAATGTGGGCGACGACTACAGCCATACACTTGGAGAACACTCTTGGGGCTGTAGATAGGCCGAACGGGAGGACCGCAAATTGGAAATGTTGCCGGTTGACCACAAACCAGAGGAACCTCCTGTGGGGTGGGAAGATGGCTATATGGAAGTAGGCATCTTGCATGTCGAGGGCGGCATACCAGTTTCCAGGATCCAGGGATGGGATAATGGTCCCCAGGGATACCATACGGAACTTCAACTTTACTAGGTATCTGTTGAGTTCCCTCAGTTTGAGAATAGGTCTGAGACCTCCCTTCGCCTTGGGGATTAGAAAGTAGCAGGAATAAAACCCCTTGCCCCGCTCAAACTCGGGAACCTCTTCTATGGCTCCTTTGGCGAGGAGTGCTCGCACCTCCTGTAGGAGGAGTTGCTCGTGAGAGGGGTCCCTGAAGAGGGACGAGGGAGGGTTTAAAACAAATTGCAGGTGGTATCCAAGTTCCACCGTGCGTAAGACCTAGCAGTCTGATGTTAGCTGGGACCACGCAGGGAGGAAAAGGGAAAGACGGTTGGAAAAAGGAGGGGATGGATCCATCAACGAAACTAGTACAACGCCCTCAGGCGCACCTTCAAAAGGAAGGTTTCGGCCTGGAAGAAGGCTTGGAGGGGTTCTGGTTCTGGCCTCCTTGGTTGCCGGATTGTCTGCGGCGATCATTCCTGCCTCGCCGTATGGCAAAGTCTTGCCTCTGCCGGGGTTGGGGGTAAGGCCGGTGTTGTTGCTTCGACCAGAAGGGTCTGCGCTGGGTAACAGGTGTATGCATCCCCAAGGAGCACATAATGACCCTATTGTTTTTTAGGCTTTGCAGCCTAGGATCAGTTTTGTCGGAGAACAGGCCTTGGCTGTCAAATGGGAGGTCTTGGATGGTATACTGGAGTTCCGGGGGCAGGCCGGAGACCTGCAACCATGAGATACGGTGCATAGTAACGCCAGATGCCAGAGTAAGTGCAGCTGAGTCCGCGGCATCTAGGGAAGCCTGCAGGGAAGTTCTCGCGACCTTTTTGCCCTCATCAAGGATCGCAGAGAACTCCTGACGTGCTTCCTGAGGGAGCAGCTCCTTAAATTTGTCCGCTGCGGCCCAGGTGTTATAGTTGTAGTGGCTAAGGAGGGCCTGCTGATTGGAGATGCGGAGCTGGAGGGCCCCCGCAGAGTAGACTTTTTGGCCGACTAAGTCCATGCGTCTCGCCTCCTTGGATTTTGGGGCCGGGGCCTGCTGACCATGTTGCCCCTTCTCATTCACAGAATGGACGACGAGGGAGCAAGGGGGAGGGTGGTCATACAAGTATTCATACCCCTTTGAGGGGACCATGTATTTACGTTCCACCCCTTGCGCAGCGGGGGAACAGATGCCGGAGACTGCCAGATGGTAGTGGCGTTGGTTTGAATGGTTTTAATAAACAGAAGGGCAACCCTAGTGGGGGCATCCACTGACAATATGTCCACCACTAGATTTTGTATCTCCGAGACCTCCTCGGCCTGCAGGTTCATGTTCTGTGCAACACGCTTGAGGAGGTCCTGGTGCGCCCTAAGGTCAAGTGGAGGCGGGCTGGTAGATGATGTTCCAGCCACAGCCTCGTCCAGAGAGGATGAAGAGGAGAGACCTGGGAGGAGCGGGTCTGCGAAGGGCTCTGCCTGAAGAACTGCATCCGATTCTGCAGGGGGTTCGGGGTCTTAAGGCTGGGACAACCTTTCCTCCGTGGGAGGGGGAGGAGGACGGGAAATCGTGGCCTCAGGAACCCTGTACTCCGAGACATTGGAACATGAGGGACTCGGCTGAAGGCCTTGGGCTTGATGGTATGCCCAAGGCGTCCAGAACCTCCACTGCTGCGGTCCATGCTCTTGAGGCTGGGGTTCGTGGAACAAGGTGGTAGGTATGTCTGTGTCCGGGGCATATAGGCTATCCGCCTGAGAGGACACAGACGGTTGGCAGGACGGCCGGGGGGGGGGGGGGCGGAAGGAATGAGGCAGGTATGGGTCCCTCGCCCCCGCTGGTGGAGATCTCCTCGGTGCCGGAGACCGGTACCGGGAGTCATAACAGTGCCGAGATCGCGACTGGGACCTGCCACCAGCTCGGTGCCGGGAAGTCGACCGGAATCGGGAACGCCGACGGCGTGAGTGGCTGCGGGAGTCTCGGTGCCGGCAGTGATGACTAGAACCGGAGCGGTGCTGAGAGTACCGGGAGGTGGATCTGCGCCGCGAGTACTACCAGTACCGCCGTGGTGAGTGGTGCCGGACTGCGAGCGGCGCCTCAATCGAGATCTTCCACGGGACGTGGAGCGGTGCCGGGACCTAGGTGGAGATCGGTGCCCGCCCGCCGACTCCAGGGACGGAAGTCTCATGGCTGCTGGCTTGCCTCTAGACTGAAGAACCCGCACCGGCGGTGCCGGGGGTTAAGGCAGAGCAGACTCGGTCATTGCGATAAGGTCCCTGGCCGACGAGAATGTTTCTGGCGTAGAGGGGACCGTCAGCTCGACCACGGTTCTCACCGGGGAGCTCTCCAAGACTGGACTCGACGGACATCTCGGGCTTGGAGTCAACGGTATCACTGGTGTCGGGGCCATGGCAGGAGTCGGTGCTGGGCAGTCCGCATGAGTCTGCTTTGCAGGAGTAGAGGCAGCCGATGTTCTTCTGTCAGGACCCTGTGCTGGGGAAGGCTGGTGCCGAGGCGTTTTCGTGGTGCTGGCACGGTCCAGTGCCGAGGAAGGAGGGTTAAGAGCTGCCTCCATAAGGAGAGTCTTCAAACAATGGTCTCTCTCCTTCTTGGTCCGCGGCTTGAAGGCCTTACAAATGCGGCACTTCTCAGATATGTGCGATTCCCCCAGGCACTTTAGGCAGGCGTCATGGGGATCGCTCGTGGACATCGGCTTTTTGCAGGCCGAGCACGGCTTGAATCCCGGCGAACCAGGCATAAGCCCGGGCACCGGGTGCGGGGAAGGGCTAGAGCCCGAACCCGCTAAACTATATACAATAACTAATTGACAACTATGAACTAATTACTCTATACACTAACGATAACTATATACAACGAGTGAACAAGGAGAAGCTAGGTATGTGGAGGACAGCTATGCCGTGCTCCACAGTTCCAACGACCGACACAGTGGTAAGAAGGAACTGAGGACCGGATGGGCTGGCAGGGGTATATATCAGGCGCCATAGCAGCGCCACTACAGGGGGCGACCTGCCGACCCACTGGAGTTGCTAGGGTAAAAATCTTCCAACGAACGTGCACGCGTGGCGCGCATACCTAACTGGAATGGATATGAGCAATCACTCGAAGAACTGTACAATTATGATGGTACTTTAGAGAGGGGTGTGATGATTATATTATAATAGATATTCTTATATTATAATTCTATGATGATTAACATAATTGTCTGCTAAAGCCTTTATTCTTTTTAAAAAGAAATATATGAAACATTATCCTTTACTTGGCCATCCCATCATGAATGTTGCGATGCACTAAAACCGGAGGGTATTCAACTGCCTCATTTAAATTTGGAATACATGCTTGGGATTGAACTGAATGGCTGCTGAATTCTGTCTTTTAGTGCTGTCTAAACAGCTGTTATCTGGCAGTATTAACCCTGAGGCTATGTCTACACTACCGCAGTAAGTCGACCTACGCTACGCAACTTCAGCTGCATGAATAACACAGCTGGAGTCAACATAACTTAGGTCAAGTTACCGTGGGGGGTTGATGGGAGAAAATCTCTTGTTGACTTGCCTTACTCTTCTTGTTGGGGGTAGAGTAAAGAGGTCGACTGGAGAGCGATCTGCAGTCAATTTGGTGGGTCTTTACTAGACCCACTAAATCGACTGCTGGTGGATCGATCTCAGAGCATTGATCCCTGCTGTAGTGTAGACCAGCCCAGAGGAAGATATGTAATGTACTCTTCAGCATGCAGTGACACATACACATGCTCCACATAGATACAGTTATTCTGAAGATGTGCTGGAGGCCCTTAGGTCATGGAGGATAAGTACAAATGACTTTGAAATAAGGCAGTTTGGAGAGCAAGCTTGATATCTCAGTACATTTTATCACTAGCTAATTTCAGATCTTTAGAGACGAGCTAATGGCACTACCTTCTTATCTCTCTAGTCAATGAATGCCAGTGGTATTATGATTGTGGGTGCCTAAATAACATCGTTATGAAGGGATTCCATCCAGACTATTTGTTCTTTCTCCATCACTTCTTTTCCTCCCTTGTAGCTCTTCTCTCCATTCTCCGCTGCTCCAGTTTCTAATTTCCTTTCTTCTTTCCTCTCCCACTTACAACTCTGAATTTCTCTGCGCTCTCACTTATTCCTGGCTATAATCCCACCTTGTTTTGTTTTTTTCATTTCTGGCCACCACTTTCAAACATTTGTTTTTCCAGACCATGCACAGCTGTTTGATGGCACTTCCATGTTGCAATTGTCTTTGGGCTGGGATCCATCCAACTGGAGGGAAATCTGGCTCATTAAATCTCAGTTCCTGAGTTCAAACTCCCACCTCCTTTTCTGTTCATAGTGAGCCTAATGCAAAGCTTCCTGAAATCAATGGAAAGGCTTTCATCGTTCACTGGGGTTTGGATTAGACCCTAATTCCTTTGTCGCTTCATTGACTTCAAACACGTATATTGCCCAGGACTAAATTACCTTTCTTTCAAAGAGCAGATATGACCCTTTCAAAAGCTTCCAAAGACTGGCTCTTTCTGTCAAATGGAGTGCAGTTCAGTACTGGTTTTATACATATTTTTCAGAGACTTTCTCCAACATATAGTCAGAGGGTAGAACAGGTTTTATAAAGTCAAGAAAGGTAGGGAAATTTAGGGTAAGTATCTTTCCTCTAGCATTTCAGCTTCCACCATTCAAAAGCTAACCTAAGCATTTGCAGGACTGGAGCCTAACTTTGTAGTGTACTTTAACATTTTGGAGTTCCAAATGTTTGTGAAACACAGAAACAGAATAAGTGACTAAAATAACTATTTTTCAGAACCTCTGAAATAAGCTAGCTAAATTTTCCACTCTCCGATGAAAAGAAAGATAAATTAACCCATGAGATGCACATGGAAAACCTCAAAACCACGGAAAAGGTGGGTGGAGCATACTTAAGAACTTTCTTTAATTTATTGTTTAAGCTTTTCATATTCTCAAGTTTTCTAAATGAATGTAAAACCACTGTGTGGTAAATCACAGAACTGACCTTAGTAGGACACTTAATATGGTCTCACATATATATCACTTTTCATGGAGGAAACCATAAGAATGATTGTGGAGAACAGTTTCTTAACCACCTTGTGGCAGCTGATTTGCTAATTACTACCAATCAATACCTTAATTTTTATCCAACTTGAGAAAATAATTTCACTAGATTATATTTATTTAATCAGCTGACGAGATCACTGCAAGGTAGTATTGTGTGACTACTACATATGTAAATATCAAGATGCACTATATAATCAAGCAGGACCAATAATACATTTTAAAAGGACAGCACAAAGTGAAAGCCAAAACAGGTGCTTAAACTGAGAACATTGAAAAACTAGTTGCAACGGGCTATAAGTATGAAATAGTTTGTGATTTGAGAATTTCAATACCTGCCACAATTTTTGAATCCATACCTGTTTTTCTTGTTGCAGTTGTTCTTGGAAGAGCTTCCACTGCTTTTGTCTACAGCTGTCCCATTTCTCTAATTGAAGGATCAAATTCTCCTGACATTCTTCTTTTAGAAGTTCACATTCTCTTAAAGACAGACCAGTCTTGGTAGGAAGAGTCTGAAGAAATAACTCTTGCACCAACTCATCTAAAGCATTGGAAGTTCCAGAACACAGTTCCTAACAATACAGAGATACAGATTCATTTATGTCATTGCTTATATCTCATTCCCTTGACCACCTTCTCCTGCTCTCTCTTGGCATCCCAATTCTCCTGCTTACACAGCCCTTCATTTCATTCTCCCACTTTTGGTTTTTTAAATTCTATCTTCCTGCTTCTATCCAGATATCTGTTCTCTTACATGCATCTCTCTCTCTCTCTCTCTGAAAACTATCCTTATGCCCTTCCCTCCCCACACACCTCTTTCAGAAATACTTCCCTCTTATTATTAGTAACTCCTAGATCATCCTCCAGAACTGTCCCCCCCATATGTTGTTTTATTTAGGCCCCAATCCTACCATCACTTAACACTCATGTGCATAAAATTTAGCAAGTCCACTGGAGTTAGGATAGGTCTTGTGGGTAAGCTCTGGCCTAGCACTCAGGAGATATCAGTTTAAATCCTGGCTATGCCACAGACTTCCTGTGTGATGCTGGGCAAGTTACATAATCTCCTTCTGCCTCTGTTTACCATCTCTAAAATGGTAATTCTACTCGCTGTCTGGCTTGTCCTTTTTTTAAACAGTAAGTTATTTGGAAGAGGAACTGTAAATACAGCACTTGGCACACTAGTACCCCAGTAGGGCCTCTGAGCACTACTATAATACAAATACATAATAAAAAGTTATGTACATATGTGTTTGCATGATTAGGTCCATGAATTGTAATATTGTCAGTGTCTTAATGAGTCTGATCAGTAGCCTTGATTCCACAAAGATTTATGCATGTGTTTAATGTTAAAATATGTATAATATCACTGAAATCACTGAATATTTAAAAAGAAAATCGTAAGTAATTCAGAACGAAGTGAAGGACACAGTGAGATCAACGGCAGTTTTGCCAAGTGACATTAGGGTAACCAGGATCTGGCTGTTACTTAACGTTGTGCTTGTGAAAGATGCAAAGAATAAGTACCATACTGGGTGTGGAAAGGGTGCTATCCCTTTAAAAGCAGGGCAGGCTGGGAACCTCCTCCAGGATATAAAAGAAGAGATTAGCAGCAAGACTGCAGTTTGGCTCAGACTCTGATGAAGGACAGGCTAGCAGTACTACAGCAAATGGCTAGTAATGGACCCCAGGTTGGAGGTATGGATTGTGTTAGATTTTATTTTTATTTGTTCCTTCTTCTTGTTGTCGATAAATGGGGATTTGGCTTTGTGTCACTTTAATTTTTACAGAGCCTCTGAACTCTATCTGATTCTGCGTACACCTATATGTCATGGTGAAAATACCTAAAATGTATGTTAGTCACAAGACAAATAAGCTGTGGGCAAATGTAGGGTAAACTTCTATTAGGCTGCCTATGTGTGCGAAACCAAGGAACTACCTTATGACTGCAAGGGGAATTCAGTCTCTGTACCCATTTGATCCTTGGCCCCAGTGAGAGGACTGGGTGGGTGGTAAATTCTGACTAGTGCCAGATCCAGGTTTTTGTGACGTGGACTTCTATGATCTGAACTGAGTACCAGTTCATTCTATGTAATATATAATCTTGCCAAACAGCCATCAGAGGTCACCATCCTGGATCTGAACTGGACATCTAGATGTAACAGGCTCCATATCCCATTACCAAACATTCAGTTATCCCCCATATTTCTTTTGAACTGTAGCATTCAGTGTGTGGCTCTATGCCTTATCTACTGTATTCTGTCCAAACTGTGCACTAAATGCAGAATTACTAATTTTCTCATGGACTCTTTTATGGCACTCAACACCATACCCTCTGTACATTTCAAAAAGTGAGTTTATCATCACAACAACCCAGTGAGAAAAGGTGGTATTCTCTCCATTTTAGAGATGGGAAACTAAGGCACATAGATTGAGGCCAAAGTGTTCGCTGCCTTGGAGCTGGTTGTTCAAAATAATTACCATTTTATAGCACTTGTTATGTTCAGAACACAGCCCTCATTGACGTCATTTGACTGTGAGTGCTCAGCACTTTAGCCAGTTGGGCCCAGGTGGTCTCAAGTTGGGCACTCGGAAAATAAGGAACACAGAATCGGTGGTCATGGATACAATGATCAGATATAGTAGTTCTGGTAGCATTTTCCTTCCCCCACTTCTGGTTTTGGCCCATTGCTAACAATCAATACAATAATTTAAAAATGTACAATGATCTAAAATGACGGTGGTAGCACCTGCAATGTTACTAAAATGAATAACTTTCAATATGCAATTACTGGTGAAGTTATATTACTGGACATGAATATGTTTGGTCCAGAACATCTCCTCCCATGAAAACACCTACGGGGGATGAGGGCTGTGGGAGAGTCAACTGCTATCTCCATGCAGGTTTCCTTGCAGAGTTTCTTCTCTATCTTCGCCGGCTTGGGGAAGGGCTTTCCACCACCCAAAAGGCTCTTGTTTTGATGAGCACTTGGGAGACCCTTGCCCAGCCCAAGTAACTAGACTGGGTACTGGGGAACAATGAAGGAGAATGCTCCTGCTCCACAGAATGAAGTGGAGAGATTCTGAGTTGCTCAGCGGCTCCTTGTCCAGTTTAATGGCTAAAGTAGCGCTGCAGACCTGGCATGCTCCGGCCTGCCCAGGAACGACAGCAAAGACAGGGAGGATCCAAACAGCAGTGGATTTTCTGGCCTGTCCATATATATCAGTGCACAGAGAGCCTTTCATTCAAGTGGCTCCATGTTGCAGTGCTCCTAAACTTGTGCAGTTCCACAAACTCCCTTCTCACTTTTGCAGATGGAGGCAGAGTTTGCACCTTTCTAATTACTTATCTAGTTTGTGAATCAGTTTTAGCTTTAATCTCTATGCAGAATGGCATGTTTAAATTCTCTCCTCTGCTGCTGTTTCTTTATTCTAAAATTTAGGTCTCCAATCCTGGGATTTAGCATCAGCTTAAAAAGATTCCATGGCTGATCTCACAATCCCCTTTAACATTTTAACAACATCAGTTATATCTCTTCTAACCCATCTTTTCCCTCAGTAAATATCAGGGTTTTTCCCCGTAGCTTTTCAACAGCAGTTAACCCTCCCCGCCCTGTTATCATTTTTTAGTTCTTTCCTATGGATTAACATGGTTTAAAAAGTATCTAGAGTTGTCTGCCGCCGCACCTGTTTCTACTGCAGATCCATTAGCTCTGAAGCAGAGTCAAACCGGGTTAATATTTTAATGAAAGGCTTCCAGTTACTGTTACCACACCATTTAGGGTTACTGGGCTTTCTGTAGGTGGCATCCCAGAATTATTGCCCTAGTGTGGTGCTGGTATCGCATTGCTTCTCGTAAGGAAATCTCCTGCATGAAATGGAAAGCAGAGGTCTTAATCGCTTGCTGTCATTGAAGATTTCATGGCTTTCTGCTTAAGGAGTAAAGGAATTATATCCTGAATATTTCTCAGGGACCTGGGTTCTGCCTGTACCTCCTGCAGTTCAAATGGATGTTGTAATCTTTATTACCTGTCTTGCACTACTTAGCAGGGCACAGTAATTCTACCCAACTGAACTGTGGTTGTTTTGTGTCACAGAACAGCATTTGAGAGAGAGGTGATCCTTAGATCAAAGTGGCTTAATTATTTCTTTGTAAAGCACTTTGACATCTTCTAGTGAAAGGTGGTACAGAAGTTCAAAAGAGTAGTATTACAATTATAGAGATGTTTTTTCAGATCAACCACAGCCAGACCTCCCTCTCTTATTTTTCCTAAGAACAAAACCATGGGTATAAATACAGTACACAAATAGGAACTTGGACATCTAAGTGACAAATAATTGCACCCATGATGATTTGTATATGCAAAAATTTGAAGATCCTTTAGCTGCTGAAAGTGCATAAATATTTAATTCGTAATCACACCCACTTCTCAAAAGTCCTACTATAAGAGGGAAGCTCATCTGTCAGAAGCATTTTGGGAGACTGATCTGAGACTGTGGAATCAATCCCATAAGAACTAAAGACCATCACAAACCTCATCCACTACAAATGCAAGGTACACATTTTCCACCTGTCTTCTCTGACATACATGCAGAGCAGTGTACACATTAAAAACACAAACCCCACACGATCCACCACCGTACCTAATCAAAACAATGCACTGCACACACAGTTTTATCCTATGATGGGAAGTGGGAGAAAATGAACCACAAGTGGCAGACCTAAGTTATGTTGCTTACTGCACTAAAAGATGCTCAGTTACTATGGTGATGAGGGAAAAATAAGAACCTACATAGGGAAAACCTTCTGGATGTGGAAATGCTAATGGGGGCCAGATTCTACCAATCTGTCTCAAGCTGAATATAAACTTGTTCTGCAAGGAACTACTTGCAGAGTAAGGTATTACTCAATGTAAGTAAGGGTAGTAGAATGTGGCTCTAAACAGAGAAGTTGCTTTACATATTGCTTTTAATGGGCCATTGCAATTTTAAGTTTCTTTTATACAAGAGAAACAAAGTACTGGTTCTAATACGTATCTTATTTTTGGACTGGAATGTCTATAGAATGGTCATCAAATATCTCTTGACATTTTTGTCTTCAGAACTTTTACTTAATGCAATTTATTCAAATTGATTCCACTAATACAGTAGCTGATTGCAGAGTTAAATGAACATGTTTGTAATATGACAGCTAACCTCAAGCTTTTTCAAAAATCATCCTTAGAAATTCATCAAGCATAAATAAATATCATAATTTAAATGCAGAAGTGAAATGGTCTTGGATAAAGGCTGGATGCCTTTGAATTTCAAAGGAGGAGAAATATATAATCACACAGGAAAAACAAGGGAAATATACAGCTGATGGAATTTCACTAACAGCAAACAAAAGAGCAACATTAAAACACAACACACATTGTAAACCTTGATCTGAGTGAGGTCAGGTGAAGAATGTGATTATAATGGAGAAAAAGCCATTGAGAAATATTGAGCTGGATTCCAAGTGCTAATACCTATTATGTATTGTTGGTCTACACCAAAAAGTGACTGTAAAAGAGAGAAGTTGGAGGGAAATTGCCTGCAGTTGGAACTTGTCTACAATATACAGTTATAGTGGTATATCCACCTGTGTGGCCACTCTTATTCTGGTGCAAGAGTGGCTTTTTTTAAATTTAGTTTGCGAGAGGAGGTGAATCTCACACTCTGAACCAAAAAAAAAAAGCCCTCCCATGCCAGAATAACTGTGTCCACACAGAGGGTTATAGTGGTATAACTACCAAAACTGTATTGTAAAGTTAAACAGATATAAAGACAAGGCCTTTATTAACAACTCTACTGATGATGCATGAGTCAGAACAGAAACCAGCTCATGTACCTATAGCAGTGTAGAACCAGAATTGCTAACAGGCCAAACAATAGTAAAAACTTATTTTAGTGATTAAAAGTAAGCAGACATGAGTATGCTCTGGGAGCAAGTCAGCTGAGGAAGAAGGAATCCTATTAAAATTTTTCTAACCATCTAAACTGGGCATTGGTAAGTAGGGGAAGAGTCTAGATCAGCAGTTCTCAAATTGTGGGCTGGGACCCCCAAGTGGATCACAACCTCAATTTAATGGGGTCGGCAAGGCTGGTGTTAGACTTGTTGGGGCCAAAGCCGAAGCCCGAGGGCATCAGCCCTGGGTGGCGGGGCTCCGGTTACAGACCCTGCACTTAGGGCTTAAGCCCTTCAGTTTCAGCCTTTCCCTCCGCTCCCTCCCCACCCGGCTGGGGTGATGGGGCTTGGGTGGGCTCAGGCTTCAGTCCCCCTTCCTAGGGTCATGCAGTAATTTTTGTTGTCAGAAGTGGGTTGTGGTGCAATGAAGTTTGAGAACCTCTGTGTCTACATACAGTAAGTGGCTGTGGCAATATCTAAGACCAACATTAGAGAAATGCCTCACATTGGAGTAATTGACTGTGCAAGGCACTGCAGAATTAGGCTTTTTATTAAATTCAACACTCTGATGGGATGATGTTCAACTCAATATATCTATCATACCCTGAGGATGGGATAACCACCCCGAATATGTGTCCAGTCAAGACCCTAGGCACTTATGGCATGATGGCTAGCTGTGGTGCATACCCATCTGGCTAGCCTCAAATCACACCCCTTGAAGAGAGATTAAAATGACCTGTTTAAATTTAATCAGCAAATTAGATTAAATACAACCTGGAGAGCTGGGTTCTAATTTTCATGCCCAATCTATTATTCCACACTGCCTTCCAACAGTTCCAAACCTTTAAATTTTGGGTACTTCAAAGTTTGGTTGCTCAACCTGAGACCTCTATAGTCTGGTTTTCATAGGTGTTGAATACCTGTAGATCCACCTGAAGTAAATGGGAGCTGTAGATGCTCAGGACCTTGGACATCTAGCTCAAGTGGGCACCCAAAATTACAGTCCAGTTTAGAAAATGCAACCCTTATATTTTAGTTAATAGAGTTGCACTGAGAATATGAATGAAAAATAAGGCTTTAGGACCCAGATCCACAGAGGTCTTTAGGCTCCTAACTTCCACTGAAATCAAAGGAGCCTAAAATACCTTTGAAGGTCTGGGACTAAGAACCTAGAACAGGACTACAATATGCTACGTCCTGAATTTCATATTTTGAAACAGAAAGATTTTGCCCTTTATAGCTGAAAAAAAATTACACTTAACGCTAGCTTCATATTTTTAATCACTGAAAAATGTTTATTGCCTTATCTGTTATTATCTATTAGTTACAATATTTTAACCTACATTCCTATGCATCTTCTACTTCTTATCAAATAAAAGGTAGGTTAGTATTTTCCTGAAGTCCTGTTACAAGAAGAACTAGAGGCAATATTAAATTGTGAGCTTCCATAGCCTCCATCCTAAACTTGATGAAATATACTTTAAAAATGAGACTTTGTAACTCTCAGCTGCTAGTTACTTTTTTTGTTGTTGTCCTCAAAGGAACTTGTTTTCCTCATAATGAATTGTTAGCCACCAGCCACTTCTCATATCTCTACATCATAGCATACAGAAGAGGAGGAGGATAAGATTACAGATTAAGTAATATCTGAAGCACTAAAATTCAAGCAGAACTGCAAAAAACACAAGAGGGCAGGACAGGAGATAACTGGGAGCCACTTTTACTGCCTGACAACAGAAACTAACACAATAAAAAACCTCTGCAATTCATAAGTTACACAAAACTGCAAAACATTATGCTGCTCTAACTAATCAGGAATTTTCTGATACCTTTTCTTTAATCTAGAAATTTCAGTTAATTTTTATTCTACTTCTCCATTTTATTATTGTAGACTGGGTAAATTCACATTTGTACAAAGGGCACAAAATACCTGCATGACTCAATGTCAATTAACTTTTTCACAAATTATTTACAAAGATTGTAAGAGTTCTTCTCTCCCCAGTTTCCGTGTCAATTTATGTAATCCCCACTGTTTGAAGCCCACTACTGTCAGGCTTTCCTGGCATAGCCATGGTTGTGAGGAAACTCAACACCACCCGCCCTTGCTGTGAGGAGGTCTTATCTGTACATGCTGTGTGGATCAGCTTCCTGAAACCATCAGCCTCTGGCAAAACAAACGCTACCTTCCAGGCCTCTCTGCAGGCATCGCTTTCTGTGTGCCTGGTCAGTGGTAGGCTCACACTCCAACCCCTGAGTCCGCCAAGCTTCCCTCTGGAGTTCTCAGCCTCTATCCCACTCACAGAACTCTTATTTCCACTATTTCCAAAGAAATAATACAGATTAGATTATAAAATTCAATTGAGAATCACAAGTTTACTTAACACACAGCACTTTATATGCAGATTCAAGTGATGGAGAGGCCTGTCTACACTTGAAATGCTACAAAAGTACAGCTGCAGTGCCATTATAGTGCTTCAGTGTAGACACGCCCTACAGAAACAGAAGGAGTTCTCCCATTGATGTAGTTAATCCACTTCCCCAAAACGCAGCAGCTAGGTTGACAGGAGAATTCTTCTGTTGACCAAACACTGTCTACGCTGGAGGTTAGGTCAGCTTAACCACATTGCTCAGGGGTATGGATTTTTCCAGGGCCAACTTTGCTTTTGAATGTAGACTTGGCCTCAGAGTAAGAATATTGGAAACAGTTGCATATAAATCAAAACATTAACATGATTTCTAGAGCCTAAATGTAACTCACAAGGCATTCCTACAAGAGTGTTTTTTCAACCTGTGATCTGCGGACCCCTGGGGGTCAGCAGACTATGCCTAAGATTTCCAAAGGGGTCTGCACCTCCATTTGAAAATGTTTAGGGGTCCACAAATGAAAAAAGGTATCTTATCCCATGTCCTTCTCCCCAGTGTTTCCAACCAGTTTGGCTGAAATCCCTTCTCCTAAAATCAAGCCTGCTGGCAACTTGTCCTGAGACTGAAGGAATTCCTGAGAGCTCATCTGTACCCCAGATATAGTTTCAAAAGTTCATTGCCTTACACCTAAACAGGCTAACTCCTGTTGTCTTTGTTTTTCTTGCCACTCCTAGTATCTACTGTAAACCATAAAATACTAAATTTTGCACGTGACCAGCCAGGGTGAGATAAGTGGCTCTTTCTCCCCCGCCTGACAGGAATATGTGGATTACATTTTGGTGACCCTGTCTTAACTGTCTGTCCAGAGAACACAATCTTTAGTATATACACACAACTCTCCACTCATTTTCCATACATACATCTCTCAATGATTATGATGATCACTGTGACACAGGCTTTCATTAGAAACCTTACATGACATTGTTTGGTGGACTAGTTATACAGATATTAGACCCAGGGGATTCTTATAACCCTTATGCACCCCTTATGCCCTCCACCAGTAGGCATCAGGAGGTCCTTGGGTCACAGCCACTATATATAAAAATCCTGCATATCATTCTCCAACTACAAACTGCTCATACTCGGCCATTTACTTCACATCACACCACAAGCAGCTTCCCTAGGATAAATCACTTTCATTGACATATATACACACACACACAAAAACCACACCTACTCAGTTCTTCTTCCCTACCATGCACACCAACACATACCCATTAAACTTCCAAAATATTGACATTTACCTGTATTTATTCCGATCCAGACTACTGTTTTTTTATTGTATTACAGTAGTACCTTCTGGGCCACTGTGCTAAGGGCCATACCACTTAGTAGTGAAGAGACTGTTCCTGCCCTGAAACACTTACAGGCTTGACAAGGTGAAAAGATGAATGAAACAGACAGGTGGAGGAAGATGTGGGAGGACAAGATAACAGAAACTATGAAAAATAGTAAGTGACGTGTACAAGGAATTGACGTTCTCTCATCTAGTCACCAGGGAGTTCATTCAGTCAAACTCGCACTCCCCTTTCACAACACTTTAACACCAATGCCCACATAGAGATTATCCTGCCATTCTGTATGATCTTGAATTTATGGGACAGGTTCTCTGTTCACATAAATCAGATAGGGGACAAGTGGGGGAGCTGAGAGCCACTACACCAAATTGTAAATTCTGTATATGATGGAAACTATTTCAAGCCAGGGAGTGTGGCAGCACCCACAGCACTGCTAGTTCCAACATCTATGAAATCAGGAGAACTGTTGAACTTTAATAGTTTCATTGGTATAAAACTGTAAGTGACAGGAGACTCAGGTATATGGGCTCCATATCGACTACCATGTTTAGCTTGTCTATACACGTTAAATGACAAATCCTTTCTCCAATTTGTTATAGGGGATTAGGGCTTGAGTGGCAAATCACTTGCAAACCACCACAGTACTGAACAGAATTTCAGAGACTCTTAAAATGCAGAAATCAGAGAGCTGATAAGAAGAGGCAGAACTGGTAGCTTCTTAAAAAAAATTAACATTATGGCTCCATGTCGCTAGCCTTCTGCCTCTTCACCTGAGGATTCCTTCAGGCTTAAAACAGTCTTCGGTATAATTTTTTTTTAATGAACTGTTTAAATGAAGGATTGGATGGTTCAGATAATTAATAGTGGAACAGAGGTCTTTGTGCCATTAGGTAACTGGTTTAAAAACTGCCTGGGTCAAAAGTCATTGATTTTTTTACCAGCTGAAATTATCCCTCAGAAACTACATGAGTCTATATGACTGCAGGATTTCTTGCACCTTCCTCTGAAGTATCTGCTGCTGGCCACTGTCAGAGACGGGATACTAGTGTAGATGGAGCCATGAATTTGATCCAATATGGCAAATTTCTATAATCTGTCCATTTCCTAAAGGACTGCTGTCTATTTTATTCAAACTACCATCCAAAGTGGCTCTGAATTCCAGGAGGACTGTTAAAAACAACTTAAGGGTTTCTAATTAGCAGCCATAGACTGAAAGGTCTGATTATGTACACTGGACTCCTCCCATCCCTATAGTGATCCAGGTTGAGGCACCTCCAGGCAGGGCACCGAGGGGAAGTTTGTATTGCTGTCTGTGGTGAATGCTACCTTAATTCACTCTCAAATATTTTAAAAGGAGAAGAAATACAATCACCCTGTTCAATATTGACTGTGCCAGGCTTTACATGACAAAGGGCATGATTCTACTGCCATTTTTCACCTTCCCTGAATATGGCTGGGCTGCTGAGATTCAATCCTCTAGCTCTGAGGGGCCCCGGTTCAATCTGTGGTGTGAGCCAAGATGGCAGCCAGCATTAGTGGTCTCATGTCTGGGATTCATGCTGCTGTGAACCTCAAATGATGAGGACAAGATTAAATACTACTTCTGGACTGAGAAATGTAGTACACCAGTCACATTGCATTATGTCCCATTCTGTGCCCGATCCACAGAAGATGTGAAAGTTGTAACAGATGCACATCCTCAGTGAATGAGGCACAGAAGAGGACATGTAACAGAGTGACCAGTGGGTTACACTTGTTAACCTTTCATGAATGTAGCTGGGCCTAATTTTCCAGTGATATTCTAAAAATCATGCGTCTGACGAAGTGGATATTCACCCACGAAAGCTCATGCTCCAATACACCTGTTAGTCTTTAAGGTGCCACAGGACTCATTGTTGCTTTTTACAGATCCAGACTAACATGGCTACTCCTCTGATTCTAAAAATCAAATGACAAAGAGGACTTGTTTGCTCCAATCTAGTTAATGAAAAGCTATTTTTTACTCTTTTACCCTTCTTTGTAATGTATATTTGCTTTTAGGAAAATGTGAAATTTTAATTGAACAACAAACTAATTATTTGACTCTTTCCTCACCTCTTGAACTGAGCCTCTCACTTGTTCATGCCTTGGTGATGCATGCCATCTCTGTCTTCGCATTGTAAAGGAGTGTGCAGATATCATGCAATGGCAAAATGGAAATGAAGGGCCTGATTTTGCCTGGCTATAGCACAGCTGCGCAGGAGAATAAGCTCCCTCATTCCTCTAGGCAGCCTTGCTGTACCTCACTTCCAGGCATGATGGATGGAGAGTGGGCTGTGCATGGCATCTGCAAGACAGTGGAGCGTGGGCAAGAGGAGCCTTGATTCTGGCTTTCTAATGTGCTGGCCAAAGCATCTGAGATTCCAGATACTGCATACATTACTCTTCCCCTGGAGCAAGGGGTGCAGGAGAGGGAGAGGAGAGGAAACAGAGAAGAGACTGTGATTCTCTGAGACACAATTTCTTCCCTGGAATTCTCCTTTCCCTTTGTTTCATGCCCCAGGTAATAGACATTATTAATAACCACTATTCCTTGTATACTCAGTCTTGTGGAAATCAGGGTAGCTCTGTTTGACTCCAGTGGAGGTACATTGGTTTACACCAGCTGAGGATCAAGCCTGTTCTTAATGTATTTAGAGAGTACAGTAAATTCCTTTTCATTCACAGCCTATGTCTCTTATGTAGTGTACTTTCTGATGTCATCCTTTAATACAATCAATAGCAGCTATGCCCAGGAGACAGAGGGGGACCATTAGTTGATGTTGATGCATTAGCTGATCACATTTGATGGACAAGGATAAAAGACTGCTTATTGTAAAAACAGATGTGAGTTTAGTTTCCTGAATGTAAATTCCTGGTAGATATCAGTCAATTTGCTAACCACTGAAGAACTTGCTTTAGTTTTGTATGACTGGCAGTCTCTACTCAGGACAGGCCCGGGAGTGGAATAGCAGGTACAGTATAGAACAGGAGTCAGCAACCTATCAGAAATGGTGTACTGAGTCTTCATTTATTCACTCTAATTTAAGGTTTTGCGTGCTAGTAATACATTTTAATGTTTTTAGAAGGTCTCTTTCTTTAAGTCTATAATATATAACTAAACTAATGTTGTATGTAAAATAAATAAGGTTTTTAAAATGTTTAAGAAGCTTCATTTAAAATTAAATTAAAATGCAGAGCCCCCTGGACTGGTGGCCAGGACATGGGCAGTGTGACTGCCACTGAAAATCAGCTCACATGCCGTAGCAGCTTATGGCTAAGTGAGAAGAAGCTTACACACAGTTTTCTATCAACCTGTCAATAGTAGAAACATTTAATTCACCTAAATATTTTTAATGGAAAACAAAACTTAGCCAAAAGCAGGATTTTAAACTGGTCTTAAAATGTCAGTAAAGCAGAGCATCCAGTAACGGAATACAACTTCCATAAGCATTGTGTTCGGGGGAAATATCTCTGACGCTAAGGTCATCAAATCAAATGATGAAGGTTAATGACTCCTTTACAAAGCATATGTATCACATGTAATACTAGTAGACATATTGACTTACTCTTCTTAAATTAAAAAATTACCTGAAGAAAGCATATACTGAGATTCACAAACACAACCCTCCAAATCAGTTTTTTCCGCTTTTCTGAATAAGTAGTTTGTTCCTCAGATATACTTTTCCTAGAATTGTTACACAAACCTACTCCAGCACACGTTCATACTCGACTAAGTAAAACACCACTAGTCGGCTTTTTCAAACTTTATCAGAACTTGATAGATAAAAAATGCACACGGCAATGAAAACTCTTATAAAGTGGAACAAATGCACAATCCTATAATTAGCATGTACTGAGATGCTCATGCAACCAGGTGTGATATAGACTAGAGATATCCATGACACACCAGACCGGTCACAATTAATCAAAACAGAGCCTGTTAGACTACAGCTAATCACTTTCAGCTCAATCAAAGGTCATTGCTTTTGCTACAATTAGATAGCATTAGTCTTACACACATAACACCAAGATGACAAAGCATGAAAACTTCATCAGTAGCAACAATTTCCAATTAGCAAGACCAATACTAAATATTACAAATTAAAATCCTCATTTAAAAGTGTCAGTGAACCAACACTGTCAAGAAATTAACTCAGTACCTAGCGCTCTATAAATAAATCAAGAAGCCTCATACACTTCCCTTGTCTCTCTTGCTTTTCCTCTATGGCTGGGGTCACCCTAGCACCTTGTCAGGGAAAAGTATTAGGACATGAGATGTGTTTTCCCTTTCCTGCCTTATATTTGACACCAGTGCCTTCCTGCTGCAACCCTTGTTTGCTGGTGTGATTGCAGGTTTCCCTGGTTGATGGGTTAACCAATTGGCTATACTCTTAGCTGAATACTGTAAGTCGAAAGAAGGGTAGCAGGCACTATAGGTGGCAGGCTGTTGTAGCAAGTTGGTTTACCATGGCATGAGCAGTTGTCTCATTTGATGGACTATGCAAACAGGATCCAAACCAAGGTAAGCTGGCAGGGTAGACATGTATTTAAAATGTTTCCTAGCTCTAATTACCCCTGGGAGATTGTGTAGGAAAACTTTTCTAGTGGAAGCATAAAGGTGTGTGGTCATGTAGAGAGGGAAAATTCTGCAAGTCTACATAGGAAAGTTGTCCCTTATATTACCAACAGCTGACTTGTGGTCAGAGAATAAGTCACGAGCGGTGTTCATCTAGAGTGCTAGGAACCCCACATCTATCACAGAGTAGGAGGAGACCCAATTCATTTTCATTTGTGACAGCCACATCTCCCAAAGTAAAAGACTAAATCTCAAGCCCATTAGTGCACTAACCTAGCCTCTCGGAAGCTGAAGAATAACAAATGAATGATAAATCTCTGAAGTTTCTATGTCTGAGATCTAGTCCTGCTTTGTAACTGGAATGGATTTTCAGACTTTTCGCAGCCACTAGCACAAATCAATAGATCACCTGATGGAGCTCTGCAATGGCCTCAGTGCTCTGGCAGTCATCCTCTTCTTCCAGATCATGCAGTGTCTGTCTCTGCTTCTCTAACATTTCATGGCAGGCCTAAGATTAACAGAAATAAAATAGGAAAGAAACCTTATGAAAATATATCTTTTTTAAATAGCTGAAGCCATTGTCAGCGTGAAAGCTACTGACTGACAAATAAATCGAGGGTGCTTTTTTGGTAGCATCTGGCATCTAAGCTAGTAAAAGCTAGTAGGGAAATAACTCAGCATACTGTCCTAGCTGAGTGGTTGGAGAAATCACAGATATGACCGAAATAATACTGGCTATGTACTCACAAAGGGGCATTCTTAAGATCACCCAGGCAACCTTAATTTGTGCATTTCCTAAGTCCCAAGTGCTTTACAACCATAACATTATTTTAACAATTTTTATATGGAATAATATCCATAGTGCAGGAAAAGGGTTAATGATAATTAGCATCTTACATTGTTTGTTTGCCTGCATACAGATAAAGCACTTTGCTGTAAAAGTTATGGCCCAATCCTGAACCTACTGAAGTCAATGGGAGACAGATCTCTTAATTGGACTGCATTATATGATACATGCCTCTTTTGGGGCAGCTTTTCCCCCCAGCTCTGGGTCCCTCGGCACTGGATTGACAGACAGTACTCTGGAGGACAGGCACCATCAGCCAGGAGCCCTAGGGTCCTGATCCCTTCTCCAGTCCTCTTCCCCCCAGGGAGCAGAGAGAGGCCAGAGAAGTGGGGAGCTGCCCAAGAGCTAATAGGAGACTTCAGATGGAGGTAGGTTGTGGAGGGAGTGGAGAATGGAGCCAATACCATTTTCATAAGAGCAGATGATGAAGCAGAGCTGGCTATGAGCTACTGCACTTTCTGATCTTCCTCTGTGTTCCTCTTGCGAACATGGTGTCAGCTCCGCTTTCTTATCCCTCCCTGCTGTACACTGGGCAGGTCCCCCTTTCTCTGATCCCTAGGGGGTGGAGTGGCGACAAAAGATTAAGGGGTTCAAAGCTGGAGCAGGAGGTGCAGCTGAGAGTCCCTGGTCCTACAGAGGGCAGGGACATGCAGTAGCAAGGTAGGGAGGGCCCAGCCAGCAGTGACTGTGGGGGAGGCAGGGGCAGCACTGCAGGGGTGTGTGTGTGGGGGGGGGGGGGCTGCAGTAATTAAATTTTGGGGTCCAAATGGCCAAGATGTGAAATACCTGGGTTTAAGGGTGTTCTCACTGTGTGAATCAAATGAACTATCTTCACAATCTGCAATAGCCCTCTTCTTCCTGCCCCTCCCCCAGCCACATAGCAAAGCTGGTTTATTTGATTCACTCAGCAAGAACCTCCTGAAAACTAGGGACTAGGTTTTATACCTAAATATCTTTATGATCTGCAAATCATGGTGCAACATAAAACAAAACCCAGGGCAGCACATATTTCAATCATATGTCACTTGTTGGCCAGTCTAGAGGCGGGAGAGGGATGAGGGAGCTCTTTCACTCACTTAATTAGGAGCAGCCAACCTCTAAGGATTTCTGAGATCACATGAACTATGTAACCATAGTTGGAGCATGGAAGGCAGCAGCCAGGGCAAGGGTGCTGCTCCATGACTAGGGCTCCTAGGCACTACTGCAATATAAATAGTAACACTACACAGCATGACAGTGGGGTTAAAGAGAATACTGGGCCAAGGATATTAGGGCAAACAGCTATTCTTGCCAAAATGCAAACCAACCTTCCCCTCTCAAGATACCATGGCAACTTTACTGTCTGCACAGAGTACATAAGAGAATCTGGTTCTATATTGTAATTCATACATCCCTTGGGGCAGAGCTCAGCTGGTCATGTAACCTTAACTTTGGCGTTTCCTAACCCGAGTGCTTAACTGCAACCTTCACATTTTGTGCCCTAGTTTTTGCTGAAACAGAGTGTATCACTCCAAATGCAGTGCTATACCAGCAGTTGGAAATGTACCTAAAAGGGACTCTATCTTTAAGAAAGGGAAAAAAAAAGTGATCCGGGCAACTACAGGCCTGATAGTTTGACATCTGTAGTATGCAAGGTCTTGGAAATTTTTCTGAAAGAGAAAGTAGTTAAGAACATTGAGATCAATGGTAATTGGGACAAAATACAACATGGTTTTACAAAAGGTAGATCGTGCCAAACTAACTTGATCTCCTTCTTTGAGAAAGTAACAGATTTTTTAGACAAAGTAAACACAGTGGATCTAATTTACCTCTATTTCAGTAAAGCATTTGATATGGTTCCACATGGGGATTAATTAACTAAATTGGAAAAGATGGGAATCAATATGGAAATTGAAAGGTGGATAAGGACCTGGTGAACTGTCAGGCTGGAGGGAGGTTACTAGTGGAGTTCCTCAGGGATCAGTTTTGGGACTAATCTTATTTAATCTTTTTATTACTGACCTTGGCACAAAAAGTGGGAATGTGCTAATAAAGTTTGCGGATGACACGAAACTGGGAGGTATTGCCAATACAGAGAAGGACCGGGATATCATACAGGAAGATCTGGATGACCTTGTAAACTGGAGTAATAGTAACAGGATGAAATTTAATAGTGAAAAGTGCAAGGTCATGCATTTAGGGATTAATAACAAGAATTACTGTTATAAGATGGGGACGCATCAGTTGGAAGTAACAGAGGAGGAGAAGGACCTCGGAGTATTGGTTGATCACAGGATGACTATGAGCCACCAATGTGATATAGCCGTGAAAAAATATAATGTGGTCTTGGGATGCATCAGGTGAGGTATTTCCAGTAGAGATAAAGAGGTGTTAGTATCATTATACAAGGCACTGGTGAGACCTCATCTGGAATATCGTGTGCAGTTCTCGTCTCTCATGTTTAAGCAGGATGAATTCAAACTGAAACAGGTACAGAGAAGGGCTACTAGGATGATCCGAGGAATGGAAAACCTGTCTTATGAAAGGAGACTCAAAGAGCTTGGCTTATTTAGCCTAACCAAAAGAAGGCTGAGGGGAGAGATGATTGCCCTCTGTAAATATATCAGAGGAATAAATACCAGGCAGGGGGAAGAATTATTTAAGCTCAGTACCAATGTGGACACAAGAACAAATGGATATAAACTGATCATCAGGAAGTTTAGACTTAAAATTAGATGAAGTTTTCTAACCATCAGAGGAATGAAGTTCTGGAACAGCCTTCCAAGTGTAGTAGAGAGGGCAAAAGACATATTTGGCTTCAAGACTAATCTTGATAAGTTTATGGAGGAGATGGTATAATGGAATAGCCTAATTTTGGCCATAATTGGTCTTTGACTGTTAGCGGTAAATATGCCCAATGGCTTTGTGATGGGATGTTAGATAGGATGGGATCTGAGTTACTAGAGAGAATTCTTTCCAGGGTGTCTGGCTGGTGAGTCTTTCCCACATGCTCAGGGTTTAGCTGATCCCCATAATTGGGGTTGGAAAAGAATTTTCCTCCAGGGCAGATTGGCAGAGGCCCTGGGGGGTTTCGCCTTCCTCTGCAGAGTGGGGCATGGGTCATTTGCTTGAAGATTCTCTGCATCTTGAAGTCTTTAAACCAAGATTTGAGGACTTCAACGGCTCAGAGACAGGTTTGATAGGGGAGTGGGTGGTTGAGATTCTGTGGCCTGCATTGTGCAGGAGGTCAGACTAGATGATCATAGTGGTCCCTTCTGACCTTAAAGTCTATGATTCTATGATACAAGGACTCAAACTTGCCATATCTAGGTCATTGTTTTGCATCAAACACAGGCCAGTACTGACTGAAAATCCTTACTATCAGACTTGTGTTCAGAGGCCTACATGAATTTCATAACTTTCCTTTCCTATGTGCCCATTGCAAAATCTATCATCTTAATTGGCACCTGCTTACAATTTCAGTAGAAAAGTCAGGGCCTGAGTATGCTGCTACCTTGCCAGTACCTATTCTCTGAAGAAAGAAAAATAATAGAAGGCAGGGAAGTAGCAGCAACTGGTTGTCAGAACACTGGGCTCATGTCAAGGAGTCAGTCAAGTTTCTCCACCTGCTGAGGTACCCATGGTCAGATTTAGAACTTCTTAAGGTTGCTGCAAGGGGGTGCAAATTCCACCCCATTCCTGCACCTGTGGTGATGAATTATGCCCAACCACTGTAGGCATTAGATCTTGTGAGTTTGGCAGAACTTGATATTTATTGTTTTTATAATTTTGATAAATAATAATCATGTTTGTTTTTAAGCATTTTAAAATTTGTACCTATTTAACTGTTCAGCTGCACCCAATTATGGGTTTTACGTATTTATTTTAAATGATTTAAATGTTCATAGTTTGGGGAAATGATGGGGGTGTTCCAGACAATGTGGGAGTATATTATTTAATTACATGGATGCTGCAATTCAAAAAATTGAAGCTTTATAAGGGTTAAAACACAAATTGTCAACATTCCATGTCAAAATATACACAGTAAATATCCTTAAATCAAACTCTACGTTCTCAAGCAGCATTTTTCTTATCTGTAAACTTCATTTTGTCAGTTTGTGTGTGTACGGTGAAATTGACATTTACTGAGATTTACTGAAAAAAATCAAATCCTTCCAAGCCTACATATATTAAACTTAAAGTGAAGGCATACATTTAAAAAAAATCAGGAATAATCATAATTCTGGCTGGCTCGTTCAGAAGATTGGTAATGTAGTAGTGAGGGCCTGCTTACATTATAGACCAGATTTTTAAAGGTATTTAGGTGACTAAAGATGCTGATAGGTGCCTAATGGGATTTTCTAAAGCACCTAAGTAGGTTAGGTGTTTAACTCTTGAATCTAATGGGAATTAGGCACCTAATCTGCTTAGGTACTTTTGAAAATCACTTAGCATCTATTTGCATTGTTAGGTTCCTAAATACCTTTAAAAATCTGAGAGACAAGATTGGTGAGGTAATATCTTTTATTGGACCAACTTCTGTTGCTGAAGGACACAAACTTTCAGGCTTAGAAAGAGTTCTTCATGGCTGGGAAAGGTATTCAGAGTGTCACAGCTAAAAACAAAGTGGAACAGACTGCTTATCATAAGTAAGGCTAAGATACTGTCACACATATTTTTAGTAAAAGTCACAGACAGGTCACAAGCAATAAAAAAAAATTCACAGAAGCCCATGATCTATCCGTGACTTTTACTAAAAATATGCATGACAAAATGGGGAACTGCAGGGTGCCCACACCACCAGTGGCTCCAAGCTCAGGGCACCCCAGCCACCTGCAGTGGCTCTGGCTTAGAGCTCCAGGGCACCTCCACCAGCTGCAGTGCTCCGTGCTCCAAGGCACCTCTGCCACCCACCGGGCTGGGAGCTGAGGGGCACCCCTGCAGTCTGGCAGCTGCAGGGCACCCATGGTGCCCTCAGCGGCAGGGAGCTCCCAGGGGCTCCGCTGCCTGCGGTGGCTGGGAGCTAATGGGCACCCCTACTACCCTTTGCAGCAGGGAGCTCAGGCCCCGCAGTTCCCAGCCATCAGGATGGCAGGGACCCAACAGCTCCCATGTGCCGAGGTCTCAACTCACGGAGATCTCTGGAAGCCACGGATTCTGTGACTTCCCTGACCTCTATGACAAAGCAGTAGCCATCATCATAAGGAATTAACATGATGCAAGAGACCATTCAAGGTGATGTGGGCAGTTAACACCTCTGCAATTGTAGGACAAAGGAGGGTTAGTGAGTTATAGATTGTTGTAGTGAGCCATAAATCCAGTGTCTTTATTGAGTCTAGGATTTTATTGTCTAATGAAGTTATGAATGTCAAGTTTCAGGCTTCTCTTTCAAAGGTGTTGGTTGTGCAGGTTTCCTCTGAAGATGAGGACTGAGAAGTCAGATATTCAGTGATTGTTTTGTGAACTGTTTGCCCACGAGGGATAGGGTGTTTGCCTTTTATCATTTTCCTGTGTTAGTTCATTTGAGAGCATAGTGATCGCTTGGCTTCACCCCATAGTTATGGGGGCATTTAGTGCACTGGATAAGTTACCCCACCACATGTTGTGATATGCATATGTAGGACCCACGGATTTTGAAAGGTGTGTTATGGGCGGTGTTGATCATTGTAGCAGTGGAGATATGTCTGCAGGTTTTGCATCTGTTATAGCGGAGTTTGGTGCTGCTTTGAGTTGATGAGTCCTGGTCTATGGCTAGCTTGTTTCTAATGATGAGCTTGTAGGGGAGGGGGTTGTTTGTCTGAAATCCAGAAAATGGGGTTTAGAAAAGAGCAGGGGTTGTAATTGTTACATGATACCCTGTATGGGCTCTAGTGAGGGGCAGTAGGTGATAATTAGGGGGGTGTGGTCTGAGGCTTTTTATTCCCTACTGAAGCAGGTTCTCTTGGGGTATTTGGGTGGCTCGTTCCTGATGTGATCCACTTTTCAGATGGAGTGTCCTTGTTTGGTGAAAGCAGTTTTAAGTGTGTTAAGGTGTGTGTATCCCAGAATTTCTCTTTGGAGAATATTCTGCGGTATCTAAGTGCATCTAACACCATCTATTATAAAGAACTCAAAGAAGACCTCACAGCACAATTAACCCAATAATTTAAGGATATCCTCAAAACCTTCCCCAAACAACTACAAGAGAAACTCTACCACCTCATCCCTTAGGATCCCACCCCAGGGACCTTCAATGTGCTCCCCAAGATACATAAACAAGAGAACCCAGGCAAACACATCCTATCTGGCTACTGTACTCTTTCTGAAGAAACATCAGGACTCACAGAAACCTCACCAAACAAAGGCCGATTTTCCTCCAGGACAAACTGACTTCTTTCAGAAACTCCACAACATTAGCAACCTCCCTTGCCATCATGGATGCCAACTCCCTATAAACCAATGTCCTTCACAATGATGTCATCGCTATCTACCTCAAACATCTACAAGACAATGGACAACTTTCAGCTATGCACCCCAAACACCTCACCAAACTGATCCATTTCATCCTTACCTATAACCATTTTGCATTTAACAACAAACACTTTCTCCAAACCATAGAACAGCCATGGGTACTAGGATGGTTCCCCAAAATGCCAACCACTTCATGAGCTACTTTGAGGAAGTATTTCTGGACAAATGCACCACAAAACTGAGATACATCAATAGTATTTTCATCCTCTGGACAGATGACCTAAACTTCCTCATAGATTTCCACCACAACTTAATAAATCAACACTCATCCATCAAACTCTCTCTAGAACACTCCCACACCAGTATCAACTGAACACCACAATCAGTTTTAACAATGGAACTGTACAGACAACTCTATACAAGAAACCCCTGGATCTCCACACTTACCTTCACAGATCCAGCAACCACCCCAAACACACAAAGAAATCTTATCTACAGCAAGGCACTCCTCTTGTTTAAAAATTTGTTCCATGTTATATTTAGTTGTGACCCTCTTCCCCACACCTGAAGAAGAGTTGTGTGTAAGCTTGGAAACATGACTCTTTCACCAGCAGAAGTTGGTCCAATAAAAAATATATATTACCTTGCCTTCCTTCCTCTCTAATATCCTGGGATCAACATGGCTACAACATCACTGTAAACAACAATTTAAAAAAAAATGGCTATAAGTCCCAAAGAGGCCTTAGTGTATATAACAAAAATGGCCTAAGACTTTTGCCTCTCAGTTACTGGCTGAAATTCAGCCCATTAGCAAAGGACTGAAAGGCATCAGTACAGTACAGTATAGCTGAAAACTGGCCTACACAATGTAAACTGGTGATTTATGTACCTATTTTAAAGCAGGCAGGTGTCAACAAAAAAGTCTTTAGCAAAGAAGAAAGGATTAAAGCAGCATAGTCTGAATTACTGTCTCACTCCAAAAAAGATAATCACTCCAGAACTGGGTTGAGAAAGATCAGTGGGTCATTGAAGAGATGTTTAGTCTACTAGCCTGTATACAAAGCTGTTCTGTGAACTGATAATTTCATTTTTTAGTATTTTCAGTCTGTTCACCTTTTGTGGACATTATATGGAATGTAAAAAGAAGCACAAATCTCAGGTAGTGCTGATGATAGCAGCTCACATACTTAGTCATAGTATCATTACAGTCAAAAGACAGAAGACAGATGAGCAGACAGAAGAATTCATATGAAACTGGAACATAGCTTCCTGCAAAGAGCTCAAACCCCAACTAATGTTAAACCAGAGAAGTTACTAGTTAATTTTCAAGACATGCTGTAGATAGAGCAGCATATGCACTACATGGATTTACTTGGAGGTTTAAGATTCCAGGCAAGGTTCTTGGTTTTTTTTACAGAAGTACTGACTTCGGACTTATCACAGGCCACAGGACTTCCCTGAATCAATTCTTGCTTCAAATCCAATAGCTGTGGTTGTATTAAAGCATATCTTTTAGGAAAACCTCCAATCTGTATTTAAAAATGTCCACTGATGGAGAATCCACCACGTCTGTTGAGTTGTTCTGCTGGTTAATTACCCTCGCTGTTAAAAATTTGCATCTTATTTCTAGTCTGAATTTGTCTAGCTTCAACTTCTAGCAAATGGATCTTATACCTTAGTCTGCTAGAGTGAAGAGCCCTTTATTAAATTTCAATCCCCGTGTAGGTACCTATAGACTGTAATCAAGTCACCTCTTAACCTTCTGTTTGATAAACTAAATAGATTGTTTCATAAGTTTCTCACTATAGGGCAGGGGTCGGCAGAAGTGGTGTGCCGAGTCTTCATTTATTCACTCTAATTTAAGGTTTCGCGTGCCGGTAATACATTTTAATGGTTTTTAGAAGGTCTCTCTCTATAAGTCTATATTATATAACTAAACTAATGTTGTATTGTAAAATGAACAAGGTTTTCAAAATGTTTAAGAAGCTTCATTTAAAATAAAATTAAAACATTGATCTTACACCGCTGGCCCGCTCAACCCGCTGCTGGTCTGAGGTTCTGTTCACTTAGGCTGGCAGTGGGCTGAGTGGGGCCTGCGGGTGGTACAGGGCTCAGGTAGGGGTCTGGGGTGTGTGTGTGTGTGGGGGTGCATGGCTCAGGGCAGAGGGCTGGGTGTGGGTATGTGTGTGGGGGGTCAGGGCAGAGGACTGGGTGACTGCCCCCACCAGAACCTCCAACCCCCGACTCCTTGTCCCGACTACCTCCTCCTGGGACCCTATCCCCTATCTAAGCCTCTCTGCCCCTTGTCCCCTGACTGCCCCCCTAGGACCCTTCTGCCTACCTGTCCCCTGACTGCCCCAACCCTTATCCACATCCCCGCACCAAGACAGAATCCCCTGGATTCCCATGCCTATCTAACCGCCCCCTGCCCCGACAGGACCCCCAGAACTCTGGATCTATACAACGACCCCCTGCTCCCTACCTGCCCTAACCCCTCTCGACACCCCTGCCTCCTGACATCCCCCCCCAGAACTCCCAACTCATCCAACCCCCTCAGCTCCTTGTCCCCTGACCACCCCCTCCAGAGACCCCCCCACCTGACTGCCTCCCAAGACCCTCCTTGCTCCCTGTCCCCTGACTGCTCTGACCACTATCCACCCCCACCCCCTAACAGACTCCGGGACTTCCATGCCCCATCCAACCCCCCCGATCCCTGACTGCCCCCTCCAGAGACCCCCATCCCTAATCACTCCCCCCAGGATCCCACCCCCCGCATCCAACCCCCCCGCTCCCTGTCCCCTGACTGCCTCCACCCTGGTCCCGTACCCCTTACCATGAGGCTCCCAGCTCATCCGGAGCCCTGCCACCCTGCACGCAGCCCTGCTCCGCCCCGCCCCTCAAAGCGCTGCGCGCAGGGCAGCAGGGCTCTGGATGAGCGGGGAGCATCTTTCCCTCCCCATGAGCCAAATGCTGCCCCATGGGAGCACATAGCCCCGGCCCCTAGAGCACTGCACGCGCGGCGGCAGGGCTCCAGGGGAAGGCAGGGCAGGGGCCGGCGGCTTGCTGCGCTCGGCCCGGTGCTCCAGCCTGGGAGCGCGGACCCTGTGGCTTGCCGTGTCAGCAGGATTTTTAATGGCACGCTGGAGTCCAGGCAGGCCCCGCCTGCCATTAATAATTGGCTCACGTGTCATCTTTGGCACGCGTGCCATAGGTTGCTGACCCCTGCTATAGGGCATGTTTTCCAATCCTTTAATCATTCCCATGGCTCTCCTTTCAACCCTTTCCAATTTTTCAACATCCTTCTTGAAGTGTGGACACAAACTTAGAGGGAAATAAACATTCACCATCTGTGTGACAGCTTAGGCAGATCTGAACTTGAAACCATTTGAACACAAAGCATGAAAATTTCTACTAAGCTACTGCATAGCATTAACAATAATCCATTATTTGGTTGTTGATAAAGTCATACCCACGGAAGGGGGTTCATTTGTTCTTCCACAGAGCATTCGGACTTTATCTTAGAGCAGCGGAGAGAGTTACCTGCTCACAAGGACCCAATTTACTATGGGGGCAGAAGGGTGAGAGCATCTCATAGCTCAGTTATATTTCATGGAGGAATTTCTTAACAACTTAAAAAATCAAAGTTTTATATCCTGTGTTGCAATACAAAAGCTGAAAAAAATGGCAAACAGCTATAATTCCCTCCCATCCTGCAATAAATGTATCATTGATTGCAAATGTTACTATGCAATTTATTGGTTAGATGTCCAAGTTATTTATAAGACTATGGTATGTAAAAATGAATGCATTTTCTTTCCATATCTGAATTGTCTTGCCTTTAAGAAATTTTGTATCAAGACTTTCTTCTGTAATTTCAGTTAATATGCTTTGAGTATCTATCAAGAGGTCCATTAAACAGGAGTACAAACAAACATTAAAGTGTCCAGTGGATAGCAAACTGCATAATAAAATTAACTGTTTATATTTGATCAAAACAAAGCGCCTAAAAGAGATAAAATGCCACTTCAGAGTACACATTTGTCTTAAATGGCTGGAAGCCTGCTCCTACACTGATTTTTTTTTCTTATGCATTATGGAGAGTGTTCTTTTACCAAACTTCATCAAGGAAGCATTGCAGACGAAGTATATTATCTAACTTACACAATGTAATTACAAAGCTTGGATTGCAATAAGAAGTTGTAGCATTGAGATAGATAAATGTCTATTAGGGATGGTCTAGACAGTATTTGGTCCTGCCATGAGGGCAGGGGACTGGACTCGATGACCTCTCGAGGTCCCTTCCAGTCCTAGAGTCTATGAGTCTATGAGATGAGCAAAATTTGTCAGCTTGTAATAGGAAAAAAGTTTTCTCTAACCATCTAGCTGAGTTTTTACATTTTAAACTGTTTATTAAAATTCATGGAACTATCTAATATTGTGAAGAGGTACCTTAGTAAGCAGACCTGCTGCCCCTAAATCATTTCTTTCCCTAATAGTTGAGGATGAATTTTAAAATAACGTAAGTCTATAGTTTTCAGCAATTACAGAAGTCCTGTCACTTTCAGCATTTAGGGTTTCATCATTCTGATAACATCACTGTTAACTATGCCAGTTTTGCTGTAAGATTACATAATTATTGATCAAAATGCCATGTCTTAAACCAAAGTATCCCTGCACAACCACTAACATTAATACAAAGCAACGTCCCCTGACAAGTGCTGTGTTGCCAAAATTATTAACAGGGGACCCCCCCTCAATTATTCCCTCATGTGACATTATTCACCCCTACTTCACAAACTTCCAGCATAGATTTTATGGCCAAAAGGCACCATTAGATCATCTACTCTGATTTCCTGGATAACACAGGCCACAGAATTTCACTTAGTTACCCTTCTGGGACAAAAAAACATGTGAGGCACTAAAACATATCTTCCAGAAAGGCATCTCATATTCACTGAATCTAGTGGTGAACTGACTATTACTTAGGGAATAGATTCTTGAGAATGGCAGCTCTTTCCTGACTGGTGTCAGTCTGCCCTAGATGGTCAGAGGGGGGGCAAGAAGAGGAGTGTTTTGGGGCAGGCCTACCTATCCCCAACTCTGCCCTGTAGACACATCAAATGAGGACACAAGCTGACAGTTCTGGTGGACTGAGAGCACTTCATAGAACGTTACAATGGTCCTAAAACAAACCATATAGTCAATATAAATCTTTACACAGTCACCTTCAGAAACTCATCAAGTTCCCCTATTTTCTGAGTTTTACTGAGTAGATCCCCTTGTTCATCCTTGTGAGCTTGTTTGATCTCTCTTATCTTCCTTGTACGACATGCCAGGAGTTTCACTATTAGGTCTTTACCTTGTTGGACACATTCTGGAATATAAAACGTAAATGATTAGATGTTACAAAGCTATAATTTTGGGAAACTAAGTGTGTGAACTTTCATTTCTGGTTCAAAAATGGTTACATCAAAAAAAAAAAAAGCCTGCATTCAAGTTTGATTTTTATTTCTGGAATAAATATATTCTATTGTAGGAGCAGCAGCACTGTCCAGTGCATAGGGCACCAGACCGGCTGCTAGGACTTCAGGGTTCTATTCCTGGCTGTGCCTCTGACTTGCTGCATGATCTTGGACAAGTCACTTACGCCAAAGCTTTCAGTATCCACTGATATTATTTTATTTTATTTTTATTTTTTTAGTGTGTGGGGGTTGCCAGCTTGAGACATTTGAGGCCTAACTTTCAGACACCCAATGGCTCCAGATGAGTTTTCCCTGCAGATCCAGACGTCTGCTATCCAAACCTCTCTCACCTCTGTCTTTTCATCTGGTATTCACCTAACCTCCTCAAAAAAACACTAACCTTTTTTTCCTATAGATACCTCAGTAACTCACTACTTCCCCAAGTAAACTGTGCAGCTAAAGATGAATACAGAAAATGAATGTTACATTGTGGCAGCTATTCTGCCACCATATCAAGGTGTTTTAATTATGGCCTGGTCTACACTATGCATTTAAACCGATTTTAGTAGCGTTAAACCGATTTAACCCTGCACCCGTCCACACGAGGCCCTTTATATTGATATAAAGGGCTCTTAAAACCAGTTTCTGTACTCCTCCCCGACGAGAGGAGTAGCGCTGAAATCAGTATTCCCATGTTGAATTAGGGTTAGTGTGGCCGCAAATCGATGGTATTGGCCTCCGGGCGGTATCCCACAGTGCACCACTGTGACTGCTCTGGAAAGCAATCTGAACTCGGATGCACTGGCCAGGTAGACAGGAAAAGCCCCACGAACTTTTGAATTTCATTAACTGTTTGGGCAGCGTGGAGCGCTCACCAGCACAGGTGACCACTCAGAGCTCATCAGCACAGGTAACAATGCAGTCTCCTGAGACTCGAAAAAGAGCTCCAGCATGGATTGCATGGGAGTTACTGGATCTGATTGCTATATGGGGAGAGGATTCCGTGCTAAGAGAACTCCGTTCCAAAAGACGAAATGAAAAAACATTTGAAAAAATTTCCAAGGACATGATGGAGAAAGGCCACACCAGGGACTCAGTGTAGTGCCATGTGAAAGTTAAGGAGCTCAGACAAGCCTACCAGAAAACCAAAGAAGCAAATGGAAGGTCCGGGGCAGGGCTGAAAACATGCCGCTTCTACGCTGAGCTGCATGCAATTCTAGGGGGGTCCACCACCACTACCCCACCCATCCGTGGATTCCGAGGTGGGAGTGGTAATCTCTCATGGCTGAGGATTCTGTGGACGGGGAAGATGAGGAGGAGGAAGAGGAGGATGAGCTTGCAGAGAGCACACAGCACTCCGTTCTCCCCAACAGCCAGGAGCATTTTCTCACCCAGACGGAATTACCCTCCCAGCCCTCCCAAGCTGCTAGCCCAGACAATGAAGCCATGGCAGTGACCTCTGGTGAGTGTACCTTTGTAAATATAAAACATGGTTTAAAAGCAAGCGTTTTTTAATGATTAATTTGCCCTGAGGACTTGGGATGCATTCGCTGCCAGTACAGTTATTGGAAAAATCTGTTAACATGTCTGGGGATGGTGCGAAAACCCTCCAGGAACATCTCCATGAAGCTCTCCTGGAGGTACTCCAAAAGCCTTTGCAGAAAGTTTCTGGGCAGGGCAGCCTTATTCCATCCTCCATGGTAGGACACTTGACCACGCCATGCATATAGCAAGTAATCTGGTATGACAAAGCCTAGCTGCGTATGGTCCCGGTGATTGCTGGCATTAAGCAACATCCATTCTTTATCTTGCTGTGTTATCCTTAGGAGAGTGATTTCGTTCATGGTAACCTGGTTGAAATTCAGGAATTTAATTAAGGAGACAGAGATGGCCATTCCTACTGGGCTGTTCGCCTGTTGCTTAAAAGAAATTCTTCCTTGCAGGTAGCCAAGCGGGAGGGGAGGGTTAGAGCTGAACTTTTTCGCGTTTGGCTAGCAGGGATCTTCCCTGCTACTAGCCACGCGGTTGGGGGGGGGGGTGTTTAGCAGTGATCTTCCATGATACCTGCCATGTGGTGGGGGGAGGGGTAAAGCGATCATCCCAGAGAATTGTATGGGGGGTGGTTTCTGCTGCTGCATGTTAACAGGAAAGAAGCAGCACTGAATGGGATTTGCTTGGTATTTGGGAAAGAAGGACACTGTGTATATGAAGGCTGCAGAAGCCGAAAGATAATGGCTTACCATGGACGCACGCAAACTGAATTCTGCTGCCTGGAGCTATGTCTGTGAGATCTCTAACACAAGAGCCGCAGGCACTCAATATTAAGATGCAAAATGCGATCCTGTAGTGAAATCACATGTGCTATGTAAGGTGAATAGTGTTGTTCACTGTGAAAGAGTATAAGCATTGTTCTGTAAAATATATCTTTTTAAATACTTCTCTCCCTTTTTTCCCCTCCCTCATGCAGCTGCAAATTTTTCAAGCCTCCCTACTCCATCCCGAAGGCTATCTCGGATAAGGCGGCAGGAAAAAAAAGACGTGAGACAAAATGTTCTCGGAAATCATGGCAGTGACCCGCAATGAAAGAGCTCATCTGAATGAGTGAAGGACGTGGTATCAAATTACAGGAAAGATGCCAGTGAACGTGAGGACAGGAGGGACGCTCGAGTTGAGAGGTGGCAGCAGGAAGATCAGAGGTGTAGGCAGGAAGATCAGCGGTGGTGGGATGCAACGCTGGGGCTGCTGCGTGATCAAACTGACATCCTCCGACGTCTAGTGGAGCTTCAGGAACAGGAGCAGGATCACAGAGTGCCACTGCAGCCCCTGTGTAACCACCCTCACCGTGTTCTATACCCTCCTCACTCAGATGTGTAAGAATGCATGGGGGGAGGCTCTGTGCACCCGCCCACTCCACCCCCGTGGACAGCCCGACCAAAAGGCTGTTATTACTTTGAAAATTTTTAGTGGCCTTTTCCTTCCCTCCTATCCTCCTCCCAAACCACACCCGGGCTACCTTGTCAGTTCTCTCCCTCTTTTTATAATGCCTTAATAAAGAATACATGATTTTTAAATGATAGTGAATTTATTTGCTTAAGCAAGCTGTAATCGAAGGGGGAGGGTGGGTTGCTTACAGGGAATGAGTCAATCGGGGGGCGGGGGGGTTCATCAAGGGGAAACAAACACAGCAGTCACACCGTACCCTGGCCCGTGATGAAACTCGTTTTCTAAGCTTCTCTGATGTGCACCGTTTCCTGGTGTGCTCTTCTAATCACCCTGGTGTCTGGCTGCGCGAAATCAGCTGCCAGGTGATTTGCCTCAGCCTCCCACCCTGTCATAAAGGTCTCCCCCTTACTCTCACAGAGATTGTGGAGCACACAGCAAGCAGGAATAACAATGGGGACATTGGTTTGGCTGAGGTCTGAGCAAGTCAGTAATGTGTGCCAGCGCGCCTTTAAACGGCCAAATGCACATTCTACCACCATTCTGCACTTGCTCAGCCTGTAGTTGAACAACTCCTGACTACTGTCCAGGCTGCCTGCGTATGGCTTCATGAGCCATGGCATCAAGGGGTAGGCTGGGTCCCCCAGGATAACTACAGGCATTTCAACATCCCCAACTGTTATTTTCTGGTCTGGGAAGTAATTCCCTTGCTGCAGCCGTTTAAACAGAGTAGTGTTCCTGAAGACGCGAGCGTCATGAATCCTTCCTGGCCATCCCACGTGGATGTTGGTGAAAGGTTCCTTGTGATCCACCAGTGCTTGCAGCACCACTGAAAAGTACCCCTTGCGGTTTATGTACTGGGCGCCCTGGTGCTCCGGTGCCAGCATAGGGATATGGGTTCCATCTATAGCCCCCCCACAGTTAGGGAATCCCATTGCAGCAAAGCCATCCACTATGACCTGCACGTTTCCCAGAGTCACAACCTTTCGTAGCAGCAGCTTAATGATTGCTTTGGCTACTTGCATCACAGCAGCCCCCACAGTAGATTTTCACACTCCAAATTGATTCCCGACTGACCGGTAGCTGTCTGGTGTTGCAAGCTTCCAGAGGGCTATTGCCACTCGCTTCTCAACTGTGAGAGCTGCTCTCATCTTGGTATTCTGGCGTTTCAGGGCAGGGGAAAGCAAGTCACAAAGTTCCATGAAAATGCCCTTACGCATGCGAAAGTTTTGCAGCCACTGCGAATTGTCCCAAACCTGCAAAACTATGTGGTCCCACCAGTCTGTGCTTGTTTTCCGGGCCCAAAATCGGCGTTTAATGGCTAGAACCTGCCCCATTACCAGCAGGATCTCCAAAGCGCAGTGGCCCGCGGTTTGAAAGAATTCTGTGTCCATGTCCTCATCACTCTCGTCGCCGCACTGCCATAGCCGCCGCCTCCTCACCTGGCTTTGCAGGTCCTGGTTCAGCATAGACTGCATGAAAATGTGCGAGGTGTTTACAACGTCCACGATTGCGGTTTTGATCTGAGCAGGATCCATGCTTGCTGTGCTATGGCGTTTGCACAGTTCACCCAGGAAAAAAGGCGCGAAACGATTGTCTGCTGCTTTCACGGAGGGAGGGGTGAGGCTGTACCCAGAACCATCTGCGACAATGTTTTTTGCCCCATCAGGCACTGGGATCTCAACCCAGAATTCCAATGGGTGGGGGAGACTGTGGGAACTATGGGATAGCTATGGGATAGCTACCCACAGCGTAACGCTCCGGAAATCGACGCTAGCCTCAGTACATGGACGCACATCGCCGAATTAATGTGCTTAGTTTGGCCGCGTGCACTCGACTTTATACAATCTGTTTTACAAAACCAGTTTATGTAAAATCGGAATAATCTCATAGTGTAAACGTACTCTATGAGAAGTTCCTTTTGGGGCGGAGATAAGGCAGTGCATTATATAAACTCTGCACATTACTCATGCCCAGTGCTAATTTATTATAAACATCAACCTGCTGACAAACATAAATTCCCTGACAAATAATTTGAAAATGCACTGAAGGTCTTTAATAAAAATCTAGATAGTGCAGTGTTTTTTCCCATTCCCTCCACCCCCAAAGTCTACAAGAACCTTGGATGTTTAAAAAAAACATTTTGAAATACAGCCCTGATCTACTACACTACAAACTTATGTTGGCATAACTACGTCGCTCTGGGGTGTGGAAAATTCACAGCTCCGAGCGACACAGTTCTATCAACTGAACTCCCAGTGCAGACTGTGCTATGTTGATGGGAGGGCTTGAATGCAAGATGCTTGAGATAATCTTTTACTACAGGAGGCTGCTTAATATGTGTGTACAGATTTTACTCTTATGGACAAAAGGACCTATTTCACATAAAGCTAACGCCTTATCAGCGGCATCTCTGTCTTGCAACAATGCAAATATGACTGAGAGAAAAACAAAAGGAATGAACTCAAACAAAATTTAAGGGCTTACTTTTAGAAACACACAACAGCCCAGAGGTAGGCATATATGTCCTCCTTTTAAAGAACTAGCAAGGCGCATCCATTAAATCCTTTGCTTAAACTGTTATTCATATGACTACTTACCAATTTTTTAGAAAAGACAAAACCTGCGGAATGGGGATTGATGGCCTTTAGATATGGCAAAACTCACCAATTCAAAACCAGCTGAGAATATGAGCAACTCTCCAGTGAGAGTATTTACATTCAGGCTTTTCAGCTCCTAGAGTTTTGACATGGACAGCATGCCAATACGGCAGTTAAAGAATCAACTATCCTAAGAAAGCCAGCTTTGCATTTCTAGCAGACGAAGGGTTTTAACCCCAGACTGATCACTTTAGAATCAAAATTATTTAACAAAGACAGCAAATATTTACTTTCAAATATAAATATATAGAACCAGCTTCCCTCCTTGCCCTACTTGGTGCTTGACCCAATGCCCATTGAGTTGAATGGAAAGATTCCCCATGACTTTGATGGATGCTGAATCGAGATGTTATGAAGGAGACTAGAGACATAAATACTCTTGTGGCAAATCACGGATTAAATCAATACAGAATAATTTAGTGGTAGATTAAACCTATGTTCCTGACTGACTAGATACTCTTTATTTAAAATGGTAAATATTCAGAGCAATGCACAGGTTCACAACTCCCACTAATGACAGTGGAACTCCAATTCCTAAATTCAATTTGCATCACTCCAAGATACGTTAAAACTCAGTAGGCTTCAAAGTCCGTTCAAAAAAAATCAAATACACAACTGTAATAAATTCCTCACATGTGATGAGTAGAGCAATAATGATGGATAGATATGTCTGCGAAAGTATTTTGAATTAAGTCTAAGTAGAACAGTTGTTAATCAGAACAGGGCAAATCCCCTACTCCCTCCCATACCCCAGCCATGGGGCAGGGAGGCATGGGAAACAATACAGAGGCTGCAAAGTAAACTACAGAGCTCTTCTCCATGACTCCCCTCACTCTCTCCTGAGTAGGGTGGGAAGACATGTATAACTCTGTGGCCAAGAGTCAGCATTCATCCATATTAAGTGGGATCTATTACATGGGCATCTATTCGTACAGGCTTAGCATAGAGAGATTACACAGACCACACAGCAAGTTGATGGCAAGGCCTAGGTGGCTTAACTCCCTGTTCCAGAGCATATACCCTCCCTAGGAACAGCAGACCAGATCCTCAAAGGTATTTAGGCTCCTCACTTCCATTCCTTTGAGCATCTGGGCCAACATTCCTAGTTTATCCATTAGTATGCTTCAAAAGAGTGAGATTTCATGCATTGTTATTACTCTTCTGGAAAGCGAGAAGCTAATAACAAAAAGAAGCTCACAAGTCAATGAATTTTAAAGATGAAGATCGGAAATGTCTGTTTAAAAAGTACTTACCGTTATTGCAATGTGCTACTTGCTCCAAGAAGGCCTTGTGCAGGCCTGTTAAAAGCTCTTCCTTCTGCGAAAGAGAGAGGTTGCTCTTTATCGTTAATTGGTCCAATATGCCAGCTACAGCATCTAGTCTACATTTACTTTCTTCTTGTATCTTTGTCTTCAAAAAATCAACCATTTTCACCATTAACTCCCAATTAAATATTCTTTCCTGAATGTCCTGAAAACAAAACAAAAATACTATGTAAAAAATTAAGTGCAGGCAGAGTGCTGAATCTCTGCAACACGCTGAGCCCTTCATTAACCAATTCAATACTGAATGACGCAAGAGACAAAAACAGTGACACTAGACAAACTGTTTCCTCCAGCGACCCATTCATTTGATTGTGTGTGCTCACTTGCACCATGGCACAGGTTAAGCAAAGCTGTCCACGTTTTCCATCCTATGCTTCTTGTCTCTTTAAGGAATGAAAATAAATCTAAAATGAATGAAGCAACATGAATAAGTTAGCACTGAACATTTCAATATTCAGCACAGGCTGATGCTGAGAGGGAAAAGTTTCACTAGATGGAGCAAAAGGATAAGATCTAAGGATTTTTTTTTCTAAAATACTGCCCAGCTGGTCAGTTTTCATTTCAGAATGAGCACGGTTATAGGACTGCAATACCACTGTAGAGTGAGTCCAAATACACTGAGATTACTGAAGGTATATAAAACAAAGTAGCTCAGTAAATGATTGAAAAATAAAAGTTATTACAGACCACTTCCGTTACACTATGGCACAGGAAACTCAGGTTCAGAGCCTATCTAAGAAATCTTGCTCCTCAGGTTAGTGGTGCTTATATAATGGCTTGAGATGGGGAGGGGTATGTGATGCTGGTAAACCAGGTGCCAGCTCTAGCCAAGGCTGTGGGTGTTAGCGAAGAACTGACAAACTCATAGCTGGAAACCAAACCAGCTCACCTGTGTGTTAGTTTTGTTCAAAATAGGTATTAGTCTTAAAAGAATGTAGTTAGTGTTCAGACTCTGTGAAATGCTTGCAAGTTGCTGCATGCATTAATCTCACTTGTAATGGCAATATTCCATGCTATAAGGAAATATGTAAATTATGCTTTATAACTTTAAAAGTATTTGCTCTGAACTTGTAAACCCAGGTATGGGAATTGTCCATCCCCGTTAAGGAGCCTATCAAGATTAAATGGGCCATTGAGAAAGATCACAGTACCAAGGATTGTGACTAGCCCTATCACACCTTGGAAAAGCTATGTGCAAGGGAATTCATATCATGCACAGGAAGGCCAAATGTAAAAGATAAAACAGGGTCACAAGAAAATTTGTCATCCCTTGCTTGTTTGAATTCTCACAGGGCCAGAGACATTAAACAAAGGCAGAGATTCCCCAAGGGTTATCCCTGGGTCTGCCGTGGGGATACTTTGAATTGACAGATGACCACTTTACTGTCACCTTTAGGAATCATGGATGGTTCCTTTGTGTATATGTTTGCTTGCTTTAACCATTTCTTTTTACCTAGTTAATAAGCCTTTAGATAGTTTATTACAAAACTGGCTACAAGCGTGGTCTTTGGCGTAAGATCTAAGATACAAATTGATCCAGGGTAAGTGACTGGTCTCTTGGCACTGGAAGCAACCTGAATATTTTGTGATTTTTGGTGTAAGTGACTATTTACTGTATCACTAAGTCCAGCTTGCCTGGGTGGTAAGATAGACTGGAAAGTTGATGGGGACTGTCTGTGACTCTATGGTAAGACTGTTACAGTGATTCAGGAGTTCACATCTGTTACACAGTTGGTGAAGTCTAATTATAGAAAACACCACCACTTTGGGATGTTTGCCCTGTTTTTGACAGTCTGCCCTGAGATAGGCACTCATGGTCATGAGCCACTCCAGACAGCATGATAGGGTGACCCTCAGCAACTACTGCAACTAAAGGAGAAGATGGGCCTTCTCCAAAAAGCTAGAAGGTCCATGAAGGCAACGTCAGGTAGAAAAACTTTTTAAATGTTGGACCCAAACGTAAGAAATAATCCATTTAGACTGAACATTCATATTGAACCAGGCACAACTGAAGAAAGTCCATGTATGGAAGCTTAGAGGACCATGCTGCAGAGAAACCACCTATAAAGATTATTTACCAATGTGGGTCATTCATTTTATTTGACTCCCACATTGCATGATCATAAATCATTAGCTACTAACCACTACATATTTTATGGGTGAAAAAATGCATCTAGAAGCAATAGTGGGCCAGATTCTGATCTCATTTATACTTCTGTAAATCCAGAATAATTCCAATGACTTCAGTGGGGTTACTGAATAGCCTGTATAACTGAGAAGGATCTGGTCCAATGACATGTTAATTATGCGTAACAGTATGCACTTTATGTTGCATTAAAATGAATATACTTGTAAATGTTATTGCTTCCTCTCTCAAGGCCAGGTTATTAGGAGGTGCTGAGGGTCTTCAGTTCCAAAGGAAGTCAGGAGAGCACTCGGAACCCTTCTTAATTTGAAGTATGGCTATCCAGGCATGGTAGAATACATACATTTAAAAAAGATGTCTCAATGTGCAGGTTAATATTTCCCTTCCCCACCTTTAGATGTAGTGCTCTTGCTGCTTGCTCACTGCTCTCACTAAAATCTTGCAGAGCATTTTTATTCCACCATGACTTGATAGTCTTGTTTTCAGAACCAGAATCAAAGCGATGAGAGGTCACTCACTTACGAGTTTTTACAAACTACTGAGAAAGCTAGTCTCCTTATAACAGGTTAAAGTAAACAGGCCACAGCTGATAAGTTGTCTACCTAATTCATAAATTCTGATTGACATAAACATTACACATTCTCATTATGCTCTGAGTTAGGATTGACTGTTTGAGTCTCTCTTCAGCTTTCTCTCCTCTTGTACTTTACCATTGCTTGCAAATCCTGAGACTGGCTTAATAAGCCTTCTACTGCAATCATTCTCTCAGTCAGATACATCATCATCTTTCCTCTTTTGGCACTTGAGCAATTTGATTGGTTCAGGAGAAACTGCTCGGCTTTGTCTGCCTGCTTCCAGAAAGCTTCCATCTGCAGAGTAGGAATTAAAACAATCAATTATTTTCCCCTTTTCCTAACCCCCCCCCGTAATATTTAAAAACCTGATAAATTAATTACTCTATAACACAGAGATATGTTCTATTATGGGAGGCAAATCATAATTCAAGATGAAGCCATTAAAAAGTCACCATTTGGCAAAACCATTTTCACAAAAAACTCATATTTTGAAACATGGGGACACACCTTTGCTAATGTCAGATACCAATGTATGGTAGCTGTTGGCTAATTCTGACATGGAGGTTAGTGTATACAATTTTATTTAAGAATGCTATTTAAAAGAACTCCTCACACACAAAACACTAAAAACAGGCTAATTTAGTGGTCCCTAAACTTCTCAGAGTCACGCACCCCCTGTCCTAGGAGCCAGGGCCAGGAGTGGGATGCAGCTCCCGGGCAGGGGGGGACATGGACAGGAGTAAGGGGGTCGAGGCTGGGGCTGCAGCTGGGGGCGGGTCTGGGGCCAGGAGTGGAGCTGTGGCTGGAGGGGTCTGGGTGGTGCTCCGTCCCTGTCTCCCATGGGAGCAGGCCCAGACCCCGCCGCACCCCCTCAATGTTCCTCTGCACCCCCCTAGGTGGGGTGCACCCCACAATTTGGGAACCTCTGGGCTAATTACTACAATTGAGGACAGAAGAAAGGCTAATAGCCAGTCATCTCTTTCTAACAAGTTACTTTATTATCAATGTTGTAACATAGGAGTGCATGTGTAGCAAGATTTTAGTTTAAAATGCAGAAGCTTTTCACTAGCTGAGGTTTTTTGCAGCTATTGAGTTTGTAAACATTATATTGACTTCTTGGAAACTGTAAGCATATTATGTGGTTTAGAAAGTTGTATGCCCCACCTATACCAGCTTTAGGCTCTAATCCTGTAGATACTTGTGCACAAGCTTAATTCTATACATGTGAGTCATTTCATGGACTTTGGTGAGATTACTTACATGTATATAGCTAAACATATGTACATCTGTAGACTCAGGGCCTTATATTGTAAGCTTTCCAGGACAGGGGCTTGGGTCTGTGCAGTATCCAGCCATCTAATGGTTATATATTGCTGCAACACAAAGGTGTCCCAACCCTGACTAGGTGCTATCATCATAAATCTTTATTAGTTATAGTAATAACAATAATAAAGGGGGAGATTGTGAATAGTGGCTGGCACTTGACTTTCGACAGGATTTGTGCTACTAAATGTCCCCCAAAACAGCCAAGAATTGTACTTTGAAATTTCAGGAGCTTTTTTTGGAGGTGTCAATCTGCTGTGTATGGTAAGGAAAGGAAAAACCTTATAGCACTGAGGGAAGAGAGGTGCTCTTCAAGGGCCTGATCCAGCTGTGGCTGAAGTCAAGGAGAATTTTTCCATAATATAGTAACTGTGATGTGATGTGTAACTTCACTCAACTACCTCAACTATCTGACTGGGAGGTTCTAAAGAGGATAGAGCTAGACTGTTCTCAGTGGTGGCAGATGACAGAACAAGGAGCAATGGTCTCAAGTTGCAGTGAGGGAGGTCTAGGCTGGATATTAGGAAACACTATTTCACTAGGAGGATGGTGAAGCACTGGAATGGGTTACCTAGGGAGGTGGTGGAATCTCTATCCTTAGAGGTTTTTAAGGCCCGGCTTGACAAAGCCTTGGCTGGGATGATTTAGGTGGTGTTGGTCCTGCTTTGAGCAGTGTTTGGACTAGATGACCTCCTGAGGTCTCTTCCAACCGAAATATTGTATGATTCTATGGATACGTCTTCACTACCCGCCAGATCAGCGGGCAGCGATAGATCCAGCAAGGATCGATTTATCACGTCTAGTCTAGATGCGAAAAAGCGACCTGAGAGTGCTCTCCTGTCGACTCCTGTACTCCAGCACCATGAGAGGCACAAGCAGAATCGACAGGGGAGCAGCAGCCGTCGCCTCACTGTGGTGAAGACACCACGGTAAGTTGATCTATGTACGTTGACTTCAGCTACGTTATTCATGTAGCTGAAGTTGTGTAACTTAGATCGCCCCTCCCCGTGTAGACCAGGGCTATGATTCCACCCATGGAGGCAGATCATACCTCCATTAAATGACAGTTTGCATCAGCTAATGGTCTGTCCTATGAAGCTCAGTAAGGCTAGATGACACTAATAATATTCGTTTCACACATGATTAGCTCTGTAGAATATTGAACAATAAGTTCTTTAAAGGATTGCCTTCACAGTCTCACATGAAATGTCACATGCTTCTATCTCTGTCAGCCGGATACGTGTTATCGAGTGAAAGGAAAAGAGATTAAATAGAACACCATAGAAGTTCACGCTGGCATATTTCACAAACTACCAAACACGTCAGAATGACTGTCGGTTTCTCTATCAAAGAGGCCCAGGGCTAGGATATATGGGCTGTTCAAGTCAGGACTGGCAGATCAGTGTGGGGAAGCTTATACATAGCCTACCAGTATGACTGGTCTCTCATACTCATGAACACTAAATTAACTCAAATGTTGAAAAAAATGGAGAGAAAAAGACAGTCTAAGAGATTCTCCTCTTATTTTCCAGCAGACTAGATAAATAAGATCTTTTTCTACCTCGAGGTTTTCTGGCTCAGGAATTAGAATTGATACACACTAGTGCTATTGAACTGAAAAATTATCATTTCAGGAGGATCAAATTTCAACAGTAAAATTACATTTTTGCATTTAAAAGCACTTTAAATGCATTACACTGTGCAAAGTAGTGTAACCAGAAGAGTTACTGAGGTGTTAGTAACACTTTAATTCTGCCAACTGAAAAAGTTATCTATGAAGTGTGCATACTTTACATAGTACAAGTGAGCATTAGATGTAAGGAAAAATATTACAGGCCAAATTCTGCCTTCATTGCACAAGTACAATCCCACTGAGCTCAGATGGGTATAAAAGGGCTTAGAGTCGATATCTATATGGTTTATTTCAACAGTGGATTTTTGAAAAACAGAAAATGCAATAAGAATGAGAACTAGAATAATCACTTAATTCTGACTACCAGCCTGCTTATTCCACTCTAATGCCACATCAATTCCAACATGATTTTAACAGCCTTTGTCTTGAGAATGACTATAGCTAGCACCTCATACCAGTGCTGAAGATATAACTAATCTGAGATTTTGGTACATAAAGCATTAATCTATTACATTATTATATACAGTTCTAAGTCAACCTTTACTAAAATCTCTTTTACATAAAAGTGTACCAGTAATCTTTCAAGATATATAACTAATTCTCCTAGTGGCTCAAAAGATATATTAGGTCCTACAATCATATTTAAATTAAGGTTGGGGGAAGAAAGTAAGATTATAATAAGAATTAGGTGATAAGGTCCAACAGCTCATATTACACAAGGGCTTGAAATATTTTACTAGTCCAACAAAGTAATAAGCATTTGACATCTCTATGTATTGTGCAAGAACCAGTGAACCAGAATCAGAAAAGAAAGATGCTAGTTGCTGGCCAGAATTAGAAATGCTTTGCTAGATGAATGTACACGTGCTTTCAGGATCAGTGGACTTCTAAAACACTGATCCTGGACTAGTGATCACAAAGAAAAAAAATATTGATTTCCCCTATCAACAGAACAGTGTTAATTTAGAAATATAGAGATGAATAAAAAATGATACAGGTACATTATCTATGATATGTTCAGAATATTCCCTCTCTTTCCTTTCTAAGTCTTCTAAGGTCTGGTACTCTGAATTACGAGCGCCCGACATTTCAGTACTCAGCAGTCTGGAGGTAAGTTGTTTCTGTAACTCTTCCAAATCCTGGAAAAATAAGAAACCTGTTACACAGTAAAATAGCTTGTTCTGACTTGGCAAAAAGTATTACTTGGAAAATAATAATATACACCTGGCTTCTACTTAAAAAAAGCTAATTTATTAAAGAGTTTGTGTCTTGCCCATGATTCTTCATGAAAGTAAATTCAACAAACATGTTCAGGGAAGTTATATTTCTAGGTACTACCGTTCCCGCAGTAAGTAGAGAAAACATCAGCCATTAGGCATGAGTCAGCCCTGATTTACATTTATTTTACAGAGGTGTAATTCCACTTAACTCAATTTAAACCAGTGTGAGACCAGAATCAGTCCTGGTGTTCATTTCCACTGACTTTGGATAACATTAAGCATCAATCCAAGTCTTCATATTTTTAACCCTTTTAGCACACCCACAAGTATTTTCAAGACGACTGCAATTTTGACTCCCCATCTTTAACTGGCACACACACACATTTATAGCTGCCAAAACGATAAGGTGCATTTTTAGATGCCACTTGAAAATGTTGACTTTTAAAGTTTGTAAGTAAATAGTTTTAAATGGAGTAAATGAAAAATGTCTTCCCAGATTTAATAAACAAAAAACCTCATCCTTATTGCATGGGTTGGCACCAAGATGCATATTTCTACGCTTTCCCAAACATGCTTTCTTTCTCAAGCCTTTTTCTACCACGATTTTGTCTCCTAAAGAATTACATTAATATCTTATGTCTTAAAGAACTGAAAACACATTCTAGTGACCCTTAAAAATGTTCTGTCATCAAAATCCCATTAAGCTTTCATGTAGAATCAATGAATGAAGAAATAAAAAACGCTTATTACAGCAAGACGTCTTGTCCACTGTCCTGCCAATGAAGGATTAATATAATGTTAAATGTAATATTTCCGCTAATATCAGTGGTATTGCTCCTTGCCAAAGTAATTTTCCCTTTATGCAAATACAGTCTTTGAGAATCAATCTTCTCCATTCAGTGATGCCACATTTTAAAAACATTACCAGATAGATTGTCAAGAGCTCAGTTTCCATTTAGGCATCCAAATAAGTGGCTAGATTCTTTTTCAGAAGAGGCTCAGCATGTCAAACACTGATCTCTTTAGAAAAAGTCTGGTTGTTAATGCCACAACAGGAACTTTTGAACTTTTGACCCTTATTTTTAAGGTGCCTAATGGAAGCTGGTTTCAGAGTGGTAGCCATGTTAATCTGTATCAGCAAAAACAACAGGAAGCTGAGCTAGTCTGAAAAAAATCTATCTCCATGTGAGTTAGTGCTTCTGAAATGTGCTGAGTTGATAGCCCCAGAGCTAGAAGTTCTCTAGCTGTTATTAAACCACAGCCCCTCAGCATCATTTTGTTGAGGGGCTGAGAAGGGCAACCTTGTAGATTACAATTTGCGTGTCTATTACATTAGTTAAAGAATAGAGCCAGCTGTGATTTGGTTTTCTGAGCTACAGAAGTGTCCATTTTGAAGTCGTCTGAGACTGGAAGCATTCTGAATAGAAAATTGCTTTTCAGCAAATCAGAATTTCTCATGAAAATTTCACTTTTATGTCTATAACTTTTGGATTTTATGGAATAACACCGCTATTTATTTATTTATTTATCGGCAACTGAGAACTGGAAAATTTCTTTGCTTCCATTTTGACAAGTCCTAAGTATTTTGTGTGTGGGGAACACCAGGTCTGTGACAGGGGAAACGATAAGCCTACAACTATCACTCTCATGCACTCTGTGTGCATTGAGATTATGATTCCCATTTTATAACTGGGGATCTGAGACATGGAGAAAGCAAGGGTATGCCTATATGCAGTGTAAGACCAGGATTCAGACTCAGGCTAAAGTCTAACCCCCTTTCATTTACAAAGAAATCAGGCTAACCTAGGATCCCAGGACCCCACAGAGATGGAGGGTCTGAGCCTGAGTTAAGCTGAGACCCAGGGGTCAAGCCCTATTGTTTCGCAGTGTACAATCAGCGCCCCCAGACTAGGCTTGGGGTTAGCCTGAGCTCTGGGACCCTCTCACCTCACAGGGTCCTAGAGCCGCAGCTCCCGCCTGAGCCCAAACATGTACACTGCAATTAAATAGCCCCTTAACGCCAAGACAGCTGGCATGTGCCAGCTGTGGAGTTTTAATTGTAGTGTAGGCATAACCTAAGTGACTTGCCCAAAGTCACACAGGACATTGAGGGCAGAGCAGAGAATTGAACCATACTCTTCCAAGTTCCAGGGTAGTGTTCTAACCACTGGACTATCCTTCCTCCCCAAGCTCCCCCAGACTGCACTGGCTGCCTCAGATAAAAGCAATATTTAACTCTTGACATGTCTTATGGAAGTTCAGTTAGATGAATGAGGAGACAAGTGCTTTCAAAATCATTAACTAAGGCTTAGGAGACATTATGGAAGTTGTCTACCCTGTAATATTCATGTGTCTAAAATTTGTCACTATCCAACATCAGCTTCCGAAACAAGGATTTGTTCTTTGTATCTCTTTTCTTTCTAAATATGATTTACTTTAATATTAAATTTGAGGATCAACAGCAGTGAAGTGATCTTAATACAGAAATCCATGGAGATACAGGATATCAGATAAAATTATAGAGACCTCCAGTGTTAATCCATTGACTGCGAGATTGCATGATCTAAATTCCTACTGACTAGCGGTGACGTAACATGAGAGATTTTAATTCTAGACTAACTACCTCTTTTTTTAAAAAAAAAAAAAAAAGCGAGACACAGCTGGTAACCTTCCAGCAGCTTATTCTTAGTGCTGTACCACTTTTCCTCTTCTGTTATCTCACAAACATAAGGTGATCCAAACTGTGACTAAGAGCAGCTTTCAGCAATGTACATTAACTGTAAGTGTGTAGTGTGAAAAGCCTCAATCCCAGAAATGGAGTTTGATAAAGTATACGGTTGGAAAATAATTGCACAGAGAGAAAAACAGGTACATTATCTTGATAACAGCTTCAAATTTCCTTCAGATACTGCACCCCCTAGTATGCTGTTATTGACAATAATGGGGGGGCAGATAACAAATTTACACCTAGAGATCATTCATTCTATTGAGCAGCTGGCTGAGGTCAGAAAAACGGTGTTTTCTAAACAGGACTAAATTATGAAAAAGGCTTTTCTCCTAACAAACTCGATACAGCAATGCAGTAACTGGTATTTTTTGATACAGACAGACATTCAGCCACAAGTTGTTATGGACAATCCACCACAGGGGTTTAGCATCAGGTCTTTTGCTTCATTTTGCCGTTCTTCCCACTCCACAAAAAGAGGGAAGTTGGACACACACTACAAATGACATTATTCCATGTAAAAGAGATCAATACAGCAAGGGCATATGGCTTAACTTTCACAAACGGCTTAACTGATATTTTCTGTTGGCTGAAACATTAAACAATGGAGACACTTACAGTTTCTTGCGTCAAAATAATCTTCTGGTACAACTCTTCAGTAATCTTCTTTTTAAGGTAAAAATCAGAGAGGTACGTTCTGAGAACTTGAATAAATATCTAGGTGAAAAAAGAGAAATAAATATAAAAGTAATCAATTTGATCATCATTATTGGTGATCACATGTATGAATGAGTATGAGTTGTAACTGAAAATATATTAATAGCAGAAAAGATAATTTACACTTAAAATAGTCATGCTGAAACTCTCCCAATTTGCCTGGGATAACATTATCTTCCAGTATTTCTTACACTTCCTACACTCCTATAAACACAAATGCAATTTTACATATCTAAGGCAACTGACAAATTTTAAGGCATACACAAGGCCTTTCATTGAAGGATAACAAGCGACTGACAAACATCAGACTTCATGTCTCTGCTTTGGGTGGCTATCACACAATGGCATGTTCAAAGTAGGGTGGCTCTTTTCTAAAACTTTATACTCCTCTACTCCAATATAATGCTGTCCTCGAGGGGTGAAACCGCGTTATATCAAACTAGCCTTGATCTGCGGAGTGCGCAGCTCCCCTCCCCCGGAGCACTGCTTTACCGCGTTATATCCAAATTTGTGTTACATCGGGTCACGTTATATTGAAGTAGAGGTGTAACTTTTAGACCTATTTGCAAGTTAGTTATTGATCCTGAGATCAAATTTGTTGTTCTTAATTCACATAAACTGAAGATCATCTTTGACACTGATCCCAGAATTCTTTTAGTCTCCCATAGATACCTTTCTAAGAAGATGGGGAGGAGAACACCAAGAGAGGACACCTGAATGGGTCAAATCTACTCCCCAGGCTTACTCTGGTTCCTCTCCTTCCCAACAGTATTTAAAAGTCTGTCTAGAAAATGCTGCCTCTTGAAACATGCTAACTGTATGAATCAGATTTACTTGTTGCTGACATAATGTGAGCATCTGGAGGTTTGAGGTGAGAAAGGATTATACCCAGTGTTTAGATTATGTTAGTCAGGCTATAGCTGTAACATTACCCTTTTTTGACCTGAGCAGTTAGCTAAAAATTTGTGGTCCTGTGGATTGTTTTAGTTAGCGATATAAATTGGTGATGGGAGTCAGGTGTTTCTTCAGCGTAATCTTGTTTATTTACAAAGAATGTACCATATCTCATTTCCCTGAACACAGCAGGGCTCAAACAAGAAATCGGATCCTTTCTCACAGTTTCAAATCCCTTTCTTCCATTTAGCTCAAAAGCTCTATCACAGCTTTTTTTTTCAGCCCCACATTCCTAGGGCTTGTCCTGAGTCCTTGGCTTTTCTGCTGATGCTTCTCTCAACATACACACCACTCCAGCAAGCAAGACCCAGCATAAGCTCTCTGCCCACGTATATCAAATTCCTGAGCAGACTTTGTAGTAACATAAGGCCCTCTGGGTCTAGACCCAGACCTACGGCGCTCCCAGGTAGCTAGCAGCTCCAGGCTCCACCCAGCAGAAGTTGTAACACAGTGCGCTCCACTTCCCATAACCTGCTGCGGACACAGACTGTGAGGCATTCCACCACAAGGGTTTGATCGACAGCAACCCCAGGGCTCTTGATTGGCTCTCTGTCCTATATAAATCCAAGGGGTGGTTCAGGAAGTTCAGGCAACAGTGGGGATCTTCTATAGTTGCCATAATTGTGCCTGCTCTTGAATTCCTGGCTTGACCTAGGATTGATTTGGACTTTGCCTCCTGACTTGGATCCTGAAAACTGTTTCGAACGTGGACCCTTGGGACCCTGGCCTGGACTTGATTATGAATGCCTGTGCTTCTCCCAGCCCCAGGTTTGCACCTGCTCTGACTCTTGGCCCTGACTGCCCTTGCTGGGATCCTGACAGGTGACATGTGCCTATAGTTTGGTTGGAGAAACCTACTGTTTCAGCTACCTGGCTGAATGGCTTCTTACAACTTAAACGAGGGTAGTAGTTACACCTACCTGTTTGAATGAGGTTTAACCCCACCCAAAACAGTAACAATGATTCTGTGTCCCCCCATATCTGTATCTCCAATGCAAGTCTGCATTCTGTGTAAAAACCTGACTCTTTTGTTTTAAACACAGAAATCCATTTTGCCCAGTTTGTCCTTTTCTCCTTGCTAAAGGCTTTTTATTTTTATTTCCCCTTCTATTCCCCCCCTCCACTTTTTTAATTGGGGTCAGGTCCTATTTTTCTCTCCATTGGAGAAGAATAGAGCCTTTAGCTTTTTTCTTTTCTTCCTTAAAAAAACAAAACAAAACAGTGACTCTGGCTTACAAATCATATGAATATCTGCAATTTGTGTTAGCAAGAAAATCATCTGATTTATTTATTTAGGGCCACATTGTAACTTTCCAGTCTGCCGAGAGAAAGGGGTGCTGCAGACCTGGGCCAACCCTGGCGCAGACCAGCGAATCAACTCTGACTCTCAGAGGGTTAAATAATCCTCTGTAATACCAGAATACTTATTCTGCCCCAGCTCAGTTGTGATGTCCAATGCATTGTGGGGCACACTCCATCTCTATCCTACATCTGCCCACACCCCAACCAATGAATGCTGGTCTCCTCTTGTGACTTGTAATGTGGGTAGTCCGTGCAGCGGAATAAGGGAGTACTTACACTTCTGTACTATACTGAATCAGGGCGATTGTGCCCATCACCATGGTAATGAATGTGTTACACTGACTTTTCATATTTTACCTAGAGAATATGCAATTCTTGACACTGCAAAATTGAAGACAAATGTATCTACAAAATGTTAGATAGGATAACATATTTTATGCAAAATTAAAAAAAAAAAGCCAAAAACTATAAAGGCCAAGAGGGACCATTAGATCATCTTGTCTGGCCTCCTGTATAACACAGGGCATTAAATTTTACCCAGTCACCCCTGTATTGAGCCCATATATATTCATGACACACAGACAAATAAATATAGTGCAGTAAAAATACAATACTTTCCTCAAGAGAGTCTGATAGGCAGAGTGAATTATGTTGACTAGTTACTAAGCTTTCTAAAGGAGCTCCCTTCTCTAATTCAAATAGCTAGACATAAAAAATTTGTACCTACCACCTGTTTTTCCCTTCTTAATTCAGTATCAAGCAGCAGCAACTCTTTCAAAAGAAGACTATACAGGCACAGTTTAACATCAAAACTAAAACAAAGCAGAAGTTTAACATTCATTAGCAGCAATGTATTTATACTGTGCCATAGCACCACTGCAAAAACAAAACTGATAGAAAATGGTAACACTCTTGTAATTTTTTTTAATTTTTAATTTTTTTTACTTTTTAAGTGCTGAATTCTCAGAAAACCAATTTCCCTGGAACAAGCCAATTCAATTTTCATATTGCATTTATTTTAATACAAAGTGTCTTAAAATGCTGCGGAGTGAGAGATAAAAAGAGACAATGCTTTAACACATTAGATGCTGCAACCTTCCTATAAACAGCAAACCTAAACAATATGGATGGATGGCTAGAATAAAGAGAGGGGGAAAAGCTGTAATTTAAAACAGTAATAATAATACTTAGTATTTAATGTTTTCCATCTCTAGTTGTGCTGTAGTAACACTAATTGACTCTCCATGTCCCACCCTGTGACAAAGTTTCTTATTCCCTATGTTGTAACTGGGGATACAAAGAAGTAAACATATGGATATTTGCCTAGAGCAGTGGTTTCCAAACTTGTTCCACTGCTTGTGCAGGGAAAGCCCCTGGAGGGCCGGGCCGGTTTGTTTACCTGCCGCGTCCGCAGGTTCGGCCGATCGCGACTACCAGTGGCCACGGTTCGCTGCTTCAGGCCAATGGGAGCCGCTGGAAGTGGCACAGGCCGAGGGACGTACTGGCTGCTGCATCCAGCAGCTCCCATTGGCCTGGAGCAGCGAACCGTGGACACTGGTAGTCGCGATCGGCCGAACCTGCGGACGCGGCAGGTAAACAAACCGGCCAGGCCCTCCAGGGGCTTTCCCTGCACAAGCGGCGGAACAAGTTTGGGAACCACTAGCCTAGAGCCACACAGCAACTCAGTAGCAGAGTGAAAATGATAACACGGAGTCTATCCAGGTTATTACAGCATGGCCATCACCGTGGTACCTGAGCAAGGACCTATTTTCCCCACTGCAGGATGAGTAACCCCCATTGATATGGACAGAGTAAGCCCCCAGGAGTTCCTGCCTCCAATCCCCAGGCTACAGGGCTTGATCCTGCAGGGTACTGAGCCCTCTGGCTCCAATTCAGCAATGCATTTTAGCACATGCTTAATATTAAGTATGTGAGTTGTGCCACTGGGCTGGGAACAATCTACTGGACACTCTGCAGGACTCAGCTCACAATTATTAGTCATTACTGCAGAGTAAGGTACTGCTCAGTCTAAGGGCTTGTCTACACTGGCACTTTACAGCGCTGCAACTTTTTTGCTCAGGGATGTGAAAAAACACCCCCCGGAGCGCTGCAAGTTTCAGTGCTGTAAAGCGTCTGTGCAGACAGTGCACAAGCGCTGGGAGCTGTGCTCCCAGCACTGTTAGCTACGCCACTCATGGAGGTGGTTTTTTTAGAGCAGTGGGAGAGCTCTCTCCCACCGCTCTGCCGTGACTACACAAGCCACGTTAAAGCGTTGCGATGGAAGCGCTTTAACACTGCCAGTGTAGACCAGCCCTAAGTAAGGGTTGAATCTGACCCTAAATATGTGCTTAGGAGTATTAAGGACGCAGTTCTGACACCCTTACTCATGTTTGTTTCTGTGCTACCACTGATGATGTAAGGAACTATTCAATAAGCATGAATAAGCATGACAGAATGAAACCCTAAGTTACTAGTATATCAAAAAATTGCTGTCCAAGGACTAATCCTTAGTAGGTGGAAAAGCTCTTGCATCCTGGTTTTAAAAGACTGGGAGGTGTTGAGAGGAAAGTGGTAGCAGTTCTGACTTTGTACTATGTGCATTGCTCATCCATAGGTTTTTATTTTTATGTATAGATTTGTATCAATGTTTTGAAATCAATGAAGACAATAAAACGATTGTATCATCAATGCAGTTAGGAGTGAGAGAGACAATAACAAAGAATCGTTTTTAACAGGAAGTGTTTTAGGGATCTTTGAAAATGCTGCTTATTATGAATCTGATCCTGTGAGGGGCTTAACCCTTTTAGCTCCCAATGATTCTAATGGGAGTGGGGCTCAGCATCCTGTACAAAGCATGCTCAGCATCTGGCAGGATTGGACCCTATGTGATCAACAGTCAATATTGTAGTATTATCACAATACAGTGAAAAGGGATTTTCTCATGATAATGCTGTTATACAAGGCCATTTGTTGCCTGTACTCTTTTCCCCGGAATTCTGTCATAAGTAAATCAATTTGCAACACACAATAGTGTGCAATTTCCTTGGTTTCCCATAAGGTTTAGCTTCCTATAATTAAGTTTGGACCGTATGCCTTCAACACATGGATTTAAGAATCCTGATTCTTCATCCATGCCATAGCAGTTCATCTGAAAAAAACACGTGTGTTTTTTCAAATGACCAAATTTTATTGCAAGTTGTTTCTGTACCTCTCACAAGTCAGAACTTCAGGGAAGCAGGTCACCTTCAGGAAGGCTCGGTCCTGAAATCTGTCATCACTAGTTGCAGAATGTATTGTTGTACATGAACTACAGTCCTCCTTGCCTCCATGACTCAGGGATCCAAGGCTGCTTGAAGTAGAAGTTTCCATTATCTGATTAGGCAGAACAGCCTGCTTTGGATTCTCATGCAAAGATGGATTGGATGATCCATCTGCCAGAGGCTAGGGATAAAGAAAATTGACATGGTTCATACCAAATAATATTACGACGATGAGCAGCTCGTGAATACTGGATACTTTCACAATTTTTTGCAACACTGTATACCACATAATGTCTATACAGAACTAGTTATGTTTTTGACTGGAAAATATGTTTTTTTATTAAATTATGAACATATTGCCTGTTTAAGGGCCAGATCCTGCAAGGTGCTGAATGTCTCTTGGCCAAAGTCAATGGAAAACTTCCAATTGACTACACTGGAAACTGGATCAGGCCCATGTGAAGTGCTGAAGATTTTGGTGCCAGCTGAGGACAGCTGGCATCACGTAGGATAAGGCCTGGATCGATTTGCTATAAACAAAAACCCACTGTAAGGTAAGAGGCTTAACAGTAAATTTCTTCCAGTGTTTCCTACTCTACAATTTACATAGTCACAGAATGATTGTCACTACTTTTCACAAAAAGTCTAAACTCTTACCCTAAATTTTTGATTGATTGGATAGACGACTTTTGCTTTGAGTGCAAATGCTGTGACGTTACTGTTCAAAGAAGACTCATTTCCCTGTATGGAAACAACAGAAAAGTACTGTAAGCTTAGGTAAGAACAGCAGCTCTGATCAGATCTTTAGCAGAAGTTCCATGCAGCCCTTTTGGTTGGATAGCTTAGGAATTTTATTGATCACAGATTGACTTTGGACTTACTCTGACATGAACTATCTTCTCATCGTCCAGGTCAGAGCATGAAGGCCAAAGAAGAAGAGAACCTTCTATGGTTTTGTAATTGTTTTGGAAGTTTTGTTATCACAGATCCATATCCAAAAAGAACTTTGCTCCAGCAAGTGATTTTAGACCATAGTTGGTTTTCACAGCTCATTTTTCTTCTCTTTCCCCCCCACAATGAAAGAGAACTCTGGTTTTCCTATGAGATTTTGAAATTACTTTAATATACATGGCTAATGGAGACGCTTGAGCATAGGCTGCCATGGTCTGACTAGGAATTTTGATTTTAAATTTAAATACAGAAACAATAGATTAAATAAAACTAAATTAAGTAAATTTTCAAGAATGACTTAAAATATAAATACTGGAGAACCCTTAACTATGCCCCTGAGAAAAGACAGAGGCTTTTTAGAGATAATATATTCTGTTCAGCCTGTCAGCTGCAAATTAGAGCCAGTCAGACTTCCTGTTCATTCTTTTTAGTTCATTCTTCTTCATGCATAGCTGCAGTGTGGTGATCACCTTTGGGTTACACAAAGAACACTGAGAATGTGGGCTACATACAATAACTGAGACTGTTTAAAACAAAATTTTAGGAGGTTTTTTAACTCCTGTATTCCTTGTATTATTAATGGAACAATCTGATTTACTGAAATGTATGCAGTTACTAGTTCAAGGATTTTTATAAGAAATGGCAAGGCACTAAGAGAGCCCAAAAATAAACACTGAAATGAGCAGAGAAAATCACAATGGGTCATGCACTGGTGGCTGCACATAATGTCTGTTTCACTTCCAAACATTTTTTATTTTTTGTTTCAGTGACAAGTGCAAGACATAGAGGGCCAGATAGCTAGACAACCATACCCCTGCTCATACTGAGTAGTCCCACTTATTTATATGCATGGTGTAGGATACTACTGCAATGGATAAGTACTAACCTAACCAAGCACATTTTTCATCTATGCTAGTTAATGAATTGGTGGCTTAGCCTTTGCACAACTTTTGTCAGCAGTAATTGGGACAAATTGGCTTTTTTGAAAAAAACTGGTTTGGCAGAGAGGAGGGGAGACACCCTTCATATAACAAGGTTATACACTTAAGGGCTTGTCTACACTGGCAATTTACAGCGCTGCAACTTTATTGCTCAGGGGTGTGAAAAAAACACCCTCCTGAGCACTACAAGTCTCAGCGCTGTAATGTGCCAGTGCTGACAGTGCACCGGCGCTGGGAGCTGCGCTTCCAGCACTGGAAGCTGTGCTCCTGATGGCGTGATTTTTTTTAGAGCGCTGGGAGAGCTCTCTCCCAGCACCATGACTACACAAAGCATTGTCAGTGTAGACTAGCCCTAAATGTGTTATAGAAGTGCTCTCACATTTGCAACATGAGTGTACTATAGAAAATTACTGTAGTTAAGGGCCTGATTCTGCCCTTCAATGGGACTACTACTACACATGAAGCTATGTACATGCCAAAGTATTTGCAGGAGACTGGGGCACATGACTTACGAGGAGAGGCTGAGGGAACTGGGGTTATTTAGTCTGCAGAAGAGAAGAGTGAAGGAGGATTTGATAGCAGCTTTCAACTACCTGCAGTGGCGTTCCAAAGAGGATGAAGCTAGGTTGTTCTCAGTGGTGGCAGATGACAGAACAAGAAGCAACGACCTCAAGTTGCAGCAGGGGAGGTCTAGGTTGGATATTAGGAAAAACTATTTCACTAGGAAGGTGGTGAAGTACTGGAATGGGTTACCTAGGGAGGTGGTGGAATCTCCATCTTTAGAGGTTTTTAAGGCCCAGCTTGATAAAGTCCTGGCTGGGATGATTTAGTTGGTGCTGGTCCTGCTTTGAGCAGGGGATTGGGCCAGATGATCTTCTGAGGTCTCTTCCAACTCTACTATTCTGTGACTTTCCCTCAAAGGAAAAACTAATCACTGATATGAATATAAAATATTTTCTGTTCACGACTAGTCCAAGAAGACTTGGCCATTCGGCCATAAATTTCTCATCTATCTTGGACACATCTGAAATGAGAATTCATTTCCCATCAGAACTTTACAGTACATTTGAAGTGTTTATAACAAGTACTGGCTACAGTTAAAATGCTTTTATTGCCTTCCATTTGCAAGCTAAGGACTGGGCCGGCTAGACAGAACTGACATGCTGTGGGTGAGCATAACTTATTTTTTATAGGCAAAATGAGGAGCACAGTTTAACTACACATTTTTAAAACAGTTGCATTTCTAACTCCCTTTACTGTGTGGATAGCAGCCAACTCAGTTTTAAATGAAAGCCAGTGAACTGAGATCATCAAAGTAAGATTGATTCCTTTACACATTTTGTGGGTTTTGCAATAGTGGACCAACTCCTGACTACTGTATCATGGAGTAAGAGGTACATAAGCCCCTGGTACCACTAGGGGGGTGCTCCAGACCAGTCTGACAATCCTAAAGACAGTCATATCTGCATGTTAGTTGCAACTGGGTTCCATGGAGCTGCGGAAGGGGATGTAAAATTAGCTTCTTTTCCATCTACCAGTCACCTGCAGACCCTGGCCTGCGTATCTCCCATGATCATGGAGCTGCAGTAATCCCTTGAGAGCATCCTGTGAGTGGGGAAAACGTGGGCCCTAGCAGAAGGCGAGGCTCAATCAGAGCTCTTCCAAAAAAACCTCAATCCTTTTGAATTTTTGGTTGTGAGTTGTTGAATTTCTGCTCTCCCTGTTCTCAACTGTCTTTGGAGGGGGTTCCTTGCTCCCTGATAGTCCTCTAGTCCCAGCTACCAGCTCTGGTCTTTCAACAGGATTGTTCATTTGACCCCTCACTGTGTCTTCAGCTGCCCCTGGAGAGACTGCTGCCCATGTATGGAAGTCTGAGGAGGGTAGCTGGAGGCTAGAAGCCATAGCTAAATTTGTGGAGGTGTCTGGGTGGAGATGTGGGGGGGGAGCTAAGGCAAATTGGATTTGCTGAATGGGTTGGGGTAAAATGAGGCAAGCTGAGCATGTGTGTAGTTTGCCTTAACTACCCTCATATTCCACACACATACCCCCACAAGCTTAGCTGTCTAAGCTTCCAAACACTCCCCAGATACTCTTCAGAGGCCAAATTTTGTTTAGCTCAATGTCTTATCCCCACCACTGCTTGGGAGGGAGTGTATTGACCAATATAACCATTGACTGCATCTTAAAAATTTGCAAATGTGTAAAGCTAATGAACTGATTTGCATAAAATGTCACATATGGAGCAACATAAAACTTGGCAGCTATGCACACGCATCTAATATTTTACTTTGGGCCAGAGATTCAGGTTTTTGGGGGATTTCTCAGACACCTAAGACCATGTCCAAAATCACTGGCCTTTGCCACAGCCTGAAATAGTGCTCCTCCGGCACAGGGCCTGGGCAAATCTTTCCCAGGGAGTATCAGGGTTAGGTTTTGGTCCACAGATATTAGAGGTCTGACTAGATTGCAAAGGCTATTGCATTTCAGAAGCTAGAAGAGACACTTTTCCAGAAATTTGATGTAACAGAAGAGAAATTTAGTTGTGTTTTTCACATGTTGCATTACAAGGCATTATACTCTTCCATTGAATGTAAATATAAGCTGGATGCATCCCAGAAACAACTCTTTCATAAGAGCCAAAGAGAGAATCTCATCAGTATAGTTTTCTTTTAAAGGGTTACGAAGTAAACACACAGTAGCATGATAAAAGTTGACCTACCCTTTAATATTCAAAGCCCATCACTTAAAAAATGAATGAGCAATCCTGCATGCACAGAAACAGGTCAGCTAAGATACATGAGGTGGATGAGGCTTTTTTCAAACAACTAACAAAATCATCCAAAGCCCAAGATTTGGTAGTGATGGGGGACTTCAACTATCCAGATATATGTTGGGAAAATAACACCGCGGGGCACAGACTATCCAGTAAGTTCCTGGACTGCATTGCAGACAACTTTTTATTTCAGAAAGTTGAAAAAGCTACTAGGGGGGAAGCTGTTCTAGACTTGATTTTAACCAATAGGGAGGAACTTGTTGAGAATTTAAAAGTAGAAGGAAGCTTGGGTGAAAGTGATCATGAAATCATAGAATTTGCAATTCTAAGGAAAGGTAGAGGGGAGTACAGCAGAATAGAGACAATGGATTTCAGGAAGGCGGATTTTGGTAAGCTCAGAGAGCTGATAGGCAAGGTCCCATGGGAATTAAGACTGAGGGGAAAAACAACTGAGGAAAGTTGGCAGTTTTTCAAAGGGATGCTATTAAGGGCCCAAAAGCAAGTTATTCCGATGGTTAGGAAAGATAGAAAATGTGGCAAAAGACCACCTTGGCTTACCCTTGAGATCTTGCATGACCTACAAAATAAAAAGGCGTCATATAAAAAATGGAAACTAGGTCAGATCACGAAGGATGAATATAGGCAAATAACACAGGAATGCAGAGGCAAGATTAGAAAAGCAAAGGCACAAAATGAACTCAAACTAGCTATGGGAATAAAGGGAAACAAGAAGACTTTTTATCAATACATTAGAAGCAAGAGGAAGACTAAGGACAGGGTAGGCCCACTGCTCAATGAGGAGGGGGTAACAGTAACGGGAGACTTGGAAATGGCAGAGATGCTTAATGACTTCTTTGTTTCGGTTTTCACTGAGAAGTCTGAAGGAATGTCTAGTATAGTGAATGCTTACAGGAAGAGGGTAGGTTTAGAAGAGAAAATAAGGAAAGAGCAAGTAAAAAATCACTTAGAAAAGTTAGATGCCTGCAAGTCACCAGGGCCTGATGGAATGCATCCTAGAATACTCAAGGAGTTAATAGAAGAGGTATCTGAGCCTCTAGCTATTATCTTTGGGAAATCATGGGAGACGGGGGAGATTCCAGAAGACTGGAAGGGGGCAAATATAGTGCCCATCTATAAAAAGGGAAATAAAAACAACCCGGGAAACTACAGACCAGTTAGTTTAACTTCTGTGCCAGGGAAGATAATGGAGCAGGTAATCAAAGAAATCATCTGCAAACACTTGGAAGGTGGTAAGGTGATAGGGAATAGCCAGCATGGATTTGTAAAGAACAAATCATGTCAAACTAATCTGATAGCGTTCTTTGATAGGATAACGAGCCTTGTGGATAAGGGAGAAGCGGTGGATGTGATATACCTAGACTTTAGTAAGGCATTTGATACAGTTTCGCATGATATTCTTATAGATAAGCTAGGAAAGTACAATTTAGATGGGGCTACTATAAGGTGGGTGCATAACTGGCTGGATAACCGTACTCAGAGAGTAGTTGTTAATGGCTCCCAATCCTGCTGGAAAGGTATAACAAGTGGGGTTCCGCAGGGGTCTGTTTTGGGACCGGTTCTGTTCAATATCTTCATCAACGATTTAGATGTTGGCATAGAAAGTACGCTTATTAAGTTTGCGGACGATACCAAACTGGGAGGGATTGCAACTGCTCTGGAGGACAGGGTCAAAATTCAAAACAATCTGGACAAATTGGAGAAATGGTCTGAGGTAAACAGGATGAAGTTCAATAAAGATAAATGCAAAGTGCTCCACTTAGGAAGGAACAATCAGTTTCACACATACAGAATGGGAAGAGACTGTCTAGGAAGGAGTATGGCAGAAAGAGATCTAGGGGTCATAGTGGACCACAAGCTTAATATGAGTCAACAGTGTGATACTGTTGCAAAAAAAAGCAAACATGATTCTGGGATGCATTAACAGGTGTGTTGTAAACAAGACACGAGAAGTCATTCTTCCGCTTTACTCTGCGCTGGTTAGGCCTCAACTGGAGTATTGTGTCCAGTTCTGGGCACCGCATTTCAAGAAAGATGTGGAGAAATTGGAGAGGGTCCAGAGAAGAGCAACGAGAATGATTAAAGGTCTTGAGAACATGACCTATGAAGGAAGGCTGAAGGAATTGGGTTTGTTTAGTTTGGAAAAGAGAAGACTGAGAGGGGACATGATAGCAGTTTTCAGGTATCTAAAAGGGTGTCATCAGGAGGAGGGAGAAAACTTGTTCACCTTAGCCTCCAATGATAGAACAAGAAGCAATAAACTGCAGCAAGGTAGATTTAGGCTGGACATTAGGAAAAAGTTCCTAACTGTCAGGGTAGTCAAACACTGGAATAGATTGCCTAGGGAAGTTGTGGAATCTCCATCGCTGGAGATATTTAAGAGTAGGTTAGATAAATGTCTATCGGGGATGGTCTAGACAGTATTTGGTCCTGCCATGAGGGCAGGGGACTGGAGTCGATGACCTCTCAAGGTCCCTTCCAGTCCTAGAGTCTATGAGTCTATGAGCCAATAGGATTCCAGTAGAGCAGGACTGAACCCTAAGAATCCAAGTCCCGGTATCTAAACAAACTGAGTGGAACTTTAACATAGCGGTTTTGTGATCCATTTTACCCATAGGCTGGATATTTTTGCCCTAGTCCAGCAGTTCTTACTCAAGAAAGAGTCATAGTGAGTTCAATGGCGTCTTGCCTGAGTAAGGACAAGAACAGTGGTTCTCAACCTTTCCAGACTACTGTACCACTTTTAGGTGGCTGATTTGTCTTGCGTACCCGAAGTTTCACCTCACTTAAAAACTACTTTGTAGCTGGGTGGCTACCCTGCTCCTGCCCTGAAGGGCTTAAAACACCCTGGGGGGGGGGGGGGGGCTGTGGTAGGGAAAGCAGCTAATAGGCTGATTGGGGAGGCAGTCTTAGCTGTGGCCATGCCCCAATCAGGCCTCAGCTGGCCTTATTTAAGAGGCTGGGAGCCAGGAGCTCAGCAGTCTTTCTCTAGCTGTAGAGGGAGATGGACCTGGCTGCAGGGATCTGAGCAGAGTACCTGAGTGGAGCAGGGCTGGGGAAAGGCAGAGGAGCTGGGGAGTTGCAGCCTGGAAAGCCCCAGGCTGCAGCCTAGCAGAAGGCCAACGGGTACTGGGGGTTGCAGAGGGCAGTCATGGGGTAGGCAAAGGCAGCAGGTCCAGACCTTGCCGGTGATGAGTTGGCTGATACTGCAGTCTGCCCCAGGGTGCAGGGGTTAGATGATGACTGGCAGTAGCCTTATATTGAGGCAAGGTAGGGATAGTGGGTGGGGGTTCCTTGGGGAGGGGAGACCCTGAGACTGAGGGGTATACTGCCAGGGGGCAGCATCCCAGATAAAGGGGCACTGGGTCCTGGAAAGGACACAGCGGCCAGTGGCAGTGGAACACAGGCCTGCAGAGGGTGCTTTGGAGGCTGGAAGAGCTAATTCCCTGGACGACCAGCAGGAGGTGCTGCAGGGATGAGTCTGTGCACCTACATACTTGCTTACAAAATCAGACACAAAAATACAAGTGTCACAGCACACTGTTACTGAAAAATTGCTTCCTTTCTCATTATTACCATATTGTAAAATAAATCAATTGGCATATAAATATTGTACTTACATTTTAGTGTATAGTACATAGAGTAGTATAAACAAGTCATTGTCTACATGAAATTTTAGTTTGTACTGACTTTGTTAGTGCTTTTTATGTAGCCTGTTGCAAAACAAGGCAAATATCTAGATGAGTTGATGTACCCCGTGGAAGACCTCTGCATATCCCTGATTAAAGCCTTGATGCTCTAGTCCAGTGGTTCTCAATCTTTTAAAGTAAACTTCCCTAGTTTAGTGGATTTGTGTAATTAGATTACATGCTCCTCTTCAGCTGTGAATTCTAATACACTAAAGTCAGATGAAAATGCTTTAGGGAAATACCCAAATTTGCAAGGTGCTGGCAAGGTAGTTGTGGGAAGAAGTGGGAGTATTAGCTACTGCCCTCAAATTCGTAATATGATGGTAGAGTGGGAAATAATTCCAATTGATTTGAATGGGAATTTTGCCTGAGTAAAGACTGTGAAATTGGGTCAGGTAAATGTAAGTGAAATCATATTTCTAGGTATCAACAGATCCTAGATTCAGGGCCCTTATTTCTTTGTTCACTGAGTCTCTGATTTACTGCATTCAGTTTCCAATTTCTTTATTACAGCATTTGTATGGGAATCATCATAACTCTTGAAGGGCCAGATCCCAAGCCTGGTGAAATCAACAGCATTTGGATCAGCTGCTAAGTAAGCAGGCTAAAATATCAGACAAAATAGACATCTACGAAAGGAATAAACTCTTACTTCCAGCACCATTTCCTCCTCTGACAGTTGAGTTTCAGTTTTCTTCTTTCTGGGTAAGGGTACATTTTCATCAAGATGTCCATGTACATCCGAGTGAAAGCTTTCCAGAAGCCTTTGAGAATCATCTTTCTGAAATCCCAAAGCAGGACACACACACACAAAAAATGCAACTCAAACCACTTGGATTCATCTGACATCTTAGATAACCCTGTTTTATTCATAGTAATATCCAGTTCAAATTACAAAGTAGGTACAAAATGATTATTTTAGACTAATGATTTCAGTTTTCTGAAAATGAGTAATAAGTTTGTAGATTGAGGAAACATTTTTAGTATCTTCTAGTTTCTTTCTGCATTTGCTTTACTCTTCTCCTCCAAAGCTGGAGACTTGCCCCAGGGAAAGGTGAAAGACTCTGGCTGTTGCACATTCAGTGCTAAGAAGCCTTCTTCCCACCCCCACCCCACAGCAGCAAATGTAGTACTGAGGATCGACAGTTTGAACTACTCATGTGATGAAGATACACAGATGCACACAGTGTTTTAGACCAAAGAAATGGACTAGGAAAAATTTGTGAGAATATACCATGCACCAGGTATAGGATGCGTGAGAAAAGCTACAGATTCAAAACCATCAGTGCTTAGGAAACTCCAATCAGTACAGAATGCTGTAGTGTGTTGTCTCAGTAGCACAGGTTACTGCATACACCTCAAATCTGTCCAGCACTCTCCAGACTAGCTTCTCATAGACCAGTGGTTCTCAAACTTTTGCACTGGTGACTCCTTTCACACAGCAAGCCTCTGAGTGTGACCCCCCCCTTATAAATTAAAAACACTTCTTTGTATATTTAACACCATTATCAATTCTGGAGGCAAAGCAGGGTGTGGGGTGGAGGCTGACAGCTCACGACCCCCCCATGTAATAACCTTGAAACCCCCTGACGGGTCCTGACCCCCAGTTTGAGAACCCCTGTCATAGACTATGCATCTGACGAAGTGGGTATTCACCCACGAAAGCTCACGCTCCAAAACGTCTGTTAGTCTATAAGGTGCCACAGGATTCTTTGCTGCTTTTACAGATCTAGACTAACACGGCTATCCCTCTGATACTTGTCATAGACTACTAAGTCAAGTTCCAGGTCTTGGTCTGTATCTTGAAGGCACTCCATGACCTGGGTCTAAGATATGTGAAAGATCACCTAAAGCTCTTGGATGAGGACCATTGTTCCACGCTGTTCCTCAGTGAAATGTTCTCAAATAAGGGTAAATCTCATTGATGCAGCTGACAGAACTTTCTGAAGGTGGGAGAGGGGAAACCTGAGACAATGGAAAGAGCTCCCCTAGGTACTAAGGACAATCACCAGCTTCCACTCCAAGTGCAAAGTGCATTTCTTTGACCTGCCTTCTCTTACAATCATATAGCAACACGTATATTAAACAAAATCCCCACCAAAACTCTCCACTGCACGCACTTTCTCCCTGCAGAGAAAATAAGAGAACAAACCACACTTGACATATGGCTTAATGAACTACTGGAAGGCACTCAGATACTACGGTGGTGAGCATGGTATAAGAACCTATATAGAATATATTAATATGGTTACTCAGTTTAGGCAAACATGATGGCTCAAAGGCTCCTACCTCATGTCTCCATTTTACTAGCTGTTTGTTGAGCTGTTAAAAAGATATTGCCTGCGCCACTTTCCACCTCTCAGTCCAGTCTTGTTATAGAAACTTAAACTCTCCTTTAGTAGTTGAATGGTCGCACAATACAGAATGTAATTAGTTCTTTTAGTACCTTTCCATATTATTCATTCCCTCCAGCCCCTACTCATCACAATTTTTTTTATTGTTTTCCACTGACTTCCCTCCCATCATCTCTGACACTGAGGTGTCCAGAACTGTACATCATATTCTATGTGAGATAGATGAAAGCTTTTTTAAAAAAACTTTCTAGTATGGTGACAAGATGTTCATGCACATGTAGCTCAAAAGAGGCATTTGCTTTTCTTGTCTCATATTTCCTTGCAAGTTCACATCCAGTTTGCTGCCCACTTTCAGCCACAGTATTTCTCATCAATAGTATTTCACAAGCATTTTCTTTCACACTGAACACCTATAACTTGGATTACTTATCCCCAGTAAATAAACTTGTATTTTTTCCAAGTTGAATCTATTTCCTTACCACTTTTATCACCCCATTAGCTCCCTCCTTTCCATTGCTTTTCGTCCTCCCAATGTATTACCGGTATGAATGTAGTTAAGGTGCCATTTACCTCTTCTTATAGATCATTAATAAAGATGTTGAATAAAATAAGGTCTAACAACAATCCCAGTAGTACGTCATCAAAGTAATCTACCAGAATCTCACGACTGGACAAGATCTATCTCAACAAGAAAGTTTGCTGGTACAGGGTAAAACTGACTGGAGAGTATTACAGAAGAACAGAACACTTCTGGAAGGCACTGGCAACAATGACTTCTTTTTAAATACTCATACCTTATGACCATAGTATCAAAGTGACCGCAAAAGGATAACATCTGCACTTAGCTATACTGAGCCAACCATGACAGCAATATAAAAATACCATCTATTTTGGAAAGAAAAATGAGCTATTGAATCAGAGAAGCTTCCACCTCCATAGGATGCATTGATCTAGTACCTGAAGTGCATTCATTACCAGGCAAAAGCATGGTTTCAAGCAGAGTTTCAAATCTTCCTCTTGAAAGCAGATGGCTACACAAGTATTCTTCTCTCTCACCAGGCCTAATTATGATCAGTCTTTGTTTTTTGTGTGTGTGTGTGTGTGTGTGTGTGTGTGTGTGTGTGTGTGTGTGTGTGTGTGTGTGTGTGTGTGTGTGTGTGTGTGTGTATAGCGGGTTAGCTATAGTTGTAAAAAGGAGGCGTGGCTAAAGAAAAGCAAACCACCCACTGAATGCAGAGAGAACACTCTGCATGGCACTGGATCCTCCAGCTGTGTCCATGCCAACCACTGTTACATTAAATTAATTCAATATTATATAGATCTAAGTCTGATGCAGAGCAAGAACAAACCAAAAGAAATCAATAATGCTGTTCCTAGAAAATAACCTGGTGTAGTATAAATAATTCTATGGATGTATGCAGTGTAAATAATGCTGGAGTCTCAAGAAACATTATGATAAAAAGCAAAGAACAACCAGGGTTAGTTGGACTAAAATCTGACAATTGCATGTTAAACAACAGAGACAGCATGTGCTTTGGAAAACACTAAATAGCAGTTTCACCCCAAGCAAGCTGTAAAATGTATACAACATGCCTCATTATTTTTCTACCTCATATTTCTAAAACACTATGGGATCTAGGTACATAGTCTCAGTTTAAAAGGGACAGTTCTCTCCATTCTTCCATTCATTTTGCTGCTTTGTAAATGGAATTGTTCTTATTTGTTTCTGGGAGAAGACATTGATGGCTATTCTGTGGTCAATGTTATTTCAGGAAGACTTCTGCAAACCAGGTAAGTCTTCCGTTGTGCCCTAAAGTGACAAGACGGAGACCATGTCTGTACAAGAAAAGTTGAAGCGGATTAGCTAAATTGATTTTAAATTAATCTAATTAAACAGGTCTCTCTAGTGTGTATGGCATCTGAAGAGCAAAAATTAAACTGGTGCAAAGCCCCTAACATAGATCTACTTAAATGAATTTAATCCTTGCTTAAATCCTAGCTTGTGTCCTTACATTACCAAATGAAGCTAAATTGATTTAAGCAAGGGTTAAATCAGTTTAAATGCAGGCATCTATATTAGAAGTTGGATAGTTGAGAGTCTGCAGCTGAGAATGTTAGGCTACCAAGAGTTTCACTTGAGACTCTGTCAGCCTTATCACTCCTGTTGATCACAGCTGCTGAGGTGGGTGACTGAGACAGACACACTTGAATACAGACTAGCTCCAGTCGGTTGAGGGCTTCATCTGCTGGAAAGAGGCTCTTGATGAAGATCAACTATTGAATAGGGAGCCAGCAGAAAATGTAGAAAACTGGAGTGATGTCCTCGTGTCTGTCTAAATATTCCAGTAAGCAGACTGCTATCAGGCCATCTGAAACATTCATATGACCTTCAGCTTGAGTCATTCCCCTTTCCCTCCAATTCCGTCTAGATTAGTGGTTCTCACAGCCGGTCCACCGCTTGTTCAGGGAAAGCCCCTGGTGGGCTGGTGCTGGTTTGTTTACCTGCTGCTTCTGCAGGTTTGGCTGACTGCGGATCCTACTGGCTGCAGTTCGCCGTTCCAGACCAATGGGGGCTGCGGGAAGCGGCATGGGCCGAGGAATGTGCTGGCCGCCCTTCCTGCAGCCCCCACTGGCCTGGAGTGGTGAACCGTGGCCAATGGGAGCTGTGATCGGCCAAACCTGTGGACCAGCCTGGCCCACCAGGGGTTTTCCATGAACAAGACCGGCTTTGAGAACCACTGGTCTAGATACTTTTACAGCCCTCATCTCTGTAGTACCTGAACATCCTAAAGTACATTGTAATAGAGAATACCCTGATGCAGTCTAGTGGAAAGGTGGTGCATATGTGGATCAGAATGGGTAGTTTGCAGTAGCTAAGAAAGGGTACATTTTCCAATTGAGTTGAAATTAGAAAATGGCACTTCTGGGACACAGTTGCTTTTTGGTATCTAGGAGCAAGCAAAAAGTCTCAAAAGTCACTTTCTTGACAAGTAGAGTAAATAAGTCTTCAATGGGTGATGGAGTCAGACCTGCAGGTCCTTTTAATTACAATCCAATTCCTCCTACCTCTGTTTTACAGACTGAGTTTGAGATAGCAGCTTTTCATCTAAGTGCTTATCTTATCTCATAAGTAATGTTGCTGACCCATATATGTGGTGGCCCAAAAGGTATCATGTTGTTCAAAGGAGATGAATTTGTATAAGTAAAGACTCCAATCTGATAGCATGATAATGTTCTAATTCAGGAACTCAGTGCCAAAACCCAGCTTGACCTAGCTGAATTCAGTTGCTCACAGTGGTATTTGTAGTATTGTTGCTCCATGATACGTGGGGATTGGCATTATTGTGGTGGACCAGAAGAAGTTGCATATGTATTAAATATAGATGGTAAAACTGAGGAGTGGGCTCTGTCCCTGGGCTCACCACTCCTCCGTCATTGCTGGCCTCCACTGCCTCCTCCCTGGCCCTGGGCTTTGGATGTGTAGCAGCAGGTTCCATCCCCAGCCATGTGGCCCAGGCTCCAGCCATGGGATCCCAGATCTGGCTGTGAGGCTTCAGGCTCTGGCCCCAGGCTCATACCCCCCAATCACTCCTGGCCCCGGCTACGTCCTCTGGCTCTGAGCTTCAGCTGTGCAGTGGCAGGATCTGGCCATGGGGCTTTGGGCTCCGATCCAGGCTCACCACCCTCTGCCTGTTGCCCCGGCTCCCACTGACTCCTCCACCCTGGGCTCCGGCTGTGGGAACCAGGATTCGGCCATAGGGCTTTGGGCACTGGCCCTGGGCTTGCCCCCGCATCATTCCTGGCCATCGCTGTGCCCTCTGGCCCTGAGCTTCAGATGTGTGGCAACAGGCTCTTCTCCAGCCACAGGGTTTCAGGCTACAGCTTGGCCCCTAGGCTCACTTCAACCCCCCTCCCATCATTGCTGGCCCCGGCTGACTCCTCCGGCCCCCCTTCCATCATCCTTGCCCTCCCCCATACTGCCTTGTCCCCACCTATCTCCCAATCCAGGGCTTAAATTGTCCCCCAGCTTGCTGGGACTGAGTAAAACTGCTGTAAAAAGTGATATTTGTATGTTTGCTAATATCACTTTTCATTGTCTTCCAGCTAGCTAGCAAGCCTGCTTCTGTGAAAAACTATATTAACAAACATACAAATATCACTTTTCATAATAGCAGATTTACTAGCCATCAAGTCTTTACATAAATAAATAAAAACAAAAAACAAAGAAACAACAAAGAACATGCAAAGCACCTTATTTTTGTTTCTATTTTGTTTAGGTCCAGTAAAGAACACAGACAACTGTACATTATATTTACTATTGAGCTTCAAAAATAAACCCAAATCCTGTATAAGTAAATTACAATTATCTGGACATGTATATATGCATATTTCTTTCTTTTTCCTAATGTTAATTAAGTATTTTAGGAAAAATTGTCACAGTGGCCATCAGCAAGAGATCGTGGCCCCAATCTGAGGCAGTGGTGGGCAACCTGTGGCTGGCAGACCATTTCTTTACATTTGCACAGCTGCCCACAGCTCCCAGTGGCCACCATTCGCTGGGCCCGGCGTCGCTTCCTGCAGCTCCCATTGGCCAGGAACAGCGAATAGTGGCCACTGGGAACTGAGTGGCTGTGCAAATGTAAACAAATGGTCTGTTGGCCTGTGAGCTGCAGGTTGCACTCCACTGCTCTGAGGCCACCAAAATTTTTGCTGTGAGAACCCTTTGCCTAGATCAGATCAGAGTTTTTGCCACTTTCTTGTACCAGGATGTGTCAGTGTTTAAAGTGTGGTAGAAGAGTACACTTATTCTCAATTTTGGCAGTGTAATTTCTGGGTCAGTGGACAAAACTCAGCTGAATCCAAGTTTTGTGGCATTGTTGCTCTGGGGCATGTCAGAGTGAGCCTGGAGTTTTAAGATGCAGCAAGCAGGCTAAGTGTGCTTTCTATATAGCTAGTGGAATTTGGACAATTGGGGCCAACAACTGGTTGGATCCAGGAGGAACCAAGTTTTGGGGTGTTGCTGCATTACAAAATGCATTGATGACCTCCCAGAAAACACCATCCTAGCCACCATGGATGTAGAGGTGAATGAACCAGTGGAAAGTGGTGTAGAGGCTCTCTACACAAACATCCCACACACAGATGGAATACAAGCTGTCAGGAACACCATCCCTGATGATGCCACAGCACAACTGGCTGCTGAGCTCTGTGCCTTTATACTTACACACAACTATTTCAAATTTGATGACAAAATATATATCTCCAGATCAGTGGCACTGCTATGGGCACCCGCATGGCCCCACAATATGCCAATATCTTCATGGCCGACCTGGAACAACGCTTCCTCAGCTCTCGTCCACTCACACCCCTTCTCTATCTACGCTACATTGATGACATCTTCATCATCTGGACCCATGGGAAGGAGACTCTGGAAAAATTCCACCATGATTTCAACAGCTTCCACCCCACCATCAACCTCAGCCTGGACCAATCTACACGGGAGGTCCACTTTCTTGACACCACGGTGCAAATAAGTGATGGTCACATTAACACCACCCTATATCGAAAACCCACCGACCGCTATGCCTACCTTCATGCCTCCAGCTTCCATCCCGGGCACATCACACGATCCATTGTCTACAGCCAAGCACTGAGGTACAACCGCATCTGCTCTAACCCCTCAGACAGAGACCAACACCTACAAAATCTCCACCAAGCATTCTCAAAACTACAATACCCGCATGAGGAAATAAGGAAACAGATCAACAGAGCCAGACGTGTACCCAGAAGCCTCCTACTGCGAGACAAACCCAAGAGAGAAACCAACAGGACTCCACTGGCCATCACATACAGCCCCCAGCTAAAACCCCTCCAACGCATCATCAAGGATCTACAACCCATCCTGGACAATGATCCCACACTTTCACAGGCCTTGGGTGGCAGGCCAATCCTTGCCCACAGACAATCTGCCAACCTGAAACATATTCTCACCAGTAACTGCACACCACACCATAATAACTCTAGCTCTGGAACCAATCCATGCAACAAACCTCGATGCCAACTCTGCCCACATATCTACACCAGCGACACCATCACAGGACCTAACCATATCAGCCACACCATCACTGGTTCATTCACCTGCACATCCACCAATGTAATATACGCCATCATATGCCAGCAATGCCCCTCTGCTATGTACATCGGCCAAACTGGACAGTCTCTACGGAAAAGGATAAATGGACACAAATCAGACATTAGGAATGGCAATATACAAAAACCTGTAGGAGAGCACTTCAACCTCCCTGGCCACACTATAGCAGACCTTAAGGTGGCCATCCTGCAGCAAAAAAACTTCAGGACCAGACTTCAAAGAGAAACTGCTGAGCTTCAGTTCATCTGCAAATTTGACACCATCAGCTCAGGATTGAACAAAGACTGTGAATGGCTTGCCAATTACAGAACCAGTTTCTTCTCTCTTGGTTTTCACACCTCAACTGCTAGAACAGGGCCTCATCCTCCCTGATTGAACTGACCTCGTTATCTCTAGCTTGCTTGCTAGCACACATATATATACCTGCCCCTGGATATTTCCATTACATGCATCTGAGGAAGTGGGTATTCACCCATGAAAGCTCATGCTCCAAAACGTCTGTTAGTCTATAAGGTGCCACAGGATTCTTTGCTGCTTTTACAGATCCAGACTAACACGGCTACCCTCTGATACTTGATTAGAAATGTTCTTGAGCAGTAGGAGCACCTCCGTTTGTTCTCTACTTAAGTAAAGGAAATTGAGTAATGAGGGCCAAAAACTTGCTGCATCCAGCAGGGTCTGTGTCAGACCTGGGATTTTGAAGCATTATTATGGTTGGGTGCAGATTTTCTTGCACTGCCAGCTAGATCCAAAAGAATCCAGGTGTCCAATGAGGGGAGGCTGCAATGCTGCTGCTGCACTGTAGGAGAGCACTTCAACCTCCCTGGCCACACTATAGCAGACCTTAAGGTGGCCATTCTGCAGCAAAAAAACTTCAGGACCAGACTTCAAAGAGAAACTGCTGAGCTTCAGTTCATCTGCAAATTTGACACCATCAGCTCAGGATTGAACAAAGACTGTGAATGGCTTGCCAGTTACAGAACCAGTCTCTCCTCTCTTGGTTTTCACACCTCAACTGCTAGAACAGGGCCTCATCCTCCCTGATTGAACTGACCTTGTTATCTCTAGCTTGCTTGCTAGCACACATATATATACCTGCCCCTGGATATTTCCATTACATGCATCTGAGGAAGTGGGTATTCACCCACGAAAGCTCATGCTCCAAAACGTCTGTTAGTCTATAAGGTGCCACAGGATTCTTTGCTGCTTGCACTAGAATGTGTAATGCTCCAGATATTGATACAATCGGAGCATTTACATGTATTCTCTGTATACCCATTACAGTTTGGAGAGTTAGAGGCCCAAAGCAGTCTTGATTCAGGAGATGTCAGACCCGGTGTCTTGTGTTGCTGTTGTGCATCAGACACTGGTTTGGGGGTTTTAGAGCAGGAAGAGTGTCCAGACAGTTTGTTCTGCTCCAATTTGGGATGTGGAGGCCAAGGTTGGCAGGATCAGGTAGGACCCAGAGCATTTACCCAAACCCACTCAATCCGCACAAAGCCAACTGCAAAGATCCCATCCAGTAACCGTACCTTGTTTTGCAGAAGAGGCCCGATCACATAGAAACACAGCAGGAGCGCGGCGCCGACGCCCAAGGCGACCCCCAGCAGCACAGCGGGAGCCAGCAAGCCGGGAACCAGCTGCAAGGCTTCCACCCAGAACTGCAGCCCGATCTCCCCGCGGCAGGGCCCTGGCGGCGCCCCGCCAGCAGCAGAGGCCATGAACGAGCCCGCAGTGAGAACTCGAGGCGGGGGCACCAACTCCGCTTGGGACGAGGGAGGGGCCCCGGGCTAGGATCCAGAGCAGCTCCCGTGTGGGGAGCCCAGGACATCTCAGCCCTCTCCCTGCAGGCCGAGGTTCGCGGCTGGGGAGCGGGGAGCCCACCCAGGGCCTTGGGGGAAGGGGAATCTCCGCTGGGGAGCGGCCCCCAACCCCTCTCGGGCCGGGAGGAGAGCGAGCGCGGCTGGAGTCGAGCGCGGCAGATCTGTGGCTCGGCGCCTCGGCAGCTCGGCCTAGTTTGAGCCGGACCCCAGGCTGGAAAGAAACTTTCCCCAGGCCAGTAACTTGGCAGCGGCAGCCGCGCTCCACTGGGGGCTCCTGCGCCGGCTGCTCCCCCCGCGCCTGTCTCATGCGAGCAGCGGCTCCAGGGGGGCTCCGCGCCCCGCCGGGGGCTTTGCTGGCAGCCGGTTACTTCGTGCAAGTGCTGCTGCTGCTCGCGGCCCGGGCAGCGGACCCCCCTCGCCCCGGCCAGCATCCGCCCCGTTGCAAAGACATCGCTGGGCGCCGCCCGGTGCACGGAGACCCCCCTCCTCTCGGGGCCGGGCACGAGGTCTCGGTGCCCCTTGCCGCTGGCTTGCGGTTTCCTGCCCCCGAGGAGTCACCCCGCGGCCGGGCTCCCCGCTTCCCGAGCGGCGGACGGTGCAGCCAGACGGCAGCCCAGGTAAGAGGACGCTTGGCCAAGGCGTGGAAAGCCCTTGGGAGGGGCAAAGGGCTGCTGGTGAGCTGCCCTCCCAGAGCACCCTGTGGCCGAACCTCATCCCTCTACCTCGAGGTCGGGCAGAGGCGATGAGCCCCATTTTATCAGATGAGGAGGCTGAATTGTAGAGACATGAAAGGTCCAAATGTTCAAAAGCATCTGCTAACCTTGGGTGCCCGAGGTACTTCAGATCTGATTGTAATTTCAGAGATGCTGAGCACTCGACATTTCTAAAATGTTGCCCCTTGGTATTGAGGCACCATTTCAGATTTGGGGGCAGGGTAATGCTTAATTCCTCATGAAAGAGATGCGGAGGCTCAACCAATTTGGTACTGGGACTCAAGCAATTTTTAAATTTTCATAATTGATGCAGTAAGCCCAAAAGTGCCGGGGCTATGAAGTGCCGAGCCTAGAGGTGCCAGGCTCAGGTCTGGCAATCCATGGCACAAATTAAGCAGTAGTGGTGCGGGGGCAACTTTAACCATGATTCCAGAGACTGCTTAGGCACGTGAAAACTCTAAGGGTTTTTTGTTTTTGTTTTTGTTTTTTTTTACAGGTAATAACTTAAAAATTAGGTGACTTGAGCACAGTATCAAATTTTTGTACAAAGAAGAAAAAATATATACAGACAGCAATTAAAGCCATATGTTAAATTTATATGTAAATTTAGAACAATCAGGAGATAATATAGCAAGATGATCCCAAGCCTTGCAGTATCAGTTTTGTAGCCTTAACACAGATATCAGAAACATAGTTTGTACACTCTCTTTAGTAGGCAGAAATAAAAATAAATAAAAGCTACTTAAAATCTGCTTACACCTGCAATTGTTGTTGTGTTCTAAATGTCTTGTGTTCCAAATTGTGATGAGGAGAATGAGACAGGTAATTTGTTCCAGGAATACATAAAAGTAAATTATTGAAAACAGAACCACACTCCAGATATGAGCTAAAACAATGGATAATGCCATGGTCTCATCTTGGCAAAATCCAAGTGTTCTGAAGCTTCACATTGACAGGCTAAAATTACCAAATCTCTTACATGCCTGTCTCCCATTGTGGATCTTAAGTAGTTCTTAACTCTCTTGAGCACAGAGAAGTACCTCTCTTTTGATGTTGTAGAAACTGGAAGGCTCAACACAATGTACAATCTCAGCAAAGACTGGCAGCCCCTTGGTAAGACGTTGAGAACATTCCAGAATTCAGAAATTGAAGTCAGTTTTTTTTGGTGCATTGTGCTTCTTGGCAACTTTAATTCTGCATCCGGATCACCAAAATTGGTGCCTGTTGATCCGTAGTGATCTGCAGTTATTTTTGGTTTCTCATAATCAAGAAAATTTTCATTTTTTGGGTCACAAGCAGTTAGTGTAGAAAGCAAACTGGAGTTGGAGGTGAATCGTCTATCAAGCTCTGCAAGAATTCTGTCCAGAATAGGATAGGTGAAATCAGATTTTATAGGTTCTTGAGTGCTCTTGGGAACACCAGTGTACTATAAACAAAAACCAAAGCTTATTGCCATTTTTGTATTGCTGTGCTTAGCAGTTGTGATTGTCAGACACGGAATATCAATTTCAAGTTCTTTGGCAATGATTTCAGCTTCATCACACATCTCCTTCCATTTGCTTTGAGATGTTCTCATTTATTGAAGAGCAGCAACATTGCTTGCTACTAATTCCATGGCACTTAATAAATTCAGGTTTTCATTTTGCAGTTCTTCTGAAGCCCTGTGCAAAATCTTGAATATTCTTTCCCAAACCAAGAGCCTCAACAGAAAGGAATAGCTCTTTATCTTTGCCATCAAGCCCTTTGGAATGCTAACTGATGATCCATCAGCTCTGAACTGAAATGGCTTCCAGTATTTCCACTACCGTGCCAATCTTGCATGTTGTTTCCAGAGGGAGTCACACCAGTGAGTTTCACATAATCTACCTAGTTCAAATACCTTCTGGCCTAGCTCCTGTTGTGCCTTAACAAATGGTTCCCGGTACTTGTAACTACTGCTGAAGAAGATTTACAGTGCCTGAGCAAATGTAAAAACTCCCTGACACTGGGTGATGCTGGACCATGTGTCTGTAGTGACAAGATTAAGCCTGCAAGGACAGCATTTCCCATAAATGGCATGTGTAATCCTTTCCTGAATTCAAGCTTGTATGTCTTTCAGATGTCCACTCAGTGCAGAAGCGCCATCATAGCACTGGGCAAAAATGTAATTAATGTCGAGCTTCAGATGCTGTAGTTCTTCAATAATCATTTTTGAGACAGATCCAGCATTTAGATTTTTCCGTGTGGAAGCAACCCTGAGCTCTTTCCTGAATGATTCCTTTTCCACAGAAGCGTAAAAAGAGACACAGCTGTTCTTTTTTTGGTGTATCTTTAGCTTCATCAACAAGGACAGAAAAATACTTGTTTTGTCTTTTTTTTATTTTTTTTTAACCACTGTCAGTCAGGGTGTGTCTACACAGAAAAAGCTATGCACAGGTTAGCTGTGAGCAGGGCCGGTGCAACCATTTAGGCGGACTAGGCGGTTGCCTAGGGCGCCGAGATTTGAGAGCGCCAAAAAGCACCCTCAATTTTTTTTTAAATGATTGAGCAGCTACTGCTGCTGGGACAGAGAGGGAGTCTGAGCTGCCGGCGGTAGTTGGCAGCCCAGGGTGTCCCCCGGGTCAGGGCGCCGCCGTGGCAGCCGGCAGCCCAGGGTGTCCCCCGGGTCAGGGCGCCGCCGGAGGGGGCGGCAGGCAGCTCCCGTGGAGCTGCTGCAGTGGTGCCTGTGGGCGGTCCAGTGGTCCGCGGCTCGGGTGGACCTCCCGCAGACACCACTGCGGCAGCTCCACCGGAGCCACGGAGCACCGGACCCTCTGCAGGCACAACCGGCAGCTCCACCTGAGCCGCGGACCACTGGACTGCCCACAGGCACCACTGCGGCAGATCCACCGGAGCCGCGGGATCAGCGCGCGGGGCGGCAACATTGCTGTCCGCCTAGGGCTCTCAAATCCCTAGCGCTGGTCCTGGCTGTAAGGTAGCTTGAATCCAGCCCAGCCCAGGTAATGATAGCAGTGAAGGCAGTACAGCTAGGCTTCAGCATGGGTAGTGCAAGTCTGGTATGCATTCTTGGTGCATACTTGGTTTACTAGTCCATTCTGAAGCCTTTGCTGTGCTGTCTTCATTTCTTTTGTTACCCATGCTAGCTGGATTCAAGTTGAGCAGACAAGCCCATGTACAGCTTTTGCTGTGTAGATATGTCTTTAAATCTGATAACAAAGGCTGGTAGCACCTTTTCTGCATCAGGACTGTCAGCTACAATGGTGGTAGCTCCGTGGGGAACTTTTGTAGTTCCTTACTATGGAAATAGCCAGCTTTAGCACTGGGTGAATTAGTGCAGACAAGGCCATTGCCAGATTTAATATCTATGCATCAGTTTATTCTTCTGGAAGGTAGGATAGTATTACCTAAATCAAGAGTCACCTCAACCTATCCTCTGTGAGGTTGTCAGATTTTAATTTGTGTGCACTCTTCCATTTGCTCTGTTAATGGGGGAGCGGAAAATAGTCCTGAGATTTGAATTGTTCTGTATGCAGAGATGCGAGTAAGTTTTATTTAAGAGTCTGCATGTTTCTTATTTTGATTTATTCTTACAATTTAGATCCTTAATATATTAGCCTCCACTCCAAACCTAACCACTGAGCACTGTCCAAACCATCTTTTGCCAGGGGGGAAAAAAATCAATGATTACATATAAGGAAATCACATACCACAAGGGTGTTGGAACTAGGGGTGCTGGGGGTGCGGCAGCACCACTTGACTTGAAGTCATATACAGGGTTTACAGTTTTGTTCAATGGTTTTTAGCACCCCCGCTATGCTAATTATGCCAATGCCACTGCGTACCAGGAAATCATTTTCTGAGTCACTTCAGTTTACTGACTTTCATAAACTCGTTTTTGTAGTTAATATTTTTATTGTACACTGAAACTGTGGATTACATTTGTAACCACACAGATCACTTTAACCCACGTTTGACAACTGTCGTTATACAAAAGATATTTTACAGAAGTATAGACATCTTTGCCAGGAACTAGGTATCTACTGTAAATCTCAAATGAGACCACAGAACAGTGGCATACCGGTTAGAATGTATTTAAAAATGAACCTTTGTTTTTCAATTAATTTTCGTTAATCTTAGTTTATCTCCTTTTAACTTGTGTTTACAGATTAATATGATACTTTGTAATTTTATGTTTACTTAAAGTTTAAATATTTTATTCACTATTTAATATTTAAATACTGTTTTGCCATAGCTACTTGTCCTCTGCCTCCAGATTAAATTTGATCAATTAACAAGAAAGATTTTTGAATTCCTCTCCTTGCTTAACCCTGAAAGGCAAATTGAGTTCTTTCTGCCTCTTCCGTCTTCATCAATAGTGCATTGAATAATTCTGTTGATGTATGCGGCCAGACAGAATACAGCTTGCTTTTCTTGACTGATATTGGTTCCTGCACCACTGAGAGTAAAAACATGTTTGCATCCATAAAATAAACAGATTTGACTTGAAACAGAGAAAGTATGTATTTGATTGTGGTGATGTTTTTTTACAGAGCTGCTCCTCTGACCACACTGGACTGTAAAGAAAATCCTATGTTTATTTTTGGCATGCTGGACATACTAGATATGTTAGTGAACAGTCTTATTATCCATCATCTAAGTCATTAGCTAGGAGAGTGCGTGGTCTTGAGGGTTAGAGTAGCAGAATGAGGATCAGAGTTGAGATACATTTCTGTCTCTAATACTGACGTGTTCTGATGTCTTGTGTCAAGTCACTTAAGGGACACTGGTTAGGTTTAAAGTTTTGATGTTCCTGCCCCACAGATCTCATTCTAATCTTTATACTTCCATATGGCTGGCAGGCAGGCAAGTATTATTATTCCCATTTTACAGCGATGAGAACTGAGGCACAGTGTCCAAGCACAGAATGTACTTTTAAAAAAAACATATATACAAACTGTAAATAATAAACAAGACTGTTTTTTTTCTCAAATTTAAAATTTTCTTGGGGTTTGGTTTTAAATATTCTCCTGTAAGAACTGCAACGCAGTCACTGTAGTGTTGTGTTTAAGAGTCTTCTGAAAAGTAACTATCCTATAAACAGACATGACAATGACTTGAAAGTGTCAATTTCATTCCAGTTTAAAGTCAGTTTCTAGTCTATTATTATTCCTAATAATGCTCCTAGAGCCCCACACAGATGTAGTAGAGCAGTGATCTCCAAAGTGGGGTGTACACACCCCAGGGGGTGCGTAAGAGGATCCTTGGGGGTGCGTGGCAGGAGAAGCATCTTTTTGTATTTGGCTTTGGCAAAAATGGCAGAGCCAGCGCAGCAGGGGGTGCGTGCTCAAAATTTTTTTACTAATGGGTGTGCAATCAAAAAAGTTTGGGGACCACTGAAGTAGAGGACTGTAAAACTCTACTATTGGTTAGGAGGATTGTCACTCTGTATCGTCTCAGCTGCTGATTGGTGAAGGCAGATGAGGGGGCAGGTTGGGTGATTTTAGTGCAGTAGAAGAAACTGAGCACGGGAGCTGTAGCCAGAGAACCCCAGCTCCTAGAGGAGGGGACCTGGCTGCAGGTAAGAGCTTGGGCTGGGGCATGCACTACGAGAAAACCTCTGATATGAAACTGGTGGTGGTGGGAAGTGCCCCCTGGCCCTCCCTAAGTGGTGCCCCTGCATGGTATCTGAAGTAGGGGAACCCAAAAACTAAGGCTCCCCAAATTAGTGAACACATTGAAAATTTGGGCCTAAGTGACTTGAGTGACTCTATGCAGGATGTCTGTAGCAGAGGGAGGAATAAAATCCAGAACTCCTAACTTCCAACACTGTGCTTTAACCACTAGACCAGAGGTGGCTAACCTGTGGCTCCGGAGCTGCATGCGGCTCTTCAGAAGTTAATATGCAGCTCCTTGCGTAGGTGCTGACTCTGGGGCTGGAGCTACAGGTGCCAACTTTCCACTGCTCAACCCCAGGCCATGCCACGCCTTACCCCAAGGCTCCTGGCCCCTTCCCTGAGAACTGCTGCACCCTTACTCCTACCCCCTCCATCCCACAGCCTCCTGTACAATGCAAAACAGTTGATCGTGATAGGGAGGGGGAAGTGCTGATCAGCAGGGTTCCCAGCATGCTGGAGGTTGGGGGGGAAGCAGGGGGAGGAGTTGATGGGGGGGCTGCCGATGTATTACTGTGACTCTTTGGCAATGTACATTGGTAAATTCTGGCTCCTTCTCAGGCTCAGGTTGGCCACCCATGTACTAGATTATGCTTCCTAACCATGTAGTTTATCTTCCTTATATTTAACCACAGTACGTATCTTTGCTTCTATATTTTTGAAAGATTTAGGAGTGCCACTTATGACCTAAGAACTGGGCGTATACTGGGTGACCCATTGTCTTTCACCCACCATATACACATTATTTCATGACATGGAGAACATAGTGGGTGTAGTTAGAAACACAGATCTAACTCTGTGATTAATAAAAGGCCTAATGGAGAAAACCAATACAAAATATCACCAGAAAGTCAAAAATTGTATGTGATGGTTTCGCCACTGAAAGAAATATTTTAAAGTTGGGAGAATGTTTTTTTTGTTCCATGTGGCTAATTATTATACATAGTAAGAGAGGGTACACTTGCCCCAGAAAGCTCACACTCAAATTAAACAAAGGACAGGAGAGAAATAAGCTAAGTGACTTGCCCCAGAGGCATGCTGCAGGTCAGTGGTAGGGCCAAGGCATAAGAACGCAGACCCCAGGTCCAGTGTACTATTCATTAGTCGCTGCCACTTCTCACAATCTTATGAGTTTTGAGTACGGAAATCAGAATTTGTACTTTAGTGTAAAGCACATCACCAGTCTGAGACTTAGAATCAACAGTAATAGAAATGTATTTTGTAAATAAGGTCCTGGGTTTATAGTCACTCTTCTTTTGTGTTAACTGTAGGTTGTTACAGATAAGCAACGGATTCAAACAAAGAGAGACTGCTTCGGTATGACAGGTATGTATTCATTTTAACTGCCCTTCTAATTGTTCTAAACCTCAAAGTGCTGGAGAATCCTGGGAGCCAGATACTTTTAAAAATTTTGTTTTATAATAACATTTGCAATATAATAAAACATGATGCATCTCTGTTTCTCAGTCGCTATAGCAGGAGTCGGCAACCTCTGGCACGCGGCTCGCCTGGGTAAGCACCCTGGTGGGCCGGGCCAGTTTGTTTACCTGCTGTGTCGGCAGGTTCGGCCGACCACGGCTCCCACTGGCTGTGTTCTGCTGTCCCAAGCCAATGGGGGTGGCAGGAAGCCGCAGCCAGCACATCCCTCGGTCTGCACTGCTTCCCGCAGCCCCCATTGGCCTGGGACGGCGAACTGCGGCCAGTGGGAGCCGAGGTCGGCTGAACCTGCCGTTGCGGCAGGTAAACAAACTGGCCAGCCCGCCAGGGTGCTTACCCTGGTGAGCCACGTGCCAGAGGTTGCCGACCCCTGCGCTATAGCTATGTCTGCACTTCACGGTAAACCCAGGCCTGTGAGATCCAGGCTTGTGGACTTGGTCTTTCCAAGACCATGATGAAGCATCTGCACTGCATTTTAAACTAAGGCTTACAGTTGCTGGACCTGGGTGTCTCAACTGTGCTTATGTGTCCACACTGCATTAGGCTGACCTGACTTGGGTTTGTGGTTTGAGCTGCATTCACATTGGAAACTGACAGGGCTTGGACCTGAGTCACAACAGGACTTGGGATCTGACCCACCCATCCTAAAGAGTCTAGAACCTAGGTCCTGAGTAAGCTTGGGCTTTGGCCAGCATGCAGGGCCACCATAAAAAAGAGTAACCATGCAGGAGGTGTAGAGCAGCCAAAGTGACCCACCAGTGGAGCATCATGGCATAGCTGTAGCACCTCCGGCTAGGGTGCCCCAGAGAAACATTTATGCGTTCATCAGAATATATCATCCCATCATCCCTCATGGAAATGTGCATCTTAGTTCCTAATACCGTAGACTGTGGCAAGCAAATCTTTTGAGGCAGACCGGATAAGGGAGAGGCCATCTTGCTGAATTGTGGAGAAAGGGGGGCTCAGAAGTAGGTCCTCCTTTTCCCAGTAGTGTTCCCCCTTTCGTGATAAAGTATCGGTTTTTACCATTTCAGTTTCCCGAGTGGTAGGTAATTGTAAACTTGAATCAGAAGAACACAGCTCACCTTAGCTGCCTCTGGTTCAAAGCTCAGGCCTTGTGGAGGTATTGGAGGTTCTTATGGGCAGTAAATACCTGTACTGCGTGCTGGGCTCCCTCAGGGTGGTGGTGCTATTCTTCTAATGCAGTTTTGATTGTGAGCAGCTCCTTGTCCACTATTTCATAGTTCATCTCTGTGGGGATGATATTTTGAGAGAAGAATGCACAGATGTGAAGAACTGACTGGGGTCTGAGTCGCTGAGAGAGACCTATCCTGAGGGCCACGTTGGATGCATCTGCTTCTAATTTATATGGATGAGTTGGGTCAGGGTGTGCCAGAATTAGGGCTGTGGTGAAGGCAGTCTTGAGCTGATTAAAAGTGAGCTGGGCTTCAGGTAGCCAAGTGAATCAAATGGCTTTATGAAGGAGGCAAGTCGGGGGCTATTTGTTCACAGTCACTGGAGATAAATCAACTATTAAAATTTGCAAATCCCAGGGAGCACTGAAGTTCTCAGTGGGTCTAGGGTGCTGTTCAGTTACGGATGACTTCCACCTTCTGCATATCTATTTGAATGCCCCGTATAACCTAAAAATTCAGCGGTGGCCTGGCGTACAAACTAAGCTTCCGTAGTCTCTCCAGGACAGACTGACATTATGGCAGTGCTGCTCAGGGCTTCTTAGAAAACACCGATATATCATCAAGGTAGATGTCCCCGAACATTGTTTATGAAATGTTGAAATGTTGTGAGGGCATTGGTTCAGATGAACAGCATTGCTAAATATTCAGAGTGCCCATATCAGGTATGAAAATCTGTCTTCCATTCATCCCCAGGCCTTATGCATGCTAAATTATATGCCCCTGAAAGATCAAGTTTAGTGAAAAGGTTCTGGCAGTCCAGCAATTCTGGTGCAGAGGGTACCGATTTGAATAGTCACCTGAATCAATGCGTGATAGGCTATGCAGAAGCGTAGTGGCCTATCCTTTTTTCACACAAAGAGGACTAGTGCCCCCCTGCAGAAGTGGATCTCTGAATGAAGCCCTTTGTGAGATTGTTCTGCTATACATGCTTAGTGCATCCAGCTCTGGTTTAGACATAGTGTCTGTCCATCCACAGGGCACCTTGCCCTGGGTTATAGGTCTCTGTTGGACAGATGTAGTCCCTGTGTGGGGATAGTATATTTGCTTTTTTGTTTTCAAACACCTCCAGGTAGTCTCAGTGCTTGTCGAGGAAGCTGAGCTTCTGGTCTGGGGCTGCTCTCTTCTGGTTATCCCTCACAGTGCAGGGTCTCACTTCTTGGGGTCTTATCCAATTCTGGGACTATGGATGCGACCACTATGGGTTGGTCTATTTGTTGGAGGCAAGCTATCTGTCAATATTCGGAGGAGAAGCTAATGTTCCTCCGTCACCAGGAGATCCATAGGGAGTGCAGCTCCAACCAAGGAATGCCAAGAATTATTGAAAAGAATAGAGAGCAGATCACATCAAAACATATTAATTCCTGATGCCCTTCCATTTCTGTCTCTAAGAGGACGGTGTCTTAGGTCACCAGTCCTGATGATAGGAATAACCCATCAAATGCGTCCACCAGGTCTGGTGTGGGTTTTGGCAGGAGAAGGATCTGTAGGGTTTGGGCTGCCTTAACATGTATAAAGTTAGCAGCAGCTCTTGAGTCTGTCATTGCTAGTTGCAGGGGAGTCTCCTGTGCTTGCTCCAAGACCCGCAACTGCAGTGGCAATTGGAAATGCGGGGAGAGCCCACGGTTCATTTGTTGGGCTCTACTTGAGGGCGGCTGCAGAGCATGGAAGTTTGGTGATGCCCAGGTTGTATCCCCCCCGACTATTGGCCTGGGCTGGTCTATTTCCCGAGTTCTTTCAAGCTAGACAGGAGGCAAAGGTATGTCCTGGCTACACACAGTAAAAACAGGTTCGGCTGTTGTGAACATTCCTTCTCCTCCAGGGTTGGGCATGACCAGGGTGAGCCAGGTTGACTTGCATGGATTCAGGACTTGGTATAGAGGGTGGGCATAGCAGTAGTAACATAACCCTGTCATTGAGCATCAAAGTTTTTGCTGAAAAGCATCCTATTTTTTTCTGTTTTGTCCTTTCTCTTACCCTCTTGTTTATTCTCACAGTGTCTTTAGCTTTGAAACAAGAAAAGCTAATGGCAATATTGGAAATTGAAGTGCAGGAAATTACCACCTTTGTCTGTTCAGTGGTGTGTGTAATTGAAGGGACTTTAAATTGGTTCTTGTGTGAGGGCTGCTTTTGAGGACACTGAATAACTCCAAGGGGAGAAAAAAAAATATAGTAAACAAATGCATTTTTGAAAAACAAAAATAAGACAAGTTAACTGAAAGTTTTGTTGATGTTAGGATTCATTAGGAAAAACAAATTCCGAATTTCTTTACAGATTCTAAATATGCAGCTTTGGGGGAAGGGCTAACTATTAGAATTACTGTATTTATTGTTTAAAATGCACAGTTTTTTCTATTGGTAACTGAGCATCAGCACCGACTTGTCACTTCACACATAAGGCATGGCCCATGCCCTGACATGGCCCAGGCCATGTCTTGCAATCTGCTGTAATTCTGACACTGACAACACTAGTATAGTTTGTATGAGTTCGGAAGTGGTGCAGAGGTATATGAATGTCAGAGAATGGACTTGTGGGATTCTGCACCCCCTGCTTGCCAGACTATAGCTGAACGTCTTAAATTCCAGATTACTGTGTTTTGTTTTTGTGACTAATAGCTGCCTTCATTTCAGCTTTCCTTTTTTTTAAAAAAAAAAGGTGCCCCACTTTACTTTGTGTGCCATTCATCTCCTATAATGGCTGGTTGTCAGAGAATAAAGTCTGCTACACATGCCAGCTACAGAAGCCACTCCTCTTAACGCTGGAGTTCCAAGATTCAGTCCCTAATGATGACCAATAACACTGGTCTACAATTTTTGAGAAGTCGTCTGCTTCAGAGATAAAATGTGATATTTATTATATATTTTGATGTGCTGAATTCAAATATGACAATTAAAACAACTGATTGGCTACTGTTTCTAAGTTATTTAAGTTTTTACATTTTATGTCTATGTATATTGTGTAGATAGTAGAGTTTTAATCATAAATTGTAAACCTAGGTCTTTTCATGTGTTTATGGTTGCTTTACATGATAATATTTCACCTGTCCTGTTTATGGAACACTTTAAAAATCAGCGAAAGGGTTATATAAATAAAATGTATTATGAAACAAAAGGCAAAAAACTATTATGTACATAGTTTAGTCCTATTCAGGGTCTACTCGGCGCTTCTTGGCTTGTTTCTTGTATTCATTAAATGGAGCTTCTCTTGTCACTGTCCAGCAATAGTCTGCAAGCATTGATGGGCTCCATTTGCCCTGATAGCCTGCCAGGAGATTCCACTGCTGGAGTCTGGAGCCCAACAGCTCTGCCTTTCTCTTGGGTAGTTCCAAATCCCTGACAAGGTCATTGAGTTCACCTTGTGTTATGAGGTGTGGTTCAGAGGAGGAGGATGGGAGAAAATGTGGGTCCTGTGACATTGATGGTTCAGGACCAGAAGTTTCATCCTCTTCCTCTTCCTCGTCTGATTCAAGTGAGAATGATTCTGGTGCATCAGGAACCGGCAGTCCTTCTCCGTGGGGGTACTGGGCGTATAGCTGATGGAATGTTTGGATAATGCACAGTCCACTTTTTCTTCTTTGACACACCTTTCCCAACTGGAGGCACCATGCAGAAGTAACAACTGCTGGTATGAACTGTTGGCTTTCTCCAAATCATTGGCACTGCAAAAGGCATAGATTTCCTTTTCCTGTTCAACCACTGGTGAAGATTTGTTGCACAAGTGTTGCAGCATATGTGTGGGGCCCACCTCTTGTCCTGATCTCCAATTTTGCAGCCAAAATAAAGGTGATAGCCTTTCTTAACCAGAGTGGTTATACTGTGCTTTTGTGATGCAAAAGTCACTTCACCACAAACATAGCAGAAGTTATCTGCACTCTTCACACAAGTATGAGGCATCTCTGCTCACTTTGGCTAAACAGAAATGTGTCCCTTTGCAAAATCAAACACTGACAAAGAAGAGAGCACGACACTGTATGATTTCTAGAGCTGATAGAGGGCAATTTGTTCAGCAGAGTGATGTAAGCTTCGTTATGATTGCATCATCCATGACTTCTAGGAAGAACATGATGCAATTCATATCATGTATGATGCAATATCAGCTTCAGATTGCATCATTCATTGTTTTGCCTAAAAAGCAAGTACTGTCCAAACCCAGTCATAGATTTATTCATAGATCCAGTCAAAGATGTATTTTAGTCATTTCTGGTTTAAATTGAGATCCCTTCCCTATATAACTCACTTATCCTCCGCCATTCCCAAGTCAAGGGTCGTATATACTGACCTAATAGCATATCTTGAAAACTAGAGCCAATCAACAATTTTAAGCATCATTTTCGTTCTCAGTGACCCAGAATTAGTAAAGTTCGACTACATTTATTTCAGAAGCATTTTGGCTGTAGAGCAGTGTAATTGAGGTCATTGCAAATGCAAGATCCACCTCTTGGCGCATAGATTACCAAAATGGAAGAGACTACAAATGGCTAACAGATTCTGCTCTTACATATCTATCCCCTGGACTCATAGGAAAGTGAGCAGAGAATATGGTCTGTAATTGAACAGCAAAGATTTTTCTTAATAATTCATGTATCTGACACCTAGGTAATATGATATTGTGCATAATATGAATATATGGGATTTAGTGAATTCAATTGTAATCTCAATGGCAAAATATTCAGAGTAACCTTTCTCATGTTGCAATGACTTTATTGTTACTTTAGTTTTCCAATATTTTTAATTTGCAGTTCAATATAAAGTGCATCCTGAGCACAGTAGGGTTCCAACCTTTGCAACTGATAAGCTTTGACTTCTACATATGAAGTCAACGGGTTGACTCATGGGTGTAGAAGTCCATCTGTGTGCTGTCATTTTAGGGTTGGAGTCTATATTGGCATCTCATTTATTATGGTAATCATAATTGTTTAGTTAAATCTTGCTCACTAGGGCTTTGATTTAAGTCACCAAATTCACTTCTAAGGGTATGGCTACACTTACAGTTGTACAGCGCTGGGAGTTACAGCTGTCTTCGTATAGCTGTGTAGGGAAAGCGCTGCAGTGTGGCCACACTGACAGCCACCAGCGCTGCAGTGTGGCCACATTTGCAGCGCTGCTGGGAGTGGTGCATTGTGGGCAGCTATCCCAGCGTTCAAGTGGCTGCAACGTGCTTTTCAAAAGAGGGGGGTGAGGGGGAACGTGGAGAGAGAGAGAGAGTGGATTTTTGGAGCTGTCAGCTCCCTGTCTTGCAAGTTCTGAGGACTGGAACATACACATCACCAACCTGCAATCAATTTAAAAGTTTCGAGCCCTTCCCCCACCCCTCTCTTATTCACTAAATGCAAATTATGCACTCCTAAATAGCCTTCAGACCACATAAGCAGCTGCTTAACACGGACTTCCCCCTCCCCCCTGCCATGTGACTTCTCTCTTCAAGCAAACAGCTGTGAACCTTCTAAAGCAATTCCCCTGCCTGCCTCTGCTCGCTCGCTCCAGCAAACAGGAGCTGTGTTTGTTTTTTAGATAAGCAGCTCGGAGGAGCTTGGAGTTCAGCCATTCTTCCGGTTTGTTGTGAGCAGGCATTCTGGGATACCTCCTAATACCCTAGAGGCCAATAACAGCGCTTTTGGTGGCCACACTTGATGAGCAGCGCTGCATCACCAGCGCTGCAATCGTTACACCCCAAGCAGACCAGGTGTACAGCCAGCGCTGCAGCCAGGGAGTTGCAGCGCTGGATGTGCCTTGCAGGTGTGGACAGTTACTAAGTTGCAGTGCTGTAAACCTACCATCAGCTCTGCAACTCTCCAGTGTAGCCAAGCCCTAAGGGTTTAGTCCTGAAAGGTGTGAGGAGGTGTGAGGTGCAAACAGAACCTTATAAAAAGTGGTAAATACTACTTGCGGTTGGGCCATAATTCAGTATAACTAATCCCAAGAAAATACAACAGAAAAATATCCTATATAATATACAGAAAATATGCTTTGTTTCACATTTCTTTGGTTGAAAGTTTGCACACACATTTATTTTGTCAAACTTCCCCCTCCACCAGCATTATTGAAAATGAAACTTTTAATAAAAAGTTGCAGACATTATGAAAACCTTCTTCTTCTCAAAAAATTTTCCAGCACTATTTTAATTGAAATTCATATGGAAATTATTTTCAAAATTATCAAAAATGTTACTGAAACCAGGGGTTTTCAGAAAGCAAACATGTTTTTTGTTTAAATGAAAAATTTCAAACTTGAGTTTGATAAAAATTTCAGTAAAAAATATTGAGAACATTTCACAAGATGGGACGTGTCCATTTCAAACCCCGGAAATGGAAACAATTTAGAAATTTTTAATTTCCATTATTTTCCAATTTACTGATCAGCTCCAGTTTGATTAAACTAAGGTTTAGGATGAGCAGCCATTCATAGTAATACTGGATCTTATCCCTTGTGATGGACTCAGACCAGAAAGATATAAGAGGATAGTGGAAGGCAGGTATATTAGCCTCAGAATGAACTGTTCCCTGGATAGCCAAACAAGGGCTACTCCAGGCCAGTCAAGACACCTGAGGCCAATTTAACCAGCCAAGGTCGTTAGGCTAATGCTGGGACCTGACCTCAGATAACTGAGAAAGAGTCAGTTAAGGCTGATAGGCTAATGGAGACAGCTGGAACCAATTAAGGTTCCACTTATACCACTTTAAAAGCTCTCCTTTCCAGTTCTCTAGAGAGGAGCCCATGTGAAAGTAGCTGAAGGAGAGGAAGCATTACTGATCCCTGAGGTAAGGGTGAAGCTTGGAAAAGGGGAGCATGGGGAACTGGTCCAGGGAATCAAAGCAGCATCAGTGAAGGAGGGAAGCTGATAACAGCTGCTACCATTAGGGAGCCTGGGCTGGAACCCGGAGTAGAGGGCGGGCCTGGGTTCCCCACCACCCCCCACATGATCTACAGAGATTCCTTTAAAAGGGGAAACAGACTTTGGTCCAGGCAGGAGACCAAATGACACCTGTGGAGCTCTAAGGAGCACCAGAACTGTGGGTATTTTACCTTCCCACCTCTCATACTGGCCTGTGAGGAAAATAGCTCCATAAGTTGTAACTTCTGCCTCCATACCGGGAGATGGAGGTCATCTTAAGGACCTTAGTGAACTTCTGAGGCCACTGTATCCACCAGGAAGCACAGGACCCACCAATACAGGCTCGGAGCTTTGTCACACCCTGTATTAAAGATGTTTAGATAGTACAGTGATGAGTGTGATATAAGAACTTGTGTTGAATAAACTAATGCTATGAAATTATTTTGGTTTATATTTTCAGAAGTATTCATCATAGGCAAATCTTTTTTCATTATATTATAAGATGATATTGGCATTACTCTTTTACAGAATTGGGGCACTTGATTTGATTGTGTTACTATTTAACGGAAACTCATTTGAGAACAAAACACCCATTAGAAACATTTTAAAACAGTCTGAATGTTTAATGATTTACTGGCAGACTGTGTCTTTGAAGCACAAGGCTTTTTTATATTTAGGTAGCTCATATTTATAAAACTCTTCAATTAGTCATGCTTTTCTGAAATCTTAGCGTGGGCTGAAATTATTAATAGTTGGTTTAAGCCTGAAACCTATTAATTGAGATATAATTTGTTTTAAATCTGAATGACAAAATTCTGCTCTTGGAGATGCACATACAAAATCTTTTCTGTGGGCTCCCAGTGAGAGTTGTGTGCACATATCTGAGGTCAGAATTTTGCCTGGAGTTTATTATGAATTGTATAGTTTAATTATTTCAGAAAGTGACACTGGTTCCAATGTTGTACACACTTCCCACTGAGAACAGAACCTGCTAATTAAAGTTGTTTCCTTTGGAATGAGAGGGAGTAAGGTCAGCAGTTACGGCACAAGACTGGAAATCAGGAAACCTAGTTCTGTTCTTGTGTCTGCGCGTGACCTGCTGCGTGATCTTGGGCAAGTCACTTCACCTCTCTGTTCCTCGGTTTTCTTCTTGCCCTGTGCCTACCTTGTTGTGCTCCTTCAGGGAGGGATTGTCTCATACTGTGTTTGTCTAGCAAAATAGGGCCCCAATCATAGAAATGAAGGGCTGGAAGGGACCTCATGAGGTCATCTAGTCCATCCCCCTGTGCTGAGGCAGGACCAAGTAAACTTAGACCATCCCTAACAGGTATTTGTCTAACCTCTTCTTAAAATGGTTGAATCCTCTTTGCTACTGCTATGCACAGTGGCAGGTGTTTGCTACATGGGATCTAGAGTTTGTGAGACAGATGCTTTAGTTCTAATGTAGAGTATTACTTTCACTTTCAGCTGTAGAATTACCGGAAACAGGATTAAAGGGAACAAATGAAGGCCATGATCTGCTTTTGACTTCCGCAGCACCAGATGTTCGTGGGATCCATTCACTGTTTGCCTTGATCCCCTCATGGACAAAGAAGATTTTGTTCAAACGAGAGTCTACCATTAACCAGCAGCTGGTCAGTAAGATATGGTTGATGTTTAATATTTGAAAGGATTGAAGAGAAGTAAGATCAGCAGTTGTCTATCACTGGGAATTTAGTACTTAATTAGTAATATAGTTTCTAATTATGTCTCATATGATTATGTTCACCTTCAGTAGCTTCAGCAGTAACATCTAAATGCATGAGTTCCTTATAACTGTAGTGACAGGTACAGTCAGGTGTATGCCCTATAAATTCTAGTTCTCTAAGTAATAAAATGCATCTTACCATTTGATGAATTTGTTTCTTTACATTGTGCATTTTATCATGGAAGTCTGGTCACCGAAAATAAACATGTCACTTGGGCTAATAATTATATGTGGGAATAGATAATTTAAATAAATTTGTATAAACAGATAAAAGAAGATTCATTGATGGGGTGGCAGAGCTCTTAAACACCAAGGTTGTGAATCAGTTTAACTTCTTTTTCTCTTTCTTCATTACATTACACAACTTGTGTTGTAGTTTCATATTGAGATGGGTCCATACACAACGTAGATTTTTGTTTTTTCCCTCCCCAGCCAGAAGATGTGCCAAGAATTTCAGTATCTTCTGGGTATGGGATAACTCTTCAGAAATGTGCAGTGGTAAGTTTAGTGATACTGCTTTCTCTTATTTGAGGAAGTAATAAGATCCAAATCTTCTGTGAATATTTTTTGTCCAGTTTTATAAATAAGACCCCTAATATAACCCAAAGCCAGTACACAGAAACAAATACTTTTACGTTGTATAATACAGGGAGGAAGTTGTTATACAGTAAATGTAATCTAATACTTCAACATTATCTGTAAGGAATGAGCTTTGAAACAATAGTCAGCAGCATTTACTAGCACTGTACAAAGTACAGAACATTACTGAGCAGTGTAGTCTTTATATTATTGATGAGTTGATATTGCTAATGGTATCTTAAATCATAGTAACCTGTGACATGGGTTCATGCTCCCTAAAGGCTACGATATCAGAATTAGCAGGATGAGAACCACTATTAGAAATATCCTTAATTCTGGAGACTATAGGAACACATGAGGAATGATGGCAGTAAGCACAATAGCACCTGCAAATGATCAGTCTTCCGTTTATTAAAAACCTTACTACACATATAATCAATGCAACAGCTATAGCTACATAAGTGAAGATGGACATCTTATGATATTTCTCCAACATCGATGTCTTGATACAGGTCGAACCTCTCTATTGTGGTGTGATCAGGCCCGGCAACATCCGTGGTCAGGCATCATTTTATTTGTTTTTTATGCTTTATCTATTTATTTCCTTGTACCAATACAATAAAATTGTGTAACAACAGTAACACTTTGTTACGAAGAGAGCCGGTAAGCCTTGGCTAGGTGATGTTGCAAGCGTTGTTCTGTTTATTCGCCTTGGAGAGATTAAAAATAAAAAGAGACCCGCTTGCTACAATGTTGACCTCATGTGGTTTGGCAAATTCTCTGGTTCAGCACCGGTTAGGTCCTGAGGGTGCCGGACTACAGAGGTTCAATTTGTTCTTGCATCCCCAAGGGTACCAGCAAGATGGGTGAATCTCTCAACAGACGGTTACTTGTAGAGCAGTGGTTCTCAACCAGGGGCCCTGGGGGTTGTGAACAAGTTTTAAGGAGCTGCCAAAAGAAACCAGAGAGCAGGACCAGTGTTAAACTCACTGGGACCCAGTGCAGAAAGACCAATTCCGAGCCCCACGCCCACGGCTGAAGGAAAAGCCTGAGCAAATTAGCTTTGGAGACCCTCCCCCCGCCCAGTGCCATGGGGCCCTGGGCAGTTGGTCTCTTTGCTACCCCATAATGTAGACCCTGGCTTTTAATCTACTGAAAAATAGTTGTTGTGGCACAAGAGGGCCATGGAATTTTTATAGCCTGTTTTCGGGGGGGAGGGTTCAAAAAGAAAAAGGTTGAGAACCCCTGCTGTAGAGGGTCTCCTGAATGATTCTTCCTCGCTGTTCATGCTGAGGATCCCTTTTTATTCTGTGTTACACTCATGCCCATAGCCCTTATGCATATGCATAAGGATTCCAACCCCTTTTCCCTTATCTGGTCTTCCACATGCCATAAAATTTGAGGTGCCTCACTTTTGGTGGGGTATCCTCTTAGTTTCCCTTATTTTAATTAGCATTTACATCAGTGAGTTCCCATGCAGAATTTCCCATGATGTTACAATCAAGCATCTTGCAGAATTGATGGGTACGTACTGGCATATTTTCCAAACTTCATATTAGCATATATTTTACAGTAACCTTGTAACTTCACTGGTACCTCCTCAGTTACTTGCTCATGCCTACCCTTTAAAGCGTAATGTGTCTAAGATAAAATCTGACAGGCCTCAGCCTGCTGGCCTTGCATTACAGCCCTACTTTGCTTATAAACCTAATGCACACTCATAAATGCTTGTCAGTTTTACACCTCTATAAGACTGTCCTACTTATTGCTATACCTATGCCTACAATTGAAATCTATTCACTACATGTTAATTATATATAAATTAACCACAACAATAGATAACACAATTAGATGTTTATATAAGGTGATAAGCCACAGCAGATCCTAGGAGGACGTCTAGTGTAAACATAGAATGAAACTGAAATTTTTTTTTAATGAGTCAGTATATTTCAATTACGGCACCTGGCCTTTAATCCATCTGCCAAAATTACAGTCTAATTTTCCAATTTAAAAAAAATATTTTTTCGTTCCCCCTGCTGTTTGAAAAACTCACACAAATGAAGGGACAGTGAAATGACTATACACAAAGACTGCTGTCAAATGCACAAAGGGCCAGATTTTCAAAGATATTTAGGTGCCTAAAGATGCAGACAGGCCCCTAGTGGGATTTTCAAAAGTGCACCAGCAGCTTAGATGCCTAACTCCCATTGACTTGAGGCACTTAACCTGCTTAGATGGGTTTGAAAAATGGCTATTTTTCCAGTTTTTTTTATTTTGGGCCAGATTTTTAAAACCTAATTTGGTTTTTTGTTTTTATTCTGGTCAGATCAGGTTTGAATATTTGTAATTACAGCCAATTCACTCTGCCTGTCCCTTGCATGGAGAACGATAGTGTGTTGTGCTTTAAGTCAAGCTTGGATTCAGCCTTTCAAACGACCCGGCATACAAGCATTGGGAATTTAGCAGCTGATTTGAAAATATTGATGTGGTGAACTGGACCAGATCCTATGCACAGAGTGGAAAATAGGAAATGGAGAATACATATGCATTACATTGCAGAGCCTAATTAACTGTAATGTTGTTATCAAAATGGCCATGGGTCATAATTAGCAAGACTGAATATTGATGATTTCAGTTACATGAAGTGGTGAGAGACAACCTCCCACTTCAGAAAGCTTTATAGGGTAGACTCATTACTCCTTTATTATAAGAAGATCTTGGAGAGAGAGTTTTGAAACACTTGCATATTTGATTCTTTCTGCTACTCATAATACAACCTAGGCAATCTCATTAAAAATGGCGAAGTCTTGCTGCGCAAGATCAAAGCTAATCTGCTCCAGATGGTGGGATTATCAGGAAATAATCTTTCAGTGCTGCTAGTTGTAAATTTAAAAAAAAAATGGTTGTATGTGAATTGTCTTCCACCTTTGGATCAAATTCATATTTTATTTTAACTTGCTAATCTTGCCCTTTTATTTGAATCCTAATACATCTGAACAAACATTTTCCTCCTAACACCTGGCTGACCATATGGCAGCCTCTAGTAGTTTAAATGGAAAAATAAGATCTACTTTGTTCCTTCATTTTAGGAATGTTTCTGAGGCATTTCCTTTGCAAAGCCAGCAGGGAAATGACATATATTTAGTCATTCGAGGACAGATTCTGTAGTCCCTTCCTCACATAGATAATGCCACTGAAACCAGGGTGTAAAGACAACTCAAATGTAGTGGGCCTGGCTTCTCCATTTGTACATTGGGGTGGGGGGAATAAGGGCCCAGTTATCAGTGTGCCCTTTAAACTGTGTCAATCACCAAATGATGAGACCATCAATGTGTTAGTGCTTTACAGTTTCAATAATCTTAAACAGTGCCCTGGTAAATCTTTATAAACAGATGCAGGGTATACTTTTTTTTTTTGGGTGAATGACACCTCTCACTGTCATCTCTCTTGCACATCAGATGTGTGGGAATCATTCCTAAAGCTCAGCCACCCTTTCCCCAACATAAGATTCTGTCTGCAAGTTCCTGATCCTTCTCCCTTCCCTGATTACTCTCGCCTCATCCCTTCTGTTTACTCTCCTTTCCAGCCTTCCCCCATTTTCCTTCTTCACCCAGTCTCCTGTGTGCTACTCCAGGGGCTGATCACATTTGCTGATTCTCTTTTAGAAACAGAGGACAAAAAAATCAGGGATCTATAGTTGCTCAACTGTCTCTGTGAGATGCTGCTTTTGTTTCAAGCTGTAGGAACAAGAGCTGCAGGTTTCAAGTGAATGCGAGGGCCAGTGGTTTAAGGGAAATTGTGGCACCTGGGCTTCTATTCCCTATGATAGCTGCAGCTGTAGGTAGTTCTCCTCAGTCAAGGTGAGGTATAAGGGTTTTCCCCGCTCCTTTGTTATTTGTTAGAGTGTTTTCTCTAGTGCTTGTCAGCGAAATATCTAAGATCTCCTGTTACTTCCAAGTACTCACCTTCAGGCTCTTTCTAATCAGAAGTCAGGAGGGCAGAACTCCAATTTAACTATTATTATATCATTCAAAAATATACAGATGTATCTAAAGGCATCATCCGTTTCTCCAGCTGAGGAGAATTGTAATCAGAGGCAGAAGCTGTTGTTGTGAAAGTGGTAAGGAGTTGCTAGGGCCAAACACTGAATGAAGGACTTTATTAGAATATGGAAAACAGGGCCGCCGGGGGGGGGGGGGGGGAAGAGAGCAAGTGGGGCAATTTGCCCCAGGCCTCACAGGGGCCCTGTGAGCTCTGGCCAAGAATCCCTTCCCTGTCTACTCACCCGGTGGTGGTCCGAGTCTTTTGTGGCACTTCAGCGGTGGGACCTTCACTTGCTCTGGCTCTTTGGCGGCACTTGGGCAGAGGGTCCTTCAGTGCTGCCAAAGACTCGGAGCAAGTGAAGGACCCGCCGCCGCAGACTCAGAGCACCGCCTGATGAGTACAAGCGCTGCAGCGGGTGGCGCCTTTTTTTTATGTCTGCTCCCCCATTTTGCCCCAGGCCCCATGAATCCTCTGGGTGGCCCTGATGGAAAATAGGATTATCCTTTAAACTACTCTCTCTTTCTACTTCGCTTTAGGAAATTTGCCTGGAATTTTCTCCAGTTCTCCCCCCATGATACCGGTGTAAAGAAACAGAACACATCTATGTACACAGGAGCCATGGCTATGGAATCCTATTTGTACCCTGTCCTCACAGTGGAGAAATTTTTTTGCGGAGCATAGGAGGAATTAATCTTGTGGGGCCTGATCCAGTAGGTGTGCTCTGAGCATTCCTATCTCCACGTAAAATGGCGAGGGAGCAGGAGGAAGCCTCCTTTGTAAACTTTAGCCTAATAGTTAGGGACCTTATCCAGGATGTGGGTGAATTCCCTTCTCTGCCTGATGAGGAGAAGAGATTGGAACAGGACTTCTCATCTCTCTGGTCAAGGCCCTAACCACTGAACTGTGGGATATTCTGATCGGAGGTCAATCTCTCCTGTTTGAAGCTTTATAGAAATAAAACCTAGAGAGAGAGACTCTGAATGACTCTGTAGGCCACACCCTTCTTTTTTGCAATTCCCATTGGCTAGTTTAGGTGACTCCCCTGCCTAATGTGTGCTGACTTTTGTAGATTGCATTCTCAGGCACCTGTCTCTCCCCATGCATTGTGTAGTAGAAAGTGTAGGTGCCTTACAAAGGCTTTGTGGAGTTTTGTGATTTCCAAGATGCAGATTAGTTAGGTATTACAGCCGCTAAGTCCCTTTGTGGATCCAGGCCAAGGCCTGCTACATAGAGATGGAACAGTGTTGTGGAAGATTTGAATCTATATAAATATGTGAGATAAAAGGCTCCAGTTTTAATGAGTGTGACAGCCTCCTCTTAGCCAAAACTGTGGGGTAGACTGCAGGGCACACTTGCAGGTTGGGAAACTCTATCCTGGGAAGCAGTGACACTTAAAAGCAGTGACACTGCAGGTCATGGTGGATAATCAGCTAAACATGAGCTTCCAGTCTGAGGCGGTGGCCAAAAGAGCTTTGATGTATAAATAGGGGACTATGGAGTAAGAGTTGAGCAGTTATAGTACCTCTTGTGTGACTGCTACTGGAACGCTGTGTCCAGTTCTGGATCTAGAATCCAAGTAGCAGTCTGCACTGAACTTCCTCACAAAATGGCTGCTTTAAGCTGCAGCCTAAGCTCCTAGAAATTGAAAGTACAACACAGAAAGCAAATAACAGATGCATCCTACATCTACCTCAGACCCTGGACATGGCTAGGAATGCCCCAACATGTGAGCTGAGTCTGGAAAGACTCCATGTTTGGGAGAAGGAAGAGTTACTGGGGCCAGAGTGTAGCTGACATGTCCTGGTGACCAACTTTAGGCCCCAGAGAACAAGCACATGGCTTGGACTTCCCAATAGGTGGGCTGAGCCCAGCAAGGCCAGTGTTTGTAGGGAGAGAGCTGGTTGCAAGGAGGAGCAGCTAGAGGAGAAGCAATCCAGGAATTGTGCCCTGCAGCAGAACGAGGAGGTTCCATATTGTCTAAAAATAAGCGGAACAGGGCTCAATAGGGGGAGGAATGGCGTTCCATGGGTGGGGTGGGGACTGACAAGCCAGTAGGGGGCATACAGTCCCCGGCTCCAGAGATGGCCACAGCTGCAAGATGGGGGTGCGCGACCTCAGCTTCAGCACCCACAAGCCCTGGCCGCAGCCAGGAGGGGGCGCACAGCCTAGGGAGGCCGCAAGGCAGGGATGCACAGCTCCTGCTGCAGTGCCAGCCATGGGGCTGGGGCGTGTGACCCCAACTGCAGCCCTCGGCTGGGGTTGCAGGGTTGTGATTCCAGATATTGAGCTTGCAGTTGCAAGCTGTTGCAGCAGGGCAGGGGCACACAGTCCTGCCTCCACCCCCACTTCAGCTGCGGACAGCTGAAGCAGAAGAAGTCAGAATCTGTGACTGCTGTGACCTCTGTGACTAAATCGTAGCCTTACCCATGGGTCCTAAGGTGGGTTAGCAAGCCCTTGAGACAGGGGGAACAAGGGGCTGTATAACCCTTGTAGACCAGGGATGCCTCAGAAGGGGGCTAAACAGGAGATCAACCTGCATCAGAAGAATTAAGTGATAGCAAGTGTGATGTGCATTAAGGGCCTTCTCTTCATGCTGCCAGAGCTGAGTGTTATGAATTTTGCAGAACCTGATTAGAACATTGCATTCCAATTCTCCTATATGAGGTCTCTCTGGGATTTTCAGATTCTTGTTTTCACTCAGTCCTTTCTCTGCATGAGCTGTTATCCTGGATTTCAAACTACAAAGTTTTTCTATTACACTGTCGCCAAGCAACAGCTTGACGTGTAGGAGATTAAAATCTCTCTGGAGTTTGAAATCAAATGGAGTGTGATGTTGTCAGCAGGTCACTCAGAATATCCTCAAAGAAAAAGCTTTAATGCACACATGCATGCACACACTCTAAACTAAGCGGGCCTAGTAATTTGCAGCTAACTACTACCATTTCACTCCAAAAGAAAAGTATTGGTATTTCTGGTTTTAGGTGGCTACTCAACATGATCTCCAAACTGCATATGTAAGGCTTCTGATAAATAATACCAACACACCATCTGCATCCAATGTCACAGATCTTATTCTGCTGGACAATATTACTGGTCTCCACGTTCAAGGAACTAGTGGTAATAAGACTACAGATGGGTTCCAGATATATAAGAGAGGATTCCTGCAAGGTAACTAATTAAGCAGTGGCTCTGCTTTTCAATATGTGAAGACAATTTTTGTGACAAGAAAACTTCAAATTAGGATATTTAATTGTTTCTTCTGGTGATTTTAGGTTAAAATAAAAACACCCTTTAACAGTTAATGTATCTTAATTCCAGAAAGGTTTGTTTTCAACTTTGCAATTGTAATATTCTTTCAACTCAGAGGTGTGAGTCAGGCCAAATTTATCTCCAAGCTTGGAGCTGTCTCTGATGTCAGTGGATGCAGAATTGGACTCTTTAAAACCTGACACAAATAAAGAATGTTTGTGTGTTACTTTAATTCCAATGGAAAGATTTTTTTTAAATCAGTATCAACACAAATCTGTTCTGGATAATTTCTTTATCCAAGCTGAGAGTCATGCAGATGGTAACAAAATAACTTACTCAGTAAAAAGTGATATTATATGTTTAAAGATTCTTTCTTAAAATAATCTAAGACTCTTATCCTGCCATTGAGTCTGCTTGGCCATTAAGGATTCACCTGCTTGGAAATGACTGTGGAATTTGGACCTGAAGCATTGTCTGCAATATAGATAAGGGAGATTTTAGATCTATATAGGGTTCAACCCACAAACAAGACTAAATTGTTATAACCAAAATACAAGCCCTCTCTAGCCTTGGTTTCAAACCCCTACCTAAAAACTTGGTGTGGAGCCGTGTCCTCTTGCAGGAAATCTCCCCTTTCTGATTCCCAGTAGCTGTTCTTATATTCCTTATTTCCCTGTGTGAGGGGAAAGGAGGAAGGAAGCCAGAATTAACTTCTTGCTTCCTGGGGTCATGATATTGGCCCTGCACTCTCTTGAAGTACATCTTCAGAGCTGTTAAATTGTGATTACTTTTTTAAAGTAAACAAGCAATGGCATGATAGCTAAAAACTGAATACTTACCAAATCGGAAAGTAAAATTAGTCCATATGGGGCTTTAGCATGGTAGGTAGTTAATAACTAGAGCCCATTTCTGATAATGGAAATGTCTGGTTGGTGGCACAGATCGTGGGGTTGGGTATTGAAACTGTTAGCAGCGAGTTACTGGCTTTCAACCCAGAGATTCTTTTTGAAAGAATTACCCCCCAAGAAAAGAAACTTGACTTACATTACTCAATTGGCAAACAAAACTGGAACAATTGTGACATCTGGCACAGCTTCCATTAAAGCTGAAATTGAATTTTGCTTTCCATGCCAGTGGAAGGTGTTTCCATCATTATGAAGAAATCTAAACTAGAATTTAGATTTAGAATAAGAACAAAGCTCATTTGGTTGTAACTCTCATTCACTGATATGTCAGCCCCCAGCTCAGCCCTAAACTGATCTCCAGTGATGAGCACGAAGATTGTGCCTGATGGAACTTAGAGGTGTGTCTGTAGATAATATGTATTATACACAGGATGGGTTGCTGGGCACCTGCTAGGATTGACTAGGCATATCTTACCTAATCAGTCCTTTGCCATGTAGGGGCCTTGGACATTGGTGGTGCCATCGTCCCTCTTGTTCTCTGCTCATGGCACACAATAGTTTAGTCTCCTGAGGACTGAAATGCTGTGGTCTAACTAGACTGATTGGGCTTAAAATTAAGGTATCTGTGTGAAGGTTAATGTCCTGTGTTTATGTAGGAGGTCAGACTAGATGAACTAATGGTGCCTTCTGGCCTTTAAGTCCATGAAAGTACAAAACGGGAGCAGGATCAACCCTAGAATCAACTACAAGCTTGTACAGGAGACCACTCTAATTAACTCTCATTTCAAGAGAACATCTCAAAGTATTCCCCCCAAGTAATGAGTACAGTTCTTCTCCACTTTTATTAAGAGCATCTCCATCAAGCAAATGTTTATTGGTGTCTTGAATGCTCACTTAATACAGACTTCATTGCAGTTATGTCGCAAAACGTACTGGGCCAGATTTGCTACTGTAGATACAGAGCAGAGAGTGAACTGTACACCCTGTAACTGCAGGGACAGCTAAACATATGTTGGTGGTGGGTGTCTGTGGGGTTGAGGGAGGAGGAGGGGAGGAAAATGGAGGTTCTGGTACTGCTGCTGGCCTTCCCCACAGATTCATTCTAGGGGAGGAAGCTCCAAGGTCCATCCAAGTCTCCACTGGAGCCTCACCAGTAGAGGCTGCCTGGGAGAGGGAATGAACTTTCTCCTATCCCCTTCTGCCCTGCTTTTGCCCATTTTGCACACAGTGTTTGGTGGCTCTGCCCCTCATGCCTCTAGTGAAGTGAGGATTGCAAGTGGCTTATGCTGCTGCATGCATGTTCTAAGGGGTCTTTCTGCTGATGCAGACTCGCAGCTTGGATTCTATAGGTGGAACCTAAAATGGTTTTTCAATCTATTATTTATATTAAGCCTGATTTTCAGAGGTGCCAAACACCTGCAGCTTTCATTGTCTTCAAGTGTGTGATCAGCACTTCAGAAAATCAAGCCCATTATTTTCCTATAAAACTCCAAGGATGTGTAACTCTACTGGGTTCTATTCAAGCCTTTTGTATTTACTGATTTATTAAAGAAAATAAAGACATGACTGTGTAATAAACTCATCTACTTTTAGTTTACACACTGATTTTTCTCTTATAACAGTTGGAGAATACTACTCAATCAACTACATTGCATTTCTTGATGCAAAAGAAACCTGGGATGGCAGAGTCTTGACACTGCCCGCTAAATTGACCTTCAACAGTTCATCACTGGTATTTCATTTTCAATTTTATTTTATCTTTTATAATTTTTGTACACACACACTATGGGAATACTGGAATCTGCTCTTGGCTGCCTAAATGATGAGGTCAGCCCATAGAGATTCAAGCTTTTAGACACTATTCTCTGAGTGACACAGATGAATCTGTAAATACATGAGTATTATACATTAGTGATGGGAGTGACTTATAGCACTGGGCCTCTCAAGTTCAACAGAGGAAAGAAATTAGAGCTCTATTTGTGTATTAGCCTATAACTTTCTCCCTACATTTGAGGCCTCTCTCCATTTTATCAGGGTATTCAGAAAATAGCAACGTTTCATCCATTTGTTTTATGAGTATGTTATAATGTAACCTGAATGTGTGAATGTTCACACTTGAATTCCTTGTAGTCTCCTAGGAGTTGGAAGTTGTGCCATATACTGGTGGAAATGTAATTTCCTTTTTCTTTATAATATGGTCTCAGATTTTCCCCTGCAGCTTTGCTTTCCTAATTGTGGGCATTCTTAATGTACTTGTTCATTTGTGGACAATTCTTTTACCATGTCTTTGTATATATGTAAACAAATGTATATTAAAATCCCTTTTATGTAAAGACTGACCATCTTAGTAAGAATAATTTATGACAGTTCTTTAAATGTCTCTTTTCATTCAGCATTTAATGTCTAATTGGAACAGCCATAGTTAAAAAGAAAAGTCAATCATTAATTGATGAGGGCTAGGAAAAAAGTTCCCCTATGAACCAATTTTTCCAGCATTGCCTTTTATGGAGTTTTTGCAGCTCCCTCTGAAACATCTGGTACTGTCCACTGTCAGAGAATTGGTGGACCACTAAACTGATTTGATGGTGCAATTTTTTTACAATCTGAAGATGAGTTTTGGAGCGTTTTCCTAAGGCCATGCATGAAGGAGTGAGGTATTGAGATGCATCTCATCACAGCACCTAGAAAATCCCTGTGAGTCACAAAGCCTGAGTTAGTTGCCCAGGCTCCCAGTACAATGAATAGGGAGACACAAGTGCCTTAGACAGTGATCCACAAACACCAGTATGTTAGGCAGGGAGCCACCTAAGCTAGGCAATGGGAGATGCTGACCAGTGGTGTGTGCACTAAGCCTCACCCCTCTCAGACTTAGGCACCTAAGTCTGTGCTGCAGGGAGGTGCCTATCTCTACCAGAAATTCTCAGCTGTGAACCCTTTCCTGCATTTAGGTACCTGTGCTGTTTTAGCAAGAAGCTGGTGGTGGGGGTTGGGGAGGAGGACCGCCTGCATAACTTTTAGCCCAGTGACTAGAGTTCTCAACTGAGATATGGGAGACCCCCAGTTCCAGGCTCCTCCTCCACCTGAGGGAGAGAAGGGATTTGAAGTACTTTGCCACCTCTCAGATGAGGTATGAGGGAGGGCCTCCTCTTTTGCCTCTTCCTGCCAACCCCGCTCCACTGTTTTTTGTGAACTCGTCTGAGGGACCTGATCTGGTATGTGTGCTTAGAGGATGCTTACTGGATTGGTCCCACACACAACTTAGGTGGCCAAATGCCTATGATCCTCTGGTTTGTGAATTGCTCTGAGACTGAGGCGGGAGATAGGCCTCTGGCCGCCTAGAAGGAGGCAGAAGCCTTTATGTTCAGAGGCAGAAATGTAGGTGGCTAGGGAACTTTTACTGCAGAAACGTTAGATGACAAACAAGTTCAGGCACCTACAGAGTTCAGTGGGAGTTCCGTGGATTGCTATGGTCGCAAAACTGGGAGTTAGGTACCTAACTCCTTTGTGCGTCCAGGCCTAACTGTATTTCCTGTCATCTTGGTTTAGAAGTTGTTTGGGGTTGAGTTTTCTGAGAAGTTTGAAGACTTAGGGCCATATCACATGGGAATAGACAAGTGGGGCTTAGAGGTCTTTAGTGCCCACCCCCCCCCCCCAAATATTAGGAATTCCATTAATAAATAAAGGAAATACTGAGTTTGGAACAGAAGATCATTTCTCGCTTTATTAAAAGTGGATTAATTTAGTCATGGTATAAAACTATATTTTACAGCTGTTTTTTTTGTTATTTAAGTCTGGCCCTCCCCAAATAAAGCTGTCTGTCCCTTTATCAACCCCCCTTTACTGCCTCTAGCCCCCTGGAAAGGAACTGGAGGCCCAGGAAACTCCCCATGATTATCTCCCATTGCCAACTATTCCTCTCTTAAGGGGGAAAAGAGTTTGCTGAAGGGGGATGGGGCATATTAAAGAAGTAGATTGAGCTGCGTCCAAAATCAGGATTCACAAGAGAAGAAACTCCAACTCCACAGTAAGTTTATCCCTCTAATTCTGCCTGGCTTTGTGGCACTATGGTCCCTTTGAGGTATTTCATGGTATTAGACCAGTGGTTCTCAACTAGAAGTCCAGGGGCCACAGGCAGGTTTCAGAGGGTCCGCCAAGCAGGGCCTGCATTAGACTCCATGGGGCCCAGGCTAGAAAGCCAAAGTTCCACCATGGGGCTGAAGCCCAGGGCCTAGAGCCCTGCCACCCGGGGCTAAGCTGAAGCCTGAGCAGTGTAGCTTCATGGGGGCTCCTGCGGCACGGGGCATCAGGCAGTTGCCCTACTTGCTACCCCCTAACGCAGGTCCAGGTTGTAAAAGATCTGACGAAGATGAACCAAAGCTAACGCAATTCAAGACAAAGAAGGGAACAGTCTTACAGAAGGAAGACACATCATCAATAGGTGGAAAAACAACGGCTCTGATCTATACAACCATCAGACAAATGGAGATCCTAGTGTCTTAGATGCCCAGATTCAACAGAGAAGTGGAGACAGCTGTGAAATCACTCAAGAATGGAAAGGCTACAGGTATTGACAATATCCCAGCCGAACTGATGAAATTCAGAGGAGAAATATTAATAGATGTACTCACTGAGCTCTGGCAGACCAGTGAGTGATCCTCCATGTGGACCCAGTCACTAATCATCACTCTGCCAAAGAGAGGCAACCTACAATTGTGTCAAAATTACCGGATCATAAGCTTAGTTAGCCATTCCAGCAAAGTGATGTTGAAAGTCACATTGAACAGATTGAAGCCACAAGCAGACTGTAGCAAAGTGAAGACTCACCGGTGCAGCACCTCCTGCTGGTCTCCTGGGAATTAGCTCTTTTCCAGCATAAAGAGCACCCTCTGCAGGCAAGTGTCTCATCTGCCGCTGGCCCCGTGTCCCTCCCGAACCCCGGTACCCTTTACCTCTGGGTTCTGCCCCAGCAGTACCCCCATGCTCTGGGTCTCCCTTCCCAGGGGAGACCCCAACTCTCTCTAAACCCACCTTGCCTCAGTGACTACTGCCAGTCATCATCTAGCCCCTGCTCACTGGGGCAAACTGCAGTCTGTAATGACGACTTATCATTGGCAAGGGGTTAGGACCTGTTACCTTTGGCTAATCCCAGGCTGTATCCCTGCAGCCCCAGTACATCTGTAGGCCTTCAACAAGGCCTGTAGCCTGGGGTTTTACCAGGCTGGAGCTTCCCAGCTCTCCTGCGCTATTCCCCAGCACTGCTCCAGTTCAGGTACCTTCCTCTCACACAGCTAGCTATTCTCCCTCCAGGGCTGGAGAGAGACTCCTCTGCCTCCTGGCTCCACAGCCTTTTTATCAGGGCCAGCTTGGCCCTGATTGAGCTGGCCACAGCTGTGGCTGCTTCCCCAATCAGCCTAGCTTGGCTGCTTTTAACCACTACACAGACAATATCATTGCTGAAGAACAGGCTGGCTTTCATGCTTGAAGAAGTACCACAGAACAGATTTTCAACCTTCGTGTTCTGTATGAGAAGTACTTACAACACGAGCAGTACATCTACCACGTCTTCTTTGACTTCAAGAAGCGTTTCACAGAGTATGGCATGAAGCTCACTGGGCAACCATAAAGCAGTACAATGTTGGTCATAAGTTTATTCTTACCATTAAACAACTGTATGCCAAGGCCAGCAGTGCGGTTCTCGACAATGGCACAATAGGAGAGTGGTTTCGCACCACTATTGGAGTTCAGAAAGGCTGCCTTCTTTCTCCCACACTGTTCAACATCTACTTGGAGTGCATAATGACTGGTACCCTAGAAGATCACATATGCACAGTCAGCATTGCGAGGCAAACAATCTCAAATCTTTGGTTCGCTGATGACATTGATGGCCTGGCAGGCAGTGAAGATGAACTTGCCAACCTTGTGAAACAATTGGATGAAACCTCCATAAAATATGTCATGGAAGTCAGTGCAGAGAAAACTAAGCTGATGACAAACAAACATGATGCTATCAGCTCACATCACTTTCAGTGGACAAGAGCTGGAGGCAGTGAAACAGTTCAAGTATTTGAGGGCGATCATCCCTGATGAAGGATCCAAGGCAGAAATTTGGGCAAGAACTGTGCAAACAGCAGCAGCAGTGGCAAAGCTAAAACTAGTTTGGAGGAATAAAAACATCTCCCTGGAATCCAAACTGAAACTGTTGCATGCGTTGGCCATCTCCATTTTTCTGTATGCGTGTGAGATGTGGACCCTTATGGCAGAAATCGAATGGAAAATACAGGTAGTAGAGATGAGTGTTAATAACCTAGTCCCAGATTTGGACCTTAGCATCCAAAATATGGGGGTTAGCATAAAAACCTCCAAGCTTAGTTACCAGCTTGGACCTGGTACTGCTGCCACCACCCAAAAAATTAGAGTGTTTTGGGGCACTCTGGTCCCCCCAAAAACCATCCCTGGGGACCCCAAGACCCAAATCCCTTGAGTCTCACAACAAAGGGAAATAAACCTTTTCCCTTCCCCCCCCCCAGGTGCTCCTGGAGAGATACACAGAAGCAACCTCCGTGAATCTAAGCAGAGGGAGTCCACCCTCTCTAATTCCAGTCCTGGAAACAAAAGCACTTCCCTCTTCACCCAGAGGGAATGCAAAGTCAGGCTAGTAAATCTAACACACACAGATTTCCCTCTGACTTCTTCCTCCCACCAATTCCCTGGTGAGTACAGACTCAATTTCCCTGAAGTTCCTCACTAAAGAAAAACTCCAACAGGTCTTAGAAAAATACATAAAACTGGTCTCTCTGTATTAAGGTGACAAATACAGGGTCAATTGCTTAAAAGAATATTGAATAAACAGTCTTATTCAAAAAGAATACAATTCAAAGCACTCCAGCAACTATAGACATGTAAATACAAAAGAAAAAAAACAATAACCCTTATTGTTTTTATGTTCTCTGTACTCACAACTTGGAAACAGAAGATTAGAGAGCAGGAAATAGAAATCACTCCTCATAGCTGAGAGGGAGGCAGACAGAAGACCCAAGAACTCAGACACAAACTTCCCTCCACCCAGAGTTGAAAAAATCCTGTTTCCTGATTGGTCCCTTGGTCAGGTGCTTCAGGGTACTTTTTTTTTTTTTTCAGGTGAAAGAGACATTAACCCTTAGCTATCTGTTTATGACAATGAGATGCTTCCGTAAAATCCTGGGCATCTCCTACTTCAACCACATCACTAATGAAGAGGTCTGCAACATCATCACCCAATGCGCTGGGTCATATGATGATCTCCTGACAACCGTGAAGAAGTGCAAGCTGAAGTGATATGGTCATGTAACATGATCATCTAGCCTATCCAAGGGACAGTACAGGTAAAGAGAAGAAGAGGTAGATAGAAGAAGAGATGGATTGACAACATAAAAAGGTGGACAGAAATGGACTTTGCGGAGACTCAAGCACTGACACACAATTGTCAGGGATGGAGACAGTTGGTTTAATTGCTCATCAGTGATGGTGCCCCCAACAACCAATGGAGTTATGGGAGTGATGATGATAATAGACGCAGGTCCTGGCTTTTTTATGCATAAAACTGTTTACTGTGGCACAAGTGGGCCTTGGAGTTTTTATAGTATGTTGTCGGGGGGGGGGGGAAGGGGAGCTCAGGAATAAAAAAGGTTGAGAACCCCTGAATTAGACCAGTTGAAAGAAAAGAAAAGGAGTCAAAGGGGGCTGACAGTTTGTCAAAGATGTAATACTAGAGGCTTAACATCAAGCTATTCCAATGCAGAGGAAAGAAGAACCACAGGAAGCCAGTGTGGCTGCACAAGTAGCTATTTAGCCATCTAAAAACCAAAAAGGATAATGTAGGAAATGGAAGGAGGCGCATGTCACTAAGGAAGTATATATGGGAATAGCTCAAGCATGTAGGGACAGAATCTGGAAAGCCAGGGCAAGAATGAGTTACAGCTAGCAAGAAATGTTAGAGACAACAAGGTGAGCTGGTAATGGAAGATGATAGGAAGGCAGAGCTTCACAATGCCTACTTTGCTTCACTCTTCTCACAAAAAATAACATGTGACCAGATGACTAACGAAGTTACCATAGACAATAAAGGGGAAGGGATGCAGATCAGGATAAGTAAAGAACGCATCAGAATGAATTCAGGTCAGTGGGGCCTAATGCTATTCACTCTAGGGTGCTGAAGGAATTAGCTGAAAAAATCTCAGTGCCACTAGCAATAATAGAAACTCATGGATGACAGGAGAGGTCCTGGAAGACTGGAGAAGGGCTAACATAGTGACCGTCTTTAAAAAATGGGGAAAGGCAGAGCCAGGAAACTATAGACCAGTTGGCCTAACCTTGATACCTGGAAAGCTACTAGAGCAATGTATAAAACATTCAGTTTGCAAATACCTGGAGGATGAAGGGGTGATCACTAGCAGCCAGCATGGATTTACTAAGAACAGCTTGATTTCCTCCTTTGGCAGGGGTTGGTGGATAGGGCAATATATCTGGATTTAGTCCCACAAGACATTCTGATAAGTAAGCTGGAGAAATGCAGGCTCAGTGGAACCACCATTAGGTGGTTTCATAATTGATTAAATAATAGCAAACAAAGAGTAACTGTTAGTGGAATTATGTCCCATTGGAAGGAGGTCTCAAATGAGGTTCCACAGGGATCTGTTCTGGATCTGGTGTTATTTAACATTTTTATTAATGACCTGGATGTAGGAATAGAGAGCAAACTGATGAAATTTATAGATGACACAAACCTGGGGAGAGTTGCAGACAATTAGGGGGATAGAGCTAAAATTCAAAGAGATTTTGATAAATTGGAGAACTGGGCTATAGGCAACAAAATGAAATTCAACAAAGACAAACGTAAGATGCTACACTTAGGAAAGAAAAAACAAATGCACAAAACCAGAATGGAGAATTAACTGGCTTGTCAGCAGCTCTGCTGTGGAGGATGTGGGAGCTGTGGTGGATCACAGCCTCAACATGAATCAACAATGTGATGCTGTTGCAAAAAAAGCAAATGCAATTTTGGGTTGTATTAACAGAGGCATAGCATGCAAGTCACGGGAGGTGATAGTAGTGCTCTGCTTGGTGCTGGTTAGGCCTCAGCTGGAGTACTGTGTCCAATTTTGGTCACCAGTGTATAGAAAGGATGTAGAGAAAATGGAAAGGATCCAGAGGCGAGTGACAAAAATGATCAAAGGGATGGAATGGAAACCATGTGAGCAAAGGCTGAAGGAACTGGGTATGTTTAGTTTGAAAAAGGGGATAGCAGTCTTCAAACACTTGAAAAGTTGCCATAAAGAAGATAGAGAAAAGTTGTTCTTTCTTGCCGCAGAGGGCAGAACAAGAGGCAATGGGTTCAAACTATAGCATAGCGGATTTAGATTAAAGCTCAGGAAAAATTTCCTAACTGTAAGAAAAAGTAGGAGAATGCAACAAACTGTCTCAAATGGTTTATGCACAACAAATCTTGAATCTTGGCAGGGGGTTAGACTAGATGACGCGGGTGGTCCCTTCTAGGCAGAAGTTAATGCTATGAGGAGCACCATTAACTTCTGTGGGGCCGTACAGTTAGTAGGTGAGTATGCCCCACAGATCAGCTGCTTCCCTGCCTGTTAGCAGTAGATAAGTATGTTGCATTTTTCTATTAGACTTTTGTAGTTAAGTCATGATGATAATTAATCAAAACATTTTCCTCTGAGCTGTGTGTGAAGGAAGCTTCTGTACAGTAATTGGAGAATATGCCAGTTTTATAAATTAGATTAAGCTTGTTTTATAATATTGTGATATTTTTCTATGTCTTTTCCAGAACAAAACACAGCATAGTTTGACTGCATCATTCACCATAACAGGAGAGGAAAAGACTAAGGTAACACTGAATCATAGATAACTGACTATATGTAGTACTTCTAAGGATTCTTCTGTGTACCTATTTTGAGTAGTAAAGAGAGAGTTTTCTGGGTGCCAAATAGTGACTCTCTTACTATAAAAAGAAGTCCCGTTGAAGTCAGTTACAGGAATTTAATTTATAGAACTATTTGTGTGAATAAAGGAATCACAATTTGGCCTTTGGTTTGTTTGGCCAATGCCGATTACTGTGAATTGCCAATGAAGTTTTTCCTTCTATTACCCAAACAGAGCAGTTAGAAGAGAGGCTTATATTTAAGCACCAGAATTCTTAATATGAAAGCTCTGTGGCTTTATGCTATGTTCAGATCCAGTTTTCCAAATGGAAGGCTGTGCAACGCCAGAGAATGGCGATGAGCATGCTAACTTGTTGCTGGGCATCTCCAGCATGAGTTGAGCTTTTTGTTTTCAGTGCTCATTCCAGAAGGGTGCAAGTTCTCTTACGTCTACTGAGGAGTGGCGCTAAACGGTATGCTGATTCAAATACCTGTGGGGACTGGATGGGTAAAAATTCAGCAGAAGAGGAATAGTTTAATTTCCATCCTGCTCTTTGACCAGTCATCCCTCCAATGTATAGTTCTGTCCTTTACTAATGAAATATGTGGCTTCTGATGGTTCAGATAAGCCTGCAGAATAACACTGATTTCAGCAAGCAGTGCTGTTTGTCCCTCCTTTTTCCATTAGAGAACTTCTCCCTGCATCTATTGCTTCCCTTGCTAGAGTAATTTCTTCACCTAAACTCATTCTCTGTCTCCCCCATCTCCTCCCCCCCCTTTGTTACTCACGCAGGCTATTTCATTGTAGGGAATCTTTATTAAGTAGTGGTGGCCAGAGTGGTGGGAACACTGATCGCTTGCACTCAGGCAGAAGAAAATAGTTTATTTCTCCCCAGATCTATGTTGCCATGGCTGTGTCATTTAAAGTCTAAAGGTCATATTGATAGGACGATTGCAGAAGAAGTGGAAATGGAGAGGAAATATTGCAGACACGTACTGTATAGAAAGCAGCAGCATTTGTGCAGTGTTTGAGTAAACAGGAACTGACATTCCACTGTGAAGGTGAAGTTATGGAATCTTCAAGAAAAGTGAGAATTAAAGGGCTGCTGTACACATTTGATCTTTTCTTTTCTGTTTTATGATTTGTAAGGGGAAAAGAATTACTAGCAAATACTCCACTGTCTCGGATTTCTTAAAGCCAAAGGAATAACAATATGTCCAGGTTACTTTCAAAATTGAAATTGTTTCTTCTGCCACCAGTAAGTGTTGGCTTGACCTTTGAGCTGATTTCATATTTTTTCATAGTCAGGAAAAGTTTCAGGGCAGATAAAATATTTTATAGATTTGGAGTGAAAAGCACCTCAGTTGCATTTTCGAAAGGGGCTGAGGAGCCTAAAGGCTTGTCAAAACAGGGACACCCAGGAAGGTTAATACAAATTAACTAAAGGTGTGAATTTAATGTGGGTTAGTTAAATTGTATTAAACTCCTGTATGTATGCTCTTACTCAGAATTAAAGTGGCCTTAGTTCAGTTTAGTTTAATTCTCACCGTTTACAGGACTACATAATGCGAACTAGGTACCATTTAATTCACTCCCCCAGGGATGATGCAGGGCAGTTATAGCACAGCGCAGCACACTAGTGTGTGCTCCAGTTCACACCCCATTGGTCCAAACTGTGGGGCCGTGTAGACAAACCCATAGGCTCTTAAGTGCCTAACTTTCTTTTAAAACTTTTGAATGCTCAAAAGTTCCAGAATTAGGGTTCTCTGAACATTGCTTGAAAAAGGAGGTTAGAATAAAATATTGAATAGCTGCTCCTAAAGTGAGCACCATCTACCCTGTGCACTGAATGAGGCTGGGATCCTGTGGGGAAAATAATATGTAACCATATAATTAAGCACTGTATAAATAATGCATACAGACAAGGGGACCAAATAAAGGTTGCACAGTCAACCTTAATTCTGGCATTTCCTTGTTTTTGAGTGCTTGACTTTGCAATTTAAATAATGTTCTTTTAATGTAATGTTTTGTATGTAATGTAATTTTGGCTGCTTTTAAGGTGATCAATGTTTTCTCCTATTGAAAAAATAAGTTAATAAGATGGTTTCCTTTTGCTCTTCATTTGCTCCCCTTTTCCCATCTATTTTATTTCTACCCTAAAGCTTACTGATCGAACAGAAGTAGAAAGAGTTAAGAGATGGACCACAAAAATTATTAGAGGCTTAGAAAGACTGCTGTATATGGAGAACATGTGCATATTGGAACTGTTTTAGTTTAGAGAAGGGACAGCTAAATGGGGCATGGGAGATGTAACCAGAATAATGATTGGTTTATTGGAAGAGGTAAATATATCTTACTGGACTAGCTTCTGTTGGTGGAAGAGACAAGCTTTCAAGCTCCACAGACCTCTTCTTCAGGTCATGGATGTAAATCAGGAGCTCTTATTTTCCTTTTCTCACAATACATGAACAGGAGATTGGCAGTCAGTTAATTTGAAAGACAAAGCATTTAAAATTTATAATGTATTTTTTTCATAGTGCATTATTAAGGTGGGGGATTGAGTGCCACTGAATAAGAGCTTAGAAGTTTTTGAAAAAATGGACATTTAAATGGCTAATAACAGTATTCACAGTTACGTTAGAGAGAATCTTTTAAAAAATTAGTTTCTAAGTTCTCATGCTAAAGGGCGTTAGTCATTCATTAACTGACAGGTTGAGAAAAACTTTCTTTATGGATAGCTTATACATTTGTCTGAGGCAGCAGTTACTGGCCATAGTGTGAGACAAGGTGCTGGACTGCTGGTCTGATTCAGTGTTGCAATTCCCACACAATATTACTGTAACTTCAAACTCCTATACTACTTTTTTCCAGCTCTGGCCTGATTCTTAGACCTCAGTGAGATCTGCAAAACAGGTGATATTCGAACAAACTGGTTCAACCATTTTTTTGAGATATACATGCACAACATTTCTCATTAGAACTTAAGGGAAAAAAGTATGTTGTATATTCTGTTGTTTAAAAATACATATATGGAGCTCAAAAAGGCTGAATGGATTTTGTTTTCCACACACAATATTTCCTTCTGGGCTGAGATCAAGCATGAAACATTTCAGAAAAAAATTGGATTTGTGTGAGAAAATTGAGTAATGGGAAAAAAAGAGGTGGGTTGTAGTTCATCCTTAACAGCAGCTGTCACTGATGCTCCCGGTCTAGTTTCTTATATGCAAAACTGCCCAAATCCAAGTGCATACAATCTATATGAAGGCAATGGTTTTATATATCTGGCAGTAATTTGACCTTTAGCACAGAGTGCTAAAGAATTAGTTCTGTATTTATGACAGTGCCGTGTTTTAAGTTAGTCCCAAAGAATTGTCATCCCTCAAATGGTCTGATTACTTACTTTGTTGACATGCCACTCTTTAAAGTTTTACAAACCTTGTGCATTTTCTCTTCTGCTTCACTTGAGAAAAATGCTTGGTTGCCTATAACAAGTTAGTTCCATGGCCTAGAAAAAAATGTGAGTGCTGTTTGAGTGGCATGTAGATGCCTTGCAGCTCTGCTCATTAGGGTCTGTGAAAACTACTTGCCTCTGTTTCTGGCTGAATGTTTTTAATGCTAAGTAAGAAGCTGTTTAGATAGCAAAAAGTGCACGCAAAAAGTTCTCCTGTTATGTGCATCCCATGGTGTGCATAATAATAAATACTCTGCACACCTATGGCCTGACTTTCCATCATTGTCAGCACCTTACAGCTTCCATTCAAGTTAATGAGAGTGAAACATCTCTAAAAATCAGATCAATAATGACTTCTGGAAGTTCACACCAGGAATCAGTGGCAGGAGTAAGAGAGAGAGAGAGTGAGCATAACATAAACCTTAGCTAAACAGTTTCTTAACTGATTACCCATGCCACCTTTCTTAGGGTTCTCTGAATTTCTGTTGCTTAATGGTGGATGGTGACTTTGTTTTAATGTTTTGACTAAGGCCGTGTCTATACTACAAATTTTTGTTGCCGCTGCAGTTGGTATATCTCTTGTACGCGTGCATACTTGTCTCCTTGTGTCAGTGCTGTGGGTACTCACCAGGAGTTCTGATATTGATGCACAGTGCAATGCACTATGGGTAGATATCCCAGTGTGCAAGCCGTCACTGTCCAGCCCACTTTTGAGAAGTTTTGGCATTCCATGGTGGGGCCACAAAAAGGTGACTGGGAGCAAGGGGTCAACTTCCCAGCATGCAACTGTTTCCACCCCATAATCATCTATATCCCATAATTTTTTCAAAATCACATGAATTCACATGGCCTGCCTCTGGCAGAAACTTCGAGCCTGAAGAGCTCTGCACTATTGTCATAAGTGTTGCAAGCACAGGACGCGCGAGCCTCCAGTATTTGTAGTGCTGCAAGAATAACCGAATCATCAGAGCACGTGGTTTGTTGCAGGACAGATTTCTGTGGGACATAGTAAGAACCAATTCATGGTTGTTGGTCACATTCATGGAACAGCTGCAGACAGTGCAGCGCCACTTCTGGGCCTGAGAAACAAGCCTTGACCAATGGGATTGCATCGTAATGCAGGTTTGAGATAATAAGTAGTGGCTGCGGAACTTTTGGATGCACATGGCCACATTTCTGGATCTGCATGCTGAGCTTGCTCCAGCCCTCCAGCACAGGGACACCAGAATGGGAGCTGTACTGACAGTGGAGAAGCAAGTGAAGATCACACTGTGGAAACTTGCAACACTAGATAGCTACCTCTCAGAGGGAAATGAGTTTGCAGTTGGGAAATCCATTGCAGGAGCAATTGTCATGCAAGTGTGCAGGGCCATTTATCGCCTGCTGCTATGCAGGACTTGATTCTTGGCTATGTGCTGGATGTAGTGGATGTATATGCAGCAATGGGATTTCTGACCTGCCGTGGAGCAATAGATGGCGCACACATCTCTATTTTGGCACCAGACCACCTTGCCACAAAGTACATCAACAGAGAGGCTATTTTTCTGTGGTTGTGCAAGCACTTGTGGATCACCTGGGATGCTTCACCAAATTTAGTGTGGATTGGTCAGGGAAGGTGCATGACACTCGCACCTTTAAGGACAGAGGAGTTTTCAGAAAGCTACAAGACGGGACATTTTCCCCTGACTGTCAGATCACCATTGGCAATGTTGAAATGCCAATAGTCATCCTGGGGGACCCAGCCTACTCCTTGCTCCTGTGTATTGTGTAGCCGTATGTTGGCCAACTTGACAGAAGCAAGGAAAGATTCAACTATCATCTCAGCAAGTGCAGAATGACGGTGGAATGTGGTATTGGTAGATTGAAGGGATCCTGGCATTGTTTATTCACAAGACTGGATCTCAGTGAGAAAATTATCCCAATGGTCATGGCTGCCTCCCTTGGCCTGCATAATAGGGTGAAAAAGCAAAGAGAGAAAAGTTGCTGCTTGGGTGGAGGGCAGAGACAGAGTGGCTCTGAGTTTGAACAGTAAGACACCAGGGTTATTAGAAGAACTCAGTGAAGTGTGCAACACAGAGCAATATTGCTCAGGGAGGGTTGGAAGGAGCTCTTTAACAGTGAACTTCAGTAACACTTTGTGGTGTACTGTGCTCTACCTGGCCCTGCAGTTTCGGTGCCTGTTAAGAATTGTATGGTGCTTGATATACATCTATGAATATAACACTGTCAGTGCATCTATTAATTTTGTGGTGCTTGCTGTACATTTATTATTACACTGTATTTGTCATTGAGCCTATGAGTTATGTCACACTGTACAGTAACAAGTAAGTGGAGGCTTTTGGAACTGCTAGGCACCCTGCAGCATTTGTTGTGAACTAATAAAGATGAATTATGTTCCAAATAATGGAATTTTGTTCAGTAACAACATCATTTGAAAAGAAAAATCTGTGCAATATAAAAGAAAAGACATTTAAAACTTAATAAAATAATAGAACTTTTCAAGAGGAAAGAACATTTATGACCATTTTAGCTACACATGGCTAGCATGGCTTTCACAGGTCAGTGTATGTGGAGCTGTCATTGTCCCTAATGCCCCCCAGGGTGGAGTAGAAGGAGTAGAGATATGGCTGGTGATACCATGTGGAATGTCAAGTGGTGTGTGAAGGGAGGTGCTACTACAGAGATGTCCATAGACTGCAAAGGGATTGTTGAACATGTAGGTTCACAGGGGCTGCAGAATCTGTGTTTGCTGCTGGAGAAGACCCAATATATCCTGGTGCATCTCCCTCTCCTTTTCCAGCTGTGCCTTTCTTCTCTCCATTTTGTCCTTCTCCAGGCTGTCTGCAGTGTTCATCCTTCAGGCCCTTTATTCATGATCTGAAGCAGCATTAGCTTGCAGGACCTCACTGAACATGTCATCTCAAGTCCACTTGTTTCTTCTCCTTATCTGGTGTAGGCATTCCACAGGTGTGGCGGGGGACCCTCAAGGCTGCAACAGGGGCAGCTGCAGATAATACACGGAGGTACAGTTGTCAGTATAGTCACAACAGAAAGCAAAAGTTAAGATTCTCTTTACTTGGTCCCCAAAACAAGACGTGCTCATTGGCACTTCTGCTTCTGCATGATTGTGCATGGCACCTGTCAAGGCTGAATCCCCACTCTGTCACTTTGAGTACGGAAGGTGGGGGCCTGCAAGGATTGTAAAAATTAATACTTGCCACTCCAGGCTTAAACTCCAAAGGTTACACATTTTCTCTGACCTTGGCTTGGTAAACGCTGCCACCACCCAAATGCAAAAAAAAAAAACCCTTGGATCCAGGAAGGAGCACTTGGGAATTTCTCCCGTGGGATACCCTCAAGCCCTTTCATCCTGGAGAAGAGCTGAGGAAGAAAACTAAGGAAATCAGCTGTTGTTACCAGTTAATCAAACAACATGCACAAACCTCTTAAGACACCAAAAATCCAATCCTGTTCTTAAAAAAGGTAAATTTTATTAAAAACAAAAAGGAAGAAAATACATCTGGAACTTAGGCTTTTGCTACATTTTAAAAGAGCAATTCTAAAAATTAAGTACCCAAAATAGCTTCTTGGGGGTTATCTTAAAGGTCACAAGCAAAAAAACCATCTGGAGTTAGCACAGAAGAGTCCACAAGCCTTAAAAAATAAAATAAAATAAACAGAAATAAACCTAATTGTGTCTTCCTAAACATTCCTAATTACATATTTGGGTTGTTAAAAGTAGTTCTAGATATAATCTGATGGTTTTCCTATCTGGTTCAAACTTGAAACAGCAGTCCTGCTACCCATCTCGTCAGCCCAGAGAGAACAACAGACAAAGGGAAAATTTCTTTTCCAATTTTAAAAGTTCTAGCCTTCCCATTGGCTCTTTATGGTCAGGTGCCCCCCCTTTCCCTTTCCCTAGGGGACTTTTTAACCATTTACAGATAAAGCAAGTAAAGAACAGCTACCAAAAGGGATTTTACAGCTAACTGGCTGGCTGGGTGTCCATCAAAGGGAGCTACCCTTTCCCCCACCCTCATTTATCACAGCACCACTCACAGCACCAGCCATGGTGAGTATGGCTCTCCAGAGATGTAGGAAATGAGGAGAGAATCACTCATTTGCATGAAACTGAGTATAGGGCAGTGGCACTGAATACTGGCACCATTTTCCAGAGGTGGGGGTGATTTTAGCTGATATCTCAATCCTGAGGGCAGCAAAGGCAGAAAGAGCACAGCTGCTGGTGTCCCAGGCCCATATGCTGTTAGCCTCTGTACTGCAGTGGTGCCTGTCAAATTTATCACCCAGACTCCCTCCATTCGCATGTGTGCAGTTATCTTTTTCCTTCATCTCCTCATTCTCCTCACTGTTCAGGCCAGAGGCCTGTGGCTTGGGCTCCTCGGAAGTATCCACAGGCATGGTGAGGTCTTTGCCAAGTATGGTGTGCAGCTCTTTGTAAAAGGGACAAGTCTGTGGCTCAGAACCAGATTGACCAGCCTTCTAGTATGCCAGTTGAGGTTTCTTCGCTTTCACACAGCACTGCTGCTGGTCCCTATTGTAGCCCCTCTGCATCCCCTGTGCAGTCCGCTTGTAGATGTCGATGTTTCCACAACTGCTTGGAAGCTGTACCTGCACAACCTCTTTTCCCTACAGGTCCAGGAGATTCATTATCTTCTGTCTACTCCAAGCCCCAAAGCGTGTCACTGTCGTGGTCAGCTGGGCAGTTGAACACAACAATGGAGAACTGCTGGGTGTGCTCACCAAGCTAGGCAATGAGGAAACGGCATTTCAAAAATGCACAGGCCTTCCAGTCTGCAGGACCCCTGCATAACATCAGGGATGTAAGTCTTGAATCCTGGTCTGTAGGCCTATTAGGCACTAGTAAGTTCCAACCTGCCATGCAGTGACCTGCTAATAATTGTGAGAATGTCAGAGTTCAGCTTCTAGAGACACCAGTCCTGGGATCTGATTGGCAGAATGCTGGGGGTCCTGATTGGTTCCCTGCTTCTATTTAAACCAAGCACAGCAATAGGAAGGTTCCCCCTGCTTAGGGCTGCTTCCCTCGCAGTGCCTGCTCCTACTACCTGTTGCTGATCTCCTGGTAACGTGACCCTGCTTGCCTCCTGCTCTGATCAGTAGGTCAGACTGCCCACGTCCCAGTCTGACAGGCAATGGAGTTCACAATTGAGACCAAAGAGGTCAGTATCAGCATTATGGGACAGCTGCTGGAGGACTGTTAGCGTTGACATAGATAGCACAGTGTCTGCATGTGCTGTGTCAACTTCAGTACTTCGACTATGGCTCAGTGCTCAACCAGTTATGTTACTATGTTGATGTAACAGGGCGCTTACATCAGTGGGAGACAAATTCATGTGTATGCAATGTTGTAGCCACATTGGTCTTAGCATATTAGAGAGACAAGGTGAGTGAGATCATATCTTTTATTGGACCAATTTCTGTTGGTGAGAGAGAGATTGTCATAAACAGATAGTTAAGGGTTAACGTCTCTTTTTTACCTGTAAAGGGTTAAGAAGCTCAGTAAACCTGGCTGGCACCTGACCAGAGGACCAATCTGGGGACAAGATACTTTCAAATCTTGGTGGAGGGAAGTCTTTGTTTGTGCTTTTTGTTTTGGGGGTTGTTCGCTCTTGGGAAAAAGAGGGACCAGACGTGCAATCAGACTCTCCAAATCTTTCTGAATCAGTCTTTCATTTTTCAAACTTGTAAGTAGCCAGGCAAGGCGGATTAGTCTTAAGTTTGTTTTCTTTCAGCTTGTGAATGCTTTTCCTTTTGCTGGAAGGATTTTTACCTCTGTTTGCTGTAACTTTGAATCTCAGGCTGTGAGGGGGAGTCCCTCTAGGCTATATGAATCTGAGTACCCTGTAAACATTTTCCATCCTGATTTTACAGAGATAATTTTTACTTTTTTCTTTCTTTAATTAAAACTTCCCTTTTTTTAAGAACCTGATTGATTTTTTTTCCCTTGTTTTAAGACCCAAGGGGATTGGGTCTGAACTCACCAGGGATTGGTGGGGGGAAAAGGAGGCGGGGAAGGTTAATTCCTCTTTGTTTTAAGATCCAAGGAGTTTGGATCAGTGTAGCCTCTCAGGGTAACCTAGAGAGGGGAAAGTCTGGGGGGAAAAAGAGGGGGGGAAGGCTAATTTCTCCTTGTGTTCAGATCCAAGGGGTTTGGGTCTTGGGTTCCCCAGGGAAGGTTTTGGGGGAACAGGAAGTGTGCCAAATACTATATTTTGACTGGTGGCAGTGTACCAAATTTAAGCTGGTAATTAAGCTTAAAAGTGATCATGCAGGTCCCTACTTTTTGGACGCTAAAGTTCAAAGTGGGGGAAAACCCTTGACAGATATGCTTTCAAGTGGTCTCTCTTGCCAACAGAAGTTGGTCCAATAAAAGATATGCTATTACCTCACCCACCTTGTCTCTCACATGTATGCGTAGACACATGCACAACTAGGACAATCTAAGGTGGCTTATGTTGACCAAACTTTGTAGTATAGACCAGACCTCAATGTCCCACAGAGTAGGGTCTCACTTGTGCCAAGTGGCTATCAACTCTAGTGTTGCTAACACAACAGAGGAAAAACCAATCTGAAACTAGATCTCAACACAATTTGGTCAGTTATTAAGGTCAGCTCACCAAGTTCTCCTTCCCATGATATGTAGTAGACAACCCTGTTTTAACCTGCTTGCTCACAAACTATATTAGTCCTGTGATCTGACTAACACTCTTGACTGTCTAACACAAACTCCTACATTTATGACAAACTGTATAGACTGAATGCTGTTCAAGAAGCTTGCACGCTTGCTCTCATTTTATGTCTGTATACACCTAGAACTTGAAAGTCAGTATCAAACCATTAACTATGGTAGACACATGTAAAGTGTTTCACAATCTCAGTTACCGCTAGCTTGTTCAGTTTCAAAGCTATTTTACAACAATCTCAATGGGAACCTGTTACAAAACAGGAACACACATTGTAACTGTGTGACAATCTTTAAAGCACATTCTCAAGCATGTACATTTATTTTATAATTAGCTACTCAACTTCAAGAAGTGGTCAGTTGACTGATTGAGTTGTCACACAAGAGAAGATCTCTGTTACTTACCACTAGGTCTTCGCTCAGCCATCAGATTTTAGCTCAGTTATTGTTCACAGCGGGAGCTGACACTGCAAACACAGGTTGAATGAAGGATGGACATGACTTTTTCCGCTGTGCTAGAGGGCAGCCTGAATTGCTGGACTTCTAGAACTTCCCAATCTTCTCTTTTCCAGGTGTCTTTGGCTTTCAGGTAACAATATGCTGAAGGAGAGAGGCCATTTCATCCTATTTCTACTAGGTGGTCCAACTTTGTTCCTCTTCTTGGAGGTGCTAGTGTGGACGAATTATATGGTGACACAGGCTTCTTTTGAAGAGTTGAAAGGTTCTGGGAAAATGAGTTGTCTGTTCTCACTATCCGATCAGAGAACAAGATATCACCTTTTGAGTTCTTACAACTGGGGCTTGAATCATCGAGTCTCTTTGTGCAACATATCTTGTTATACCAGCTTGTGTAAGACAAGTTAGGCCACAGCTGTTGATACAACCAACATGGGACATACCAGGTTTGCTCTGGTCAGCTACTTACCTCCCCAAGTTGCTTTCCTTGGGCCCCTGTGCAGGGCATCCCTTGAACAACTTTGCAGTTATGCACGCTGAAGGTGTAATTTCTCCATCAACACTCTGTTAGCTGCTGAAATGTCCAGCTTAAAGTTCATACAATTTTTACAAAGTCCATCTATATTCTTGATGCTGTCTACATGGACTGGTTAAAAGACAGGAAACAAAGTGTAGGATAAATGATTAGTCTTTAGAATGGACAGAGTTAAATAGTGGTGTCTCCGAGGGGTGTATACTGGGCCCAGTCCTATTTAGCATATTCATAAATGATCTGGAAAAAGGGGTAAACAGTCAGGTGTCAAAATTTGCAGATGATACAAAACTACTCAAGATAGTTGCGTCCCAGGCAGACTGCAAAGAGCTACAAAGGGGTCTCACAAAACTGGGTGACTGGGCAACAAAATGGCAGATGAAATTCAGTGTTGATAAATGCATAGTAATGCACATTGGAAAACATAATCCCAGTTTGTAGTGAGGGGGCCTGGTCTCCCTCCCTGATGGATAGGAACAGGAAGAAAGCCGTGACCGCCCCTGGTGGGCAGAAACAGGACATCCGCAACCGGCCTGCTGGAAGCAAAGGGCAGGACAGGAACTGGAAATATAAAAGACAGACCCTCCAGCTCAGTTGGGGCAGAGCTGCCAAAGGAGCAGGACCTCTCTCCCCCGCTGCTGGAGCTCGGACCTGATGGTTACCACTACAGCGCCAGAGTTCTGGAGGGACTTTCAGAGCTGCTAGGCAGTGGGGCTGCCACTAGCCGTTTACCCCAGTGAGACAAACGATGACCCCAGAACCCAGGTACCCTCTGAACGGGAGTGTAGGAAGGAGCCCAGGGAAGCTGACTAGGGTTCGGCTGGGTTACTGACTGGAAGCCGAGCAGTGTGTTGTGGCCGGATTTCCCCGCTGACCCACTGCCACTATTAAGGCCCTGGGCAGGGATGCAATGAAGTCAGGTGGGCCTGCGTCCCCCCTATTATCCCACCCCTGGGACTGGCAGCCTCCCCACCTTTAGGCCAAAAGGCTTGCATTAGTCTGTCACCCGCTCAAGCTAGGATGCCAGACGGTTTTGATGTCCGTCCCACCAGAGAGCTGATCCTCTAGACCAGCGTTTCTCAAACTGGGTCCCTGGACCCCGGGGGTCCCTGAGGGTACTCTGGGGGTCCGCAGGCCCTGCTGATCAACTCCTCCCCTCTCTCTTCCTCAGTTCCTCCCCCTCTCTCCCAGTGCCTCCTTCACACTGGGGAGCAGCGGCCAGCACATCCCTGTGGCCCAGGGGTGAGAGTTTCTGAGCGCCAACTCCACAGCTCCCATTGGCAGGGAACATCACCCAATGGGAGCTGCGGGGGAAGAGCCTGTGGGCAGGTTCAGTATGCAGAGACCCCCTGCCTAGGAGCTGCTGCCTGAGGGATGTGCTGGTCATTTTACGGTGCTGCTCGAGGTAAGCACCACTCCCCTCACCCCCTTCCACACTCCAATCTCCTACCCCAGCCCAGAGCCCACACCCAAACTCCCTCCCTCACCCCACCCTCTGCCCCAGCCCTGAGCCCTCTCCAGCACCCGAACTCCCTCCCAGAGCCCACACCCCTCCCGTGCCCAAACTCCCAACCCAGAGCCCGCACCAGTTAAAACAGTTTTTTTATTTCACTTTGTGATTAACTGTCCTTTTATACTCTTTGGTTTCAGTCCCTCTTATTTATGGCTTTTTTTTCAGCACAGGTGTTTTTCACTAACTTGGTAGCATAAGCATGCTTGATTGCAAATATTAACCTTAAACTAAAAGAAATCAATATGGACAGAACCCCTTCTTTTCTTTACAGGATTGCCCTTGACATTAAAATTTACAATATTTTGCTCAAAGCTGTATCACTTATCTGTATAAAAGGAAGTTGATTATAACTTCATTTAATCAAAATATGTATTTCACTACTATATATACCATCATCATATAATGTCTTAGTGTTTGATATGAGTTTATTTATATTTTTGAATTCATTCATTCACAGACAGAGGGGACATCTCTCCAACAGCACCAACAGTACATTGTTGTGAAAGGTTGCAGAGACTTAGTTTCCTCAGACAGTCTGAAGATATCTTCCCATTAGACCTTGAGTGTGGGATGTGTTTCCCCCCTCCCCCAGTCATTCCCCCTTTTTTTCTAAATAGCCTGGATGCCTGGGCAGTTCCTAAATGATAACTCAGAACTTTGGGGCTTTAGTTAGTACACAGGGATGATAATATCTACAAGAAGTTTGTTTACTGTTTTTGATCTCTGATTCAGCAAGATACTTAAGCACGTTCCTCACTTCGGACACAGAAGCGATCCAATTGATTTCATTTGGATTTCTAACATGCTTAAAGTTAGGCATATGCTCAAGTATCTTGCTGACTTGAGGCCTTCCCCACTAGCGGCTAAATCATGCTCATCTTTCTCATGTGAGTGGTCCCATTGATTTGAGATTTGTTTTATTTAGATTTGTATTAACTTTTATACAAAAAACCACTTATTAAATACTCTAGCTGCCTTTGATAAAAGTTAGTTTTAGTTGATTAAAATATTATCAGCTAACTCCTAACCAAAACCCTATCCCCATACTCAGACTCCCCAAACAGTCCCCATCATACCCCTGCAACAGTCTAGGTAAATCACTATGCTTCACAGCATGCCCAGAAGATTGGCAAACAGGCTATTTCAGATGGAGGGGTGTGTGGGAAGATGGGTATAGTCTGGGGGCTTCTCGTGGCATATGCTCTATTGCAAATTTCCACTGTTTGAAGGTGAGAGATCTCCATCTTGACAATCTCTGCTGAGCACAACTGTAGCAGAGCACAGGTGAGCACTGTCCTGGTGTCATCATTGTCCTCACAGAGCAACCTAGGTAATTAGAGGACTGGAGATATCAACATCTGAGGAAATACTTTAAAAAAGATATAAGTATGTATAGGTTAGCTAAGTGACTATTCAAAGTGTGTGTGGAGTGGAGGGGATAGAAGTCTGCAGCTCTATGAAAGGCATAAGGGAGAGGGGTTGTTGGACATTATACAATACTGTTACTAATGAAGATGATACAAATGAATGTTTGATATTTCTATGCTGAAAAATGTAACTTTAATTAAACCCAGAAGAAGACTAATGTGGGGTTTGGAGTAGGGATAATACCAGGAGGGGGTTAGAGTGATATTAATGTCAGCCTGTACTTTCTGGACGTACTTTTTAGGAGTAGAAGATAATGCAAAGGGACGTAGCTGGTAGTAATTGGCTGAAGTTCAGAGGAGGGGAAATTTAAGATGAGAAAAAACTTCTGGATATTAAGATGTTAGTAGTTTATTAGTGAAATGGGTTAAACGACTGTTGGTTCTCTTTTCATTTAGTAATTTCAGGCATTGATGGGCATATGAAAGGATTCAAGACATAGTAAAATTATTCATCTAACTATTTAACTCATTTTATACTAATTGATTTAAGTGCTCCAAGTGTTTCATTATTGCAGAAGAAGTATGACTGAAAATAATACAGATTTTTGTCAATTAGATTGTCAGTCAAGAGCTTTTCAAATACAATACTGTGAATTGAGCCTTAGGACCCGCTTTCTAAATCTCATAAAGTGGCAAATTAATGGCCTATGTTAATGGTTCAAGTATCTTCTAAATACAAAGAAGCTACTAAATCTGAACTAGGATAGACTATTTTAAGTTTGGGGATGATTCTTTCTTTAGTAAACTGTACCGTAGTCCAGAAATATATTAAACAGTCAAAATGTGAGTTAGGTTTGCAGGATTTTAGCCCAAACTGGAATATAAGGTACTAAATTCTGCTCTTTTAGATTGACATAAATCCATTTGAAAACAAGTGCCAGATTTGATAAATGCTTCACGCAAACACAGTTGCCATTGACTTCATGGAGTGCTTTCGCACTGAATGCACCACACTTACCGGTTGGGATGTTAAGAAATAGAATGCACCATGCTTAGAGATTGCATGTTTGTTATTTTAAAGTTGCAGCCATAACAAATGTGATTTCTATGCAATGAAACATTACCACAATGGCTATATGTTACGTTTAATCCAAAGATCTCGGAGTTGAGTTGTATATTGCCATTCTTATGTGAGACATTATGCCCATTTTATAGAAACATAAAGTGAATTGAAAAGAGTTTAATTAAACCCTAACCCTAAGGATGTGATTGAAGGATATATTTGAAAAGGAAGGCAGTTTGGCTTGTGATTCTTGACTCCTGGATTCCATTCCTGATTCTGGCACATGCAGTTAGTATAAGTGTGTGAGGAAAATTGAGTAGCTTTGCCACTTATGAATAAAACACTCATCACAAACGTATGCTGACTGAAACCTTTTTACCTCACTGATTATTCTGTATAGGAGAAAATTTTCAAAAGTGGCCTCTAATTTCATGTGCTCAGCTTCAGACTGGGTTTCAAAGTTGCTGAACATTCCCAGCTGCCATTAACTGGAACTTTGAATGCTTTGCACCTCTGAAAATTAAACAATAAGTATTTGGTCCCTCCAAAGTTGCATTGCCTAATATTTAACTTAGGATAGTTTCTGTAGCTTAGTTTATGCAGTTGGTGAGTCTAGATGATCATAATGGTCCCTTTTTTCATAAATTTTAAGGCGAAATAAACCATTTTTGAAAATCTTAATAGAATTATTGTAATTATGTCTTACTTCTTAGTAATTCCATATTCTTGTGAAGATTGTTAAAAGTAACGTACTGTGCTGTTTACAGCTATAATCTGTATCTGATTTTTGTGCATATGTAACTCTGGGAAGAAATATCATTTACATATTACATTCTTTCAATTTCAGATTTTGTACAGCCATGGCATCCATGCTTCAGGATTCTTCGTTGCTTTTGTTATTTCTTTTGTATTAACATGTGTTGCGTTTTTTGCTGTTTACCAAACTAGAAGATTAAAATGGAGTTTCCTTAATAAAAAACAGGTGAGTCATATATTCTACAATAAAACTTTATCTAATCTTCTCATAAATGGTATCTTGAAATGGTTTCCAGAGTTAAGAAATGCAGTGACTAGCCTGAAATTTTGAAAAGTTGGGAGTGGAAAGATAAATTGAGATATTCAGTCAGAATTTAAGCTGATGTAAATCTGTATAGCTCCATTGTGTTTGGCATGGTCAACCTTAGAGAGGGGAATCTAGGACTGGCCATAATCATCTATCATATTTTAAAGGTGTTAATCTATGTCTATAGTATGTGTTAAATTGTGTTGAAAAAAGTGGGCGGAACCAAGATAACTCTCTCGCAAGATGTGCGATGGAACTCAGTAGTGGACTGTTTTGAGCACTGTGTCAAGAACTGGCCTAATCTGATGACAGTTTGTGAACAAAATTATGAAAAAATGGATGGCACTGTCACAGCCAAAGTTCTCAACATTGGGCTTCAGAGAAGTGTTGATCACATGCTGAGTACTCTGAAGCCTATTTCTGTAGCCTTGAACAAAATGCAGGAAAATAGCTGTTTTGTTGCTAACGCTGTTGAAATTTGGAAGGAACTGAGTGAGATCTTAGAAATAGAAATATGCAATGAAAGAGTTAAATTAGAAGCATTAAAAAATAGTGAGACAGGCACTATCCGCAGCTCATTTTCTTGCAAATTTTCTCAGTACTTGGTACTAGGGTCAAACCTTAACTGCTGAAGAAGAGGAGTTGGCTATGACATGGACTTCCAGCAATCATCTCTCCATAATGCCAACTATAATAAACTTCAGAGCTAAGGGTGGGAATTTCACCATTTAAGAAATATGTTTGCTGATGTTTTAAAGAAAGTCACACCAGTGAACTGGTGGAAGTCACTTAAGCACTTGGATTCAGAGACTGTTGAAGTGATAATCTCACTTTTAACAGCAGTAGTGTCTTCTGCCAGAGTAGAAAGAATATTTTCTTCCTTTGGACTAATTCATTTCAAATTCAGAAATCGTTTGGGACCTGAAAAAGCAGGAAAGCTTGTTTCTCTTTTCCAGATTATGAACACGAAAATGAAGGTGAAGACGACTGAGTTAGCTGCAGAAGCCAATATTTTAAGTTTCTCGTGTTGATCTGGCTGACATAGTTGATTTTAATTTTTTTAAATATTTCATTAAGTATTTTAGTTAAAAACAATTTTAACAAAAACAAACCTGATTTTAAAAAACTTGAATGTTTAACTAAATTCAAAAATTCATATGCTTGTTTTGTTAAAATTTTATATATTTGCTGTTGAAGAAAAAAATCCAGAATAAATAACGTTGTTATTTTAGTTAAATAAAACAATTTAAATGTCTGGTGATGTTCTCCTCTTAATACAACATGGCAAGAAGATCCTCCAAATATTAATGATTAACCTGTTGAATTGGAGATAGTTCGCCTCCCAATGACTTTATAAATATCTGCTTCAATTACCTTTGGTAAATGGAATAACCAAACAATCATTCATTTTCTGATATAGCTATAAAACTAATCTGAAAAGTTTTCAAAATAAATCACTTCAAAAATGTATAGAATGTACCTTCTAAAAATGAAACCTACATCTATCTCTGAGTTGTGAGGCATATATTAAGGTTATAACAACCAATAAGAATGCATTTTTATGTAGGAATCTATAATTTAATTGATTCTTCCTGACTAGTGATTTAAATCATGATTGAAATCAATTTGATTTAAATCAAATCCACCCTGGATTCCACTCTCAGCACATTAAGTGCACCATAATCCAGGCATATGCTCTAACAAATAATGTAGATGAAGAGGACAAAGAGAGATTCTATACAGGATTGAATGATGTAATGAAAGAAATTCCAAACCACGATCTTGGTCTGGTTATGGGAGATTTTAATGTCCAGATCGGAAAGGAAAGACAAGGTAGGGAGACAGTCATCAGTCCACATACAACCGGAACAATGACGGACAATGGCACAAGACTACTTGAATTTTGTGCCACAAACAATCTTAGCACCTGCAATCTTAGCATCTGCATAAAAACATACGCAAAATGACATGGATTTCCCCAGATGGCTGTACACAGAATGAGATCAACTATATCTGTGTTAGCCAGAGGTGGAAAACATCAGTGTTAGACACAAGTGTATTCAGAGGAGCAGATATAGGGAACAGTCTCTATTTGCTGAAAGCGAACATCAAATAGAAGTTTAAAGTGCTTGAAAAGAAAGAACACAGACTCAGATTATTCAATACACGGAAACTACAAGATTTCAGGTTACAAAAAGAGTACCAGATAGAGGTCAAGAATAGGTTTGAGGCCCTAAAAGATTGAGAAGAAAATAAAGTGGAAAAGTACTAGGATCTTTTCAAAACAGCTATGCTAGAAGCAGCTGAAAAGATAGTTGGCAGAGAGGAAGCAATAAAGAACACTGGATCTCAGAAGAAACATGGAAAATTATAGACAAAAGAAGAAGAAAACAAAAGGATCTAGTACTACAACATGCAACTGAAGAAACAAAACAAACCTACAGGAACTTTGACAAAGCAATAAAGAAACAATGCAAAAAAGGTAAGTGAAATTGAATAGCAATTAAGGCTAGTGAAACTGAAGAAGCAGGGGAAAGAAGTGATACAAGAACAGTCTACAGGATCCTGAAACAGTTAACAGGATATAGATCAAAATTCAGAAGTGTCCCAGTGAAAGGCAAACAAGGAGAAATTTTGAAAACACATGAGGAACAAGAAAATAGATGGGTGGAACACTTCAGAGAAGTGCTAAACCAACCAGAACCAATTACAAAACTGGAATTTAACAATGATAAACCGTTAGACCTAAATATAGATGTATCTGAGGTAAAAATCAAAGAAGTGAAGCACTGCGGAAGCTGAAAAACAGCAAGGCATCTGGTTTGGATGGAATTTGTCCTGAGATGCTTAAATATGGAGGTGAAGATGTGGAATCAGTCATCTGTTTGCTGTGCAACAAAATATGGATGGAAGAGAAAGTTCTGGAAGAATGGGCCCTCGGTATCATCATCAAGTTACCAAAGAAAGGTGATCTAAACAGTTGTTCAAATTGGAGGACAGTAACACTTCTATCTGTCACAGGAAAAGTATTAGCAGCAGTCCTCCTGAACAGAGTGAAAAGAAAGATGGATATCATCCTACGTGAACAACAATCTGGATTTAGACAAGGGAGATCGTGCACAATGCTATTTTCACCCTGAGATGGATTATTGAGAACACAATTGAATTCCAAAGCAGTCGTGCCATCAATTTTGTGAACTTTCAAAAGGTATTAGATAGTGTAAACGTTGTGGAAAATTGTGGAACAAAATGGAATTGCAAAAAAAAATAACATTATGAAGGCATTCTACGTCAACTCAAAATGCTGCATTAAAATGGAAATTGGATTGAGTAAGCCATTCAGGATCAAGATAGCTGTAAGGTAGGGGTGTGTCCTGTCTCCTTTTTTGTTTATGCTAGTCGTTGATTATGGATTATGGTTCTAGTGGGGGACTTCAATCACCTTAACATCTGCTGGGAGAGCAATACAGCAGCGCACAGACAATCCAGGTTTTTGGAGAGTGTTGGGGGCAACTTCCTGGTACAAGTGCTGGAGGAACCGATTTGGGGCCGTGCTCCTGTTAACCTGCTGCTTACAAACAGGGAAGAATTGGTAGGGGAAGTAGAAGTGGGTGGCAACCTAGGCAGCAGTGACCATGAGATGGTTGAGTTCAGGATCCGGACAAAAGGGAGAAAGGAGAGTAGCAAAATATGGACTCTGGACTTCAGAAAAGCAGAGTTAAGACTCCCTTATGGAACTGATGGGCAGGATCCCCTGGGAGGCTAATATGAGGGGTCAAGGAGTCCAGGAGAGCTGGCTGTATATTAAAGAAACCTTATTGAGGGCACAGGGACAAACCATCCCAAAGTGCAGCAAATATGGCAGGCAACCAGCTTGGCTTAACAGTGAAATCTTTGGTGAGCTGAAACTCAAAAAGGAAGCTTACAAGAAGTGGAAATTTGGACAGATGATTAGGGAGAAGTATAAAAATATTGCTAGAGCATACAGAGGTATAATCAGGAAGGCCACGGCACAATTGGAGTTGCAGCTAGCAAGGGCTGTAAAGGATAACAAGAAGGGTTTCTACAGGTATGTTAGCAACAAGAAGACAGTCAGGAAAAGTGTGGGACCCTTAGTGAATGGGGGAGGCAACATAGTGACAGATGATGCGTAAAAAGCTGAAGTACTCAATGCTTTTTTTGCCTCGATCTTCACAGATAAGGTCAGCTCCCAGACTGCTGCACTGGGCAACACAGTATGGGGAGGAGGTGAGCAGCTTTCAGTGGTGAAAGAACAGGTTAAGGACTATTTAGAAAAGCTGGACATGCAGAAGTCCATGGGTCCAGTTCTATTGCGTCCAAGGGTGCTGAGAGAGTTAGCTGATGTGATTGCAGAGCTATTGGCCATTATCTTTGAAAATTCATGGCAATCTGGGGAGGTCATGGATGATTGAAAAAAGGCAAATATAGTGCCCATATTTAAAAAAGGGAAAGAAGAGAACCTGGGGAATTACAGACGGGTCAGCCTCACGTTAGTCCCCAGCAAAATCATGGAGCAGATTCTCCAGGAATACATTTTGAAGCACTTGGAGGAGAGGAAGGTGATCAGGAACAGTCAACATGGATTCACCGAGGGCAAGTCATGCCTGACCAACCTGATTGCCTTCTATGAGGAGATAACTGGATATGTGGAAAGCAGTGGATGTGATATATCTTGACTTTAGCAAAGCTTTGATATGGTCTCCCACAGTATTCTTGCCAGCAAGTTAAAAAAATATGGATTGGATAAATGGACTATAAGGTGGATAAAAAGCAGGCTAGATTGTCAGGCTCAATGGGTAGTGATCAACGGCTTGATATCTAGTTGTCACCGGTATCAAGCGGAGTGCCCCAGGGGTCAGTCCTGGGGCTGGTTTTGTTCAACATCTTTATTAATGATCTAGATGATGGGATGAATCTGCAAATTCGCAGATGGCACTAAACTGGGGGGAGAGGTAGATATGCTGGAGGGTAGGGATAGGGTCCAGAATGACCTAGGCAAATTGGACGATTGGGCCAAAAGAAATCTGATGAGATTTAGCAAGGACAAGTGCAGAGTTCTGCACTTAGGAAGGAAGAATCGCATGTACCACTGCAGGCTGGGAGCCAGCTGGCTAAGCAGCAGTTCTCAGAAAAGGTCCTGGGGATTACAGTGGATGAGAAGCTTGATAGGAGTCAGCAGTGTGCTCTTATTGCCAAGAAGGCCAGTGGCATATTGGGCTGTATTAGTAAGAGCATTGCCAGCAGATTGAGGGAAGTGATTATTCCCCTCTATTTGGCACTGGTGAGGCCACACCTGGAGTATTGTGTCCAGTTTTGGTCCCTTCCCCCCCACCCCCCACTACAGAAAGGATGTGGAGAAATTGGAGAGAGTCCAGCGGAGAGCAACAAAAATGATTAGGGGGCTGGACCCACATGACTTACGAGGAGAGGCTGAGGGAACTGGGGTTATTTAGTCTGCAGAAGAGAAGAGTGTGGCGTGGGATTTGATAGCAGCCTTCAATTACCTGAAACGGTGTTCCAGAGAGGATGGATCTAGACTGTTCTCAGTGGTGGCAGATGACAGAACAAGAAGCAATGGTCTCAAGTTGCAGTGCGGGAGGTCTAGGTTGGATATTAGGAAACACTATTTCACTAGGAGGGTGGTGAAGCACTGGAATGGGTTACCTAGGGAGGTGGTGGAATCTCCTTCCTCAGAGGTTTTTAAGGCCTAGCTTGACAAAGCTTTGGCTGGGATGATTTAGCTGGTGTTGGTCCTGCTTTGAGCAAGGGATTGGACTAGATGACCCCCTGAGGTCTCTTCCAACCCTAATATTCTGTGATTCTAAAACAATTGACAGTGATACATATGGCCTAAAATGGAACAATTCAAGGTTATTTGATCTAGATTTTGCTGACGAAATCGCTCTAATCAGTGAAGATGCCAATGGACTACAAAAATGCACAAACCAGATAAAAGAAGTAATGGAGAAGATAGGTTTGAGATACAATGCAAAGAAATGCAAAGTCATGTTGAAGGGGACTATAGTGACAGAAATCAAAATTGAAGATAAACTGGAGAAGGTGGACAATTTTACGTATCTTGGAAGTACCATCAGCTAAGATGGTACTAGTTCCGACGAAATCAGAAGAAGAATTGGGAAGGCAGATGCTGCATTTGGAAGACTCAGAAACATCTGGCAACTCAAAAGCATCTCCCTCAAGACCAAACTGAATGTGTACAAATCAATTGTTAACGCCATCAGAACATATAGCAGTGAGACATGGCAACTTACTGAGAAAGGCAAAAGCTGGATGCATTTCATCACAAATGTCTGAGAAGAATATTGGGAATAACATATAGAGATAGGAAGACGAATGAAGAAGTCAGAAAAATTACTGAACAAAGTACTCTCTCATAAATAATCTACAAGAGAAGACATCAATGGCTGGGACATATGCTGAAAATGGAAAAAGAACTCTTACCAAATACCACCCTTGAATGGAAGCCAGAAAACCCAAGAAGAAAGAGAGGAAGACTGAATAGCATGGAAATGAACAGTTCTGAACGACATCAAGCACCTTAACATGAAATGGGAAGATTTGGAGAGAAGGGCAGTTGACAGGCAAGGATGGCAAATGTGGGTTGCCCGATGTGCAGCAAAGCATGGGATGGACTAAGGTCTAAGGTAAGGTCCTCCTGCCTAAGAACACTCCCTTGACCTAACACACTCGAATTGGTCCTGACTCCTCTGTCTGTGCCAATGAGCAGGTCTTCCATGGTCCTGCTCAGCCTTCCTCTGCAATGCCACTCCTGCCCTTCTGGTGGCCTGGGTTCCCTGTTAGCATTGGAATGTCCTGGCAAGTCAAACACAAGCTTAGCATCCTCTGTCCTTTCTCCTTTGAAGGAACCTAAGATCTCCCTCGTGACAAAGGCCACAATATTGATACTTTGTAGCATCCGAGAAATGCTACTGTTACAGCCTCCTTCCTTCAGACTATTTTTGTAGCCCACCAGGAAACAACTAAGCCTAAAAATGAAGTACAGTTGTTAAAATGTTGCAGTATACAGAGTATCAAGGGGCCAGTTGGTATGGGGTTCGGTGCCTTGTACTAGTTACCTATTTCTTCATTAAAGGCTGGCCATCATTTGGAGAACGTAAGTGTACAAGGTACTGGAATGGAAAAGAGAAGTGGCTTTCCAGTCCTGTGGCGGACACCTAGCCACCAGTGCCGGAGAGATGTTCCTGCTGATGGTCAACGCTGTACATCTTGCTCAGTGGAGTGATGTGGTGAGCTATGAAGGTGGACCAAGTACATTTGACCTGTTGTTAAACCTGAAGAACCATCTTGAATTTCTTCTACACTGAAAATTTGCTGAATTATGCTTACAGGACTGGGAGGCAATTTGAGAGGAAATTGACTGTATTCTCAGCTAGCGGAAGAGGTACAAAGAACGACAGAGAACATCAACATATCCCCCAACCTCCACTTCATCACCAGGAAGTTTTGGCTCCTGTATCCAGTGAACAGTATTTGAAAGGAACATGAAAACATAGCACCACAACTGTATTTTCTTCCCAGAACTTTTGGATTAGCACCACAAGCCAGTTGCCTCTACATAGCTAAAGGACAGGGTGCTGTGGTTTTGGAACCATGAGAGTGAGTGCTTCAGCCAGCCACCCCCACTTCTCCTGGCTTCTGCAGAGTGGCTCAGCACAGGAAGAGGCCACACACCAGGGACTGGGAACAGTAATAAACATTTGCAGTGGTCACAGGGAGAATGGAATACTGACTTTCCTCAGACAAACAAAAGAGTTCCATTTCCCTTCCCAGACCTAGGCAGGCCCTCACCCAAACCTCCAACCTACCCCTATTCTCCTTCCATGCAGCTCTTGTTTGGAAGGTGAAGGAAAGAGGGTGTGGAGAGAGGTGGTTTGGGGTCTTTGGACAATCGTAAATGTCATAAAACTGTTCTTTCTCCACCAGGTCCCCTCTTTCCCTTCCTTTTCCCCTCTGGTCCATGTGGCCCAGTGAGTGTTCAGACTAAGAAATGCACAGACACGGGGACACAGTGACTGCATATTAATAATCTGTTATAGCTTCCTCTAAATGCTTTATGATGGTTCATGTTTTTTCAATAAAATCATTTATTTATAGCTGTCTTGCTTGGGGACCAGGTCGTGGTGGAGCATGGGTGGGGGCTGGCTTCAGGCATGTATTACCGGAGCAAGAGAGGCTATTTTCAGGGAGTAAATCCTTACCAGCCTTGGATTCTGATTCCTGCTGCAGCTTGAGGTTCCTCAAGGGAGGCTTCCTCAACCGAGTCCTCCGGGTAGAGGTGCAGAATAATGTACTCCTCTTCCTCTGAGGTCCCTACTGCCTCCTCTCCCTGCCCCGATTGGCATCCGCTCGTACAGTGAGGCTAGCAGGATTGAGGAAAAGGTCATGACTTACTGTAGTCTCAGTTCACTCAGCCCTGGAGAGCACCCAGGCCATGCCACATTGGAGACATATATACGCACACCCCTCATGCATACTAGCTTTCCTGCACTATGCTGTCCTTCAGGACTGTGCTTCAGGGCTTCAGATGTGAACAATGCAGGGGGGAATACGGAACACTAATGCACATGTGCCAGGTACAGTTGCAACTGTAGACATAAATTTAGACTAATGTTCACCTGGAGGTGATGATGTGATATTTCAACTATAATCCTCAACATTACAGAATAAACCTTCAAGAGAAAAGCGTGCAAAGCCATCTTTATGTGTCAGAATGGAGCAGCAAAGGGAGGGGAGGGAACAATGTACTGTTATTTTGTCTCTGCAGTTCATCTTTTCTAAAGAATTCTTTCCATATCTTTTTTTAACTTTTGTGTCTCATGAGTTTCTGCTGGAAGAGCCCTACAAGTAGTGAAGAGAAGGATGGACATGTATCCTATTTTGAATTTACAATAAAGATTGTATTTATTGTAAAATAATGGCTTACTAAGAGAGAGAAACTTCCATACTTATCTGTGAGCATCATGTTCGAAAAATGTCTCTGTTAACCTTTTGATTTCTCTTCATTCAGAAGAAATCACAGTAAGTGAAAATACTCAAGTCAGTCTCCCTTTTATGAACAAGGCTTGATGCTGAAATCATAAAAGTGTAACAGAATCGTCCCAGCACCAGAGGTTTTATAAAAGTTTTCTTGTCTGGTAAATTTATTAATCCTTAATCTCAAGGGACTCCATAGGTACTGCATACTAGCAAAATTGCTTTTCCTCTTTCATACATTATGTATCAACTTCTGTTGGTGGAAGCAAGCTACACAGAGATCTTCTTTAGGTCTGCGGAAGAAGAGCTTTGTATAGCTCTAAAACTTGTCTCTTCCACCGACAGAAGTTGGCCCATTTAAAAGATATACCTCACCAAACTTTTCACGTCACCTGCCTGGTATCCTGGGACCAATACGGGTACAACACTGCAAACATAGAATTATGTGTGATTTTGTTCAACAAGTGTATATAAAGGGTTGTATGTACCATAATACAAATAGAATGGTCCTAGAGATTGAGTGGAAAATAACTCACTGAGGCTGGTCCAAAACCTGTTGAAGCCAATAGATAGACTCCTATTGCCTTCAGTGGGCTTTGGCCCAAATTTTTAAAGGTGTTTAGGTGTTGCAGTGCTTAGCATTGCAATGCTTAACTGAATTAGGAGCCTAAGAGCTAAGAGCCTTAATTCCATTGACTGTTTTCATCATTTAGGTTCCAGCTCAGTTATATATCAAAACATAGCATCCACACCAACTCCTGCTGAAGTAAATGGGAGTCTTTCCACTGACAACAATAGGAGTTGTATCCACACTAAGGGTTGATCTATTATAACGTTTATTTTTTGTGTTTACTTAGGAGATACGATATGATCTTACTCTAGATCACAAACTGGAATATTCACAGTTTAATTCAGGAGATCCCTTTAATGAAGATATCATTATGAATGACCAAATCATTGAGATACTGGCCTTTGAAGACTCCAAGAACATGCTTCAAGCTTTAGAAGAGTAAGAAGTCACTATTATTGGATTATACTTCATATCAACAAAATGTCTCATATGCATGATACTGAATATCTGCCCTTTAGTTCTCTCTGATAGATTCCTTTCAAACACACGTCTGCACTACCTGAAGCTAATAAAGGGGCATCCATGGTAACTAATGCAGGCATATTGTACATTGCCTTATATATAGAAATTGCAGCTCAATCTAGATCCTAGGCACATGTTTTCTGAGTCAAACACACTGTAAGGGCTTGTCTACATGGCAAGTTACACACCGCAAGCCAGGATGTGAATCTTCAGCGCACTAGTTTGCTGTGCACTGAATGGCCTCATGCACCCTACCACACGCACACTGGAGGTTGTATAGTACACTTTGATGTACTCCCATGAAACATTTAGTGTGCCTGTAGCAGGGTCCACATGACGAGTTAGTGAGGGGCAAGGTAGTGTGCGGTAGATTCACACCTTGGCTTACGGTGCCAGAACTCCCTGTGTAGGCAAAGCCCTTCATTAAGCTGCTAAAAGAACAGATCCACTACTTCTAGTCTCAGCCCCTTAAGTGTACAGTATTCACCATGCCAAAGGGCATTTTTCTGAGCACAGGAAACTGTTGTAGAGAATCTATTCTATAATTATTGAGCACGTTTTGCCTTTAGAACAGCATGGTCTTGTTCCTACACAGAAAAAGGACGTGCTCCGGGTTCATATATTTTTGTGCGGCAGTATTTCTTGGGGGAAAAATTTTGACTTTCATGCTCCTAGTGTTTCTTTAAATACCTGGATCAGAATCTAAAAAGGAACAATTTTCAGCTTTCAAAGGAAAATATTGTGTATGTGGAGTCAGAAAAGGCAGTAGTCAGCAGCTAGGAATCCTGCTTATTTTATTGAAAGGGAAGTCAGGATTATATGACAGATACACAGCTATTAAAGGTCATCTCTTTTCTCCGGCAGAACTTGAAAAAAGTCTGTTGTGAGAACAGAGTGGATTTGTTTGTGTGATCTCATGATGACCTTCCTGAAAGTCAAGTGGCAGGTAATATTCTGCAAATATAAAATAAAAATTGAATAATGTCTGTAAAAACCGAAAGCAAAGTTATGATAGTGCTGGAGTGTTGATACTTTGGCAGGGAAGGGCTCTGTTCTTTTTCTAAAAATTTGCAGAATCCTAATGAGCAGTATCATTGCCTTTCTTATGTTTTGTTTCAGACTGAAACAGAAAGTGAAGTAAATGAAGCCTTGTCTTGTGTAATGCGGTGATAATGTGGATACTTATCCCTGTAAATTGCACAGCAGTCTTGTCTGTTCTAGCTATATAGTAACTTAGATTATTTTTTCAGAAAATTGCTGTGATTGTTAAGAGTAGCAGGATGAAATATCTTTGTAGCTCATTTTAGGATTAGTATATTTCATTTGGAAATGAGAAATATTTGGCTAATTTGAAAAAAAATAGACTCTTTAATGTCTTACTCCTCAGATATAAAGTAGCTGAGAAAGGTAAATATTCTTGAAAATGGGAATATTCATGTAACTAGAACCATACAGTGGATTAAAGCCTCGGTTTGTGTACATTACTTAGAAATGTGCTATTTTAATATTCTTCTTTGGCTTAAACAAATCTTTGTCTTTGCCCTTCACCTCTTTCCTCCCAAATTATTTTTCTTATTCTCCCTTCCATTTCTATGTTTTTATAGCTGCAGTCCCTCATTTGTCTCACCCTTTTCACAACACCCTTCCCCAGGTGGACAGTTTGAATCTGTATAATTATTTTAACTGGATTTTTTATCATAGTATTTAAGAAAAGTATTTTACAACAATAGTAGAGTCATTATACTGTTCATGTAGCTAAGCTCCATTGGACCAGAGAAGGTCTTCTAAGAAGTCCTTGTGACAGGCTGTTTGGAGTGATGGTTGGTCACAGGGCAGACTATGCAGGTAAATCATGTAAGTGACTTAATACCCAATGTAACTTAGGCCTGGTCTACACGGGGCCTAAGTAGCTGAAGTTGACTTATCTTAGATCGAATTAAAATTACTTACTTTGCATCCTCCCGGTGCACCACGGCTTCCCCCATTGACTTTGTTTCTGCCTCTCGCCGAGTTGGAGTTCAGCAGTTGATGGGAGAGCGATCAGGGATCGATTTATCGCGTTTACACTACATGTGATTAAAGGATCCCTGATAGATCGATCACTACCCACCAATCTGGCAGGTAGTGTAGATGTACCCATAGGCTCCTAAGTCATGGTGGTGATTTCAAAAATGGGTTACCTAGGTTGGTGGTGGAATCTCCTTCCTTAGAGGTTTTTAAGGTCAGAATTGACAAAGTAATAGAGAAGAGGGATAGCTCAGTGGTTTGAGCATTGGCCTGCTAAACCCAGGGTTGTGAGTTCAATCCTTGAGGAGGCCATTTAGGGAACTGGGGTAAAAAACTGTCTGGGGATTGGCCTGCTTTGAGCAGGGGGTTAGACTAGATGACCTCCTGAGGTCCCTTCCAACCCTGATAGTCTGTGATTCTATGAAAATATTACCCTGCAAGTGGTGGGTGAGTTAGCGATTGATTTTTAATGCAAAGAATGCCCTCTCCTCTGAAGATCCAAACAAGAATATAATGGTTTACTCCGGCCATGATGCCTAAAATAACGGGGGAAAGGCCTGTACAAGCTAGAAGAACCAATGTGGAAAGGTTTGGTCTTCTCTTGCTGCTGTATTGGATCTCCACACTCACACACTCCATACCTGCACGCACACATCCCAGTTGATAAGCCTTCGCTTGATGGTTTGTGGATTTCCTGTCACTTTACTGTATAGAGTCTTAGAATTCTAGCATGCTTCACAAACTCTATTAACTAATTTATACAGTATATAAACTCCATTAGAATCACTTTGCTTCCCAAAAGTGCACAGCATCCCCCTCTGGGGTGAAACAGAGCATCTGCTTATAAGCACACATCAAAGAGCATAACAGGTGAGGGCCATACATGAAGAAGGCTTTCTTTGAATGAAATGGCACTGGAAACTTTAGGTTAACAGAGTGTCATTACCTAATTTGGAATTTGTCTGGACACCCAAGCTAACTTCACTGCTCTTGGGCGGATGAGAAAGGATCATACGATTTTTAATAACTCTGTCTTACATCTCATCTGAAAGACAGCACCCTTTGGCAACAGAATTCTCCTCTAATATCCTTCTGGAGCACTGGTTCAGTATCATCTCAGAGGACAGAGTGTCTCATTAATAAATCACCAACCTTGTTGCACCTGTTTTTTTCCCCAGGAGCTCTCTTATCCAAGTATCGATCCTGTCAGTGCTTGCTTACCTTATCTCTGATACTCTCACAGTGGAGAAGTTATGGCTGTTGACAATGTCCCACATCATCCTTCTATAGAATTAGTCTTACTGTCTGCAGTTGACAGTACAGACATTCTTCGTGGATTTTAGGGGATGTTTCGGAAAAGAGGGGATTTGTATGGGATTTCATTGGCTTGTTTTTAACAAAACTTCTGCTAGCTAACTAGCATTTCCCAGTGGGGAAAAAAGCAAGACAGACTTTGTATTCCCTAAAGGGAAATTATGAAAAAACTTCTTGTCAATTGCTACCAAAATAACTTCCCCAATTATTTTAGTTTAATTGCTTTTTCTCTTTAATTGTGTTCAATTTCTTTATGCATTTTCAGACAGGTATGACATATTCCATTTCTTTAATTAAAACAAGATGCCCATCAGGGCATATTGTAGCATTTTTTATCTCATGAGCTATTATTATACTTCTGTTCTATGAACTATAATCTTATATTATGATATGAAGATGGTCAAGGAAATAGAGATTTCTCTGTGACAAAAATGAACAAACTTCGACAAAATCTCATTTGGTGATAGGAAACAAACTTAGATTTTATGCTTATTACTTCTGATAGGTGCTATCTTGAGGAGGCTTCCTGTGTCTAACACATTGATCTATTCTGGAGTAAGGATCTTTTGTTTGAAATAAGTTTATTTTTAGAAGTGGCCTGTATTATCAAAGGAATCCTATGTTTTGAAAGAGAGACTGCTCCAAGTAGATAGAGAAAATTAGATTTTCCTGCCCACTTCTTTGTTTCATTTGGGGTTCAGAGGAAAAAGTGTAGTGTATATGGATATGTATGTATAGTATGTATGCGTAAATAGGACCCTGCCTTATTTCCAAGCATAACAATGTTTTTCCAATCTGCTATTGTAGTCTGGCCCTTTTACTTTGGTGCCACAGATAGCAACGCACTCCTATTTGGGCAATTATGGTTATCACCTGAATCATCATTAGTAGTAGACTGAGTGTTTGAAATACTGGGAGAAGCATTGTTATAGTGTGTCCCGTAGTACTATGTGTATGAGAAGTAAGACAGAAATTTGGAGTAGTGACATTACAAATGAGGCCTTTATATATAAATGTTTTGTAATTAGTTACTACACAGTACTGTCCATTCATGTTGTAGGTTATCCTTACTGCTGGTTGTCACCTTCTGGTAAACTTCACAAAGCAGGAAGATCTAACTTCTCTGTTCCATGGGTTGCATTGTTCTATGATACACAAGTAGTTGACGTAGATCTGGTTGTTTCTTATGGATGCTGTCTTCTAGATAACCTACTGAATGGACAGTAGCCTATTTATTAAATATTGCTGTGTTACGATTTAGTGTTGTTATCCAGACATTGAACAAGACTGTTTTGAATAACATAGACCTTACTTAGGACGGAGTATCACTGACCCAAATTGTGGCTGATACTAACAGGGAATTTATTTACCCAATTTGTAGTTACTGTGTAACTTAATTACTTTACCCGTTTTATTTTTTTTCTTGCCTTCGTGTTGTTTGCTGCCATTTGTTTGTTGATTTTTGCTTCTGTGTTGGTTAAAGTTTAGCAATGTTATGCACAGTGTAAATATTGTACAGCAATAATACAACAATAATAAAGTAATACAGCAATAATACAGTAGCTTTTAAACAGTAGCCAAATTCAAATTAGATGACAGTTTAACCTGGTCCAGCTCGTGGTTTCTAGCTGATTGCCAACTTAATTGTCCATATATGGTAGACTGAGGTGTAGTTCACCAGTCTGTTATTTACAAAGCACTTCATTTTTCTTTTCTTGCCTGGGGGTTTCTTCACTCTGTACTGATATCTTTTGCCATCTTCAGGGTATGAAGTGTCTTTGGTGTCTTTGGTCTGTGGGATGCAACCTTAAACATTCTCTTGAGGCTTTTGGTGACCAATTATAAATATCAGTGGACATCTACACAAATTAATACTAGGGTAGATAATTAAAGTGGGGCAGTCCAGTTCAAGGATGAAGATTTAAAAAGCTGAAAATAGAGCAATCTCATTTGTGTTTTACTACTGAACTGTCACAGCTGCAATTTCAATGGACTTTATACTGAAAACGAATGTCTTCTTTACGCCAAATTAAAACAAAAAACAAATTCTAGTTACTTGGGGCCTGATTCTCCACTGCTTTGTTTATTTATTTATTTGTATTATTGTAGCATCTAAGATCCCTTACGTCTTGTGTTGTCACATTGCTGCAAAGTGGGTATATAAAGCTACCAAATTAGAAGGGGAGTTTTACACCATTCTGCATATCAGTAAATGACTCTGCAAGATGTATGGCAGTGGAGGATCAGGCTGTACCTTTATAACAGGAGCTGGCAAATAGGCTGATATTCAGAATTGGGGTGAAATTCATATTCATGGCTCATGTTTTGATTAAACATGCCTAACTTTTGTGTGCATCTTATTCCCCACCCAGGGAGCCCATCTCCTGTCCAGGGAGGAAGACATGAGCTAATTGTGGGTTAGAGAGCAGTTTAACTAGATGTTTCTCAGCTCCAAGCATCTTGGGCCCAATCAAAAGTCATTGGGAATTTTGCTGTTGACTTCATTGAAAGCAGGATATAAAGGAGCAAGTGCATAGCTTTTATTCATGTGTTAATGCTATAAGATGTGTATAGGAGATGGCCTACTCTTAAGCCCAGCTCTTAGGAGTAGGGCTAAGACTCCCTGACCTAAGACTAGCTTTGTCGTTATTCCCTCCCAAAGGATGGGCTATTCAGGTAGGGCATTTGTCTTCTCAGAGGTGGACTGTACGTAGCATGAATATTAACCAGTGTGTTTTCGACTTGCCCGAAATATGTCCTACATGCATTGTATTCAGATTTGGTTCACTGATCCATTCTCTGCGTGTGTGTCTGTCTACACATGTACGCCTGTCATAATTATTCATGTTTTCCTCTCAATTTGTATTGGAATGGACTTGGTGTTTTGTTCTCAGTCTATACACAGCTGAGGAGATGGTTCAGGAGTTCATAAATGGCAGAGTTTTTTGGTCTTTTGTAACAACTATATCAAATAAGTGTGTGTTTATAAATAAACTAGGAACACTAGATCAGTGTTTATGTATGGGGACATCTTTGAAATATGGACATGTTGCAATGTCAAGAGAATAGGTTTAAGAACCAAAATTTTTTTTTTTAATATTTCATCAAGAAATTTCATAGGTACCTATCTAGTTGTACTTCATAGGTACTTACCTAGTTTGGCCTGGTGGTCTGTCATATCCTGGGCCCATTATAAAATATGCCACTAATATCGTTGTTTTACATTCTCAGTAGATCCCTTCCTGCTTATATTTCCAAGAGCTAGATCATTGGCAATGAATGCTAACAAGAGGAAGCTTAATAAACTATATGTATGTTGTAATAGTATGCTGTAGGAAATCATGTTCAGAATTGTTATAGGTCTTCTCTGCTATGTCTGAAACAGAATGAAAGGAGAGCTGAGGGGGCTGATTGCATCCTCAGTGTGATGAGTGCTGCAAAACCCCTGAAATAACCATTTTTTCAAAGGTATCTTAGAGTTTCCAACAGGTTACCCTTGCTCTGACTTTATTTAGCCTCATTTTGTACATTTTTGCCTTCCCTTGATGTAGACAAAACTCTAGTTGAATATGTCAGTTGATCCTACTCTCGGATACATGATACATATTACCAATTATCTCGGCAAATCACTAACTAATACGTATGCACTGCAGTTGATTTTCTCTCATGGCACAGGGTAATGAGGGCAATATATTGGAGGATAAGATCAAACCATTTCCTGAGAGCACTGGCAGGGAAGTCAAAAACAATTTACTCCTGTATTAGAAGTTCAATTTTTCCTTCTAAATGTAAATTTCTCACTGTACATCTCAATTTAATTTGCCACTAAGGAAATGGATTCTTTTTATCACAGAATTCAGATGGAAAGTAGGAGTAAAAGATCAGATTGTTGTTACATCTAGAGTTTGAAGTCACCAAATTAGAAATTGGAAATTTCTAAGTTAAAAATTGCTTTCAGTTTGGACACCAAAACAGAGGTACTCAAAGCTTCTGGATTTAATACATTGGAAACATTTATTATAGACAGCAATCTCTTTGGGACTGGGACAGTCTTGTTCTATGTTTGGACAATACCTAGCACAATGGGGTCCTGGCCCATGACTGGGGCTCCTAGACATTACCCCAATATAAATAATTATTAATATTTTAATACCTGCATACGAGGAGTGTGTGCGCATAAGCCCATGCAAACACACACAGCATTTTTAGCTCTGTACCCTGACTGACCATACAAACTTCATTCCTACAAAAGCTACACATTTCATCCACCACTGAAACTCAGCTATCAGAGTATGAAATGTGATAGTTGTTTAATATGTTACAGTGAAATTGCACAATGTTTATAGGGTGAAGGGAAAAATAAGTATTTGAAATTACAGGTGGCATCTGGCCAAGATTACCAGGATTAATATCCTTATTCTTCCAAAAAGTGCCATTGGATCTTTGATTGTAAGCAGTGAGAGCTCAGAGTACGTCTCATCTAAAAGCAGACACCCCTGGTAAAATAGTGCCTCTTTCTGTTGAGGTGGGACATTTGTTAGGCACCGATATGGGGGAATATTGCCACTTCTAATCAGTTCTGACAACACTTAGTGTTTTTTAGATGTCTCCCATGTAAATATTCACCCAGTGCACCCCTGCTTAGCTTGTGAGATCTGAGTGGATCATTGCAAAAGATGTAATGCTATAATATTTGTCTGTATGTGGTTTTGTTAAGCTAATCTCATCACAGGCTGATCCTGCTTCTTTTAAAAATCAATGGCAACATTCCCATTGACTTCATTGGAAGCAGGATTGTGACCTCAGCTTGCCGCAACTGCTCCATAGTTGTAGCATAACTAGTATTATTGCTAAAACTGAACTCTTTAAGCTAGCCATTTATTCATAATTCTTCATGCATATGAAATCTAAACTGACCTTTAACTGAGGGTCTATCTTAAATAATTTTTAGGGTTTTGGAGCTGTGCTTTGCCTCCTCTCCAGCTCCAGGCAAAAACCTGCAGCTCCACTGCTCCAGAGCTGCTCTGTGCTCGAGCTCCGGGCTCCGCTCCAAAGGCCTGGTTTTTAAAGAGATAAACTTACTAATTGAAACACCTTTTCTCTGTTCAGTAAGTCATAGGGAATCAAAGGATTTTCAGATTGACACCTGTTAGCACATCTATGGCTTAGTCTGTTGACATTTTTACCATGAGTCATGTAACTTTCCCATTTTTTCCTTCTAGAAGAGCATCAATTTTATCTAATAATCTCTTATCTCAGTTTGTCATCTTGTCCAAGTTATTTTTTGCTGTATACCATAAGAATTCTCTTTCTGATTTCATCAATGCCTTGCAGTATTTCAATTTTTTTTGAAGGTTTGTTCAGTCTGTGAATTTTCCAGTGAAATATGTTTGCAATAAGGAGTGGCAGATGTAACAGATTGAGGCTGGAGGATCCTCAGATAATCATAGAAGGTTTCTTAGTAACTTTATGACTGTTTTGTATTCAGTGTGTTAGGCCATGTCTACATCTAAAATTTTGCAGCGCTGGTTGTTACAGCTGTATTAGTACAGCTCTATAGGGCCAGCGCTGCAGAGTGGCCACACTTACAGCAACCAGCGCTGCAAGTGGTGTTAGATGTGGCCACACTGCAGCGCTGTTGGGCGGCTTCAAGGGGGGTTCCGGGAACGCGAGAGCAAACCGGGAAAGGAGACCAGCTTCGCCGCGGTTTGCTCTCGCGTTCCCCGAACCACCCTGCAAACCGCAGGGAAGGAGACCTACTTGCTCGGGGTTCCGGGAACGAGAGAGCAAACCAGGAAAGGAGACCAGCTTCGCCGCGGTTTGCTCTCGCGTTCCCGGAGCCACCCAGCAAACCGCAGGGAAGGAGACCTGCTTGCTCGTGGTTCCGGGAACGAGAGAGCAAACCGGGAAAGGAGACCAGCTTCGCCGCGGTTTGCTCTCGCGTTCCTGGAGCCACCCAGCAAACCGCAGGGAAGGAGACCTGCTTGCTCGTGGTTCCGGGAACGAGAGAGCAAACCGGGAAAGGAGACCAGCTTCGCCGCGGTTTGCTCTCGCGTTCCCCGAACCACCCTGCAAACCGCAGGGAAGGAGACCTGCTTGCTCGGGGTTCCGGGAACGAGAGAGCAAACCGGGAAAGGAGACCAGCTTGATTACCAGAGGCTTCCTCCTTCCACGGAGGTCAAGAAAAGCGCTGGTAAGTGTCTACATTGGATTACCAGCGCTGGATCACCAGCACTGGATCCTCTACACCCGAGACAAAACGGGAGTACGGCCAGCGCTGCAAACAGGGAGTTGCAGCGCTGGTGATGCCCTGCAGATGTGTACACCTTCAAAGTTGCAGCGCTGTAACTCCCTCACCAGCGCTGCAACTTTCTGATGTAGACAAGCCCTTAGTCTTCATCCGTGCTGAGTTTACGCTGGAGAAGCTGAAAGGATGTAAAAGATGGCTCTAAGCCATCTTCTGGAGAGAGGTAAATAGTGGTGGCCCCCAGGGGTCTGTACTGGGCCCAGTCTTCTTCAACATATTCATAAATGATTTGGAAAAAGGGGTAAACAGTGAGGTAGCAAAATTTGCAGATGATAGTGTGACCTGTGGTGCCCAGGGCAGCCCTCATTGGAAATGCCAAGGGCAGGGTAGGCTGCAAAAAGCAGAACGGATAGGGAAATCTTGGGAAAGACTGGTGGGTAACACTGAAGTTATTCTCCTCAACCAGTCACAAACTGTGCTTCTGAGCCCCCACACTCGTTATCAAGAAGCAAAAATGAAATCACACTTTATTAAATTCCAGTTCTCTGGCTCCCAATCAGCACCTAGTTCCAGTACAGGGAGAAGTTATTTTAAACTCTGCTCACATATACAGAAATGTTCTTCTGACCCCAAAGGGTCAGCCACGTCACTAGGTCAATATAGGTTTGGATCTTACCCAAAATACCACACTGCCAGCCAATCCTTTAGTGCCTAAAGAGAAAAGAAAAGAGCAAGGAGAGAGATTCATAGATCCTAGAACTGGAAGGGACCTCGAGAGGTCATTGAGTCCAGTCCCCTGACCTCATGGCAGGACCAATACTGTCTAGACCATCTCTGATAGACATTTAGCTAACCTACTCTTAAATATCTCCAGAGATGGAGATTCCGCAATCTCCCTAGGCAATTTATTCCAGTGTTTAGCCACCTTGACAGTTAGGAAGTTTTTCCTAATGTCCAACCTAAACCTCCCTTGCTGCAGTTTAAGCCCATTGCTTCTGGGCTTAAACTGCAGCAAGGGCTATCTGCAGCCTCTATCCCTAGAGGCTAAGGTGAACAAGTTTTCTCCCTCCTCCTGATGACACCCTTTTTGATACCTGAAAAGTGCTATCATGTCCCCTCTCAGTCTTCTCTTTTCCAAACTAAACAAACCCAATTCTTTCAACCTTCCTTCGTAGGTCATGTTCTCAAGATCTTTAATCATTCCTGTTGCTCTTCTCTGGACCTTCTCCAATTTCTCCACATCTTTCTTGAAATGCGGTGCCCAGAACTGGACACAATACTCCAGTTGAGGCCTAACCAGTGCAAAGTAGAGTGGAAGAATGACTTCTCGTGTCTTGCTCACAACACACCTGTTAATGCATCCCAGAATCACGTTTGCTTTTTTTGCAACAGCATCACACTGTTGACTTATATTTAGCTTGTGGTCCACTATAACCCCTAGATCCCTTTCTGCCATACTCCTTCCTAGACAGTCTCTTCCCATTTTGTATGTGTGAAACTGATTTTTCCTTCCTAAGTGGAGCACTTTGCATTTGTCTTTCTTAAGCTTCATCCTGTTTACCTCAGACCTTTTCTCCAGTTTGTCCAGATCATTTTGAATTTTGACCCTGTCCTCCAAAGCAGTTGCAATCCCTCCCAGTTTGGTATCATCTGCAAACTTAATAAGCATACTTTCCATGCCAATATCTAAGTCGTTGATGAAGATATTGAACAGAGCCGGCCCACAGACAACCTGCCAACCTGAAGCATATTCTCACCAGTAACTGCGCACTGCACCGTAGTAACTTTAACTTAGGAACCAATCCATGCAACAAACCTTGATGCCAATTCTGCCCACATATCTACACCAGTGACATCATCACAGGACCTAACCAGATCAGCCACACCATCACCGATTCATTCACCTAAACGTCCACCAATGTAATATACGCTATCATATGCCAGCTATGCCCCTCTGCTATGTACATCGGCCAAACTGGATAGTCCCTACGGAAGAGAATGAATGGACACAAATCAGGTATTAGAAATGGCAATATACAAAAACCTGTAGGAGAACACATCAACCTCCCTGACCACACTATAGCAGACCTTAAGGTGGCCATCCTGCAGCAAAAAAACTTCAGGACCAGACTTCAAAGAGAAACTGCTGAGCTTCAGTTCATCTGCAAATTTGACACCATCAGCTCAGGATTAAGCAAAGACTGTGAATGGCTTGCCAACTACAAAAGCAGTTTCTCCTCCCTTGTTTTTTGCACCTCAGCTGCTAGAAGAGGGCATCATCCTCCCTGATTGAACTAACCTCGTTATCTCTAGCCTGCTTCTTGCTTGCATATACCTGCCCCTGGAAATTTCCACTACATGCATCCAACAAAGTGGGTATTCACCCATGAAAGCTCATGCTCCGATACATCTGTTACTCTATGAGGTGCCATAGAATTCTTTTCTGCTTTTACAGATACAGACTAACACGGCTTCCCCTCTGATACAGTCAAAAATTATATCTCCCAGAAGGCTATGTATATCCATTACTATCTGTAGTTTGAATGATGAGCTCTGATTAACACCCCCCCACACACACATCTATTTTAATAGTTAATGAAATATTTCATTTTTTATCACTTTAAGCACCGTTCTTTCATGACACTGGTTGCTTTGCTTTCTTCTTTCATTAGATGCTCAGGGATATTGAAAATATCAAATGTTCAGCACTCTCTACCTCTTCACGTTTGACACCATTCTCCTATCTCAGTACCTCTCTGGCAGCACTTTAAACCTCGTGGCTATTCAAGTGAGTTAAAACACGTTTAGAACTGATATTTGCAGCAGCCTTTTCTTCGCATCTTTTCACTTTTTTATTTCCTTTCCCCTTCTTCACCTATCTCTGTGTGCTGTCCTTTACTGCACTCTTTGTCCAACAGGAACTTTGATCTCTTTCATCAATAGATTGCCATCTGCCAATTGTGTTTCATAATCTTTCGTATTTTTTGGTATGGTGAATTCGCTCAGTAAGAGGTGGGAGACCTTTTAAACATGAATAAGATGAGCAGGCAGAGTACAGAGAGTGCAAGGGATTTTGTTACACCTACCTGGATCTAGAGATGCACAGACTCTCAGGTTATGACTTTTTCTCTCAATAAATATGTACCTCAAAGTAAAGGCATGTATGACCCAAACAATTATAAACATTGCTCTTTTGGGGGACTTCACCTGAAACTACTTGCCTTATTATTTATTAAGGGTTTGTAGCTAGGTGCTAACAGTGATCTCCCTGCTGTACAAGACACAAGGGGCTAGATTGTTCTTTCTGCCCCCAGACCTGAGCAAAGGGTGACCAAACTTACTGACCCTCTTAGCTGCATAGGACAATCTTCAAAAGTTCCAGAGCCGGGGTGCGCTTTTCAGCATTGTGGGGAGGGGAGTCTTGGAGCTTCAGCCCCGTGGGTGGCACTTGATGATGCCTCTCATCAAAGTGCTAAAGCAGAGGTCTTTCTGTGCAAAGCTAACACCTGGGAGCTAAAAGGAGGGGCTACTGGGAGTAAGAGGGGGTATGTGACTCAAGCTATTGGACAGGCTGAACCTTTAAATTGAGCCCCCTCCCCCCACTCTTAGTAGGCAGCGGTCATCTCTCACAGAAGTCCCTAACCCCACCACCCTGCTGTGGGGCAGAAGCTCCAACCCCTTGCTCCCACCGTCTGGTAGATTGAAAATGATTGGGGTCTAGGGCTCTGGGAATCACAGTTTAACCGTAAAAGAGCCACGGTTTAGCCACCGCTGGGATATGGTATGTCCATGCTACCCCACGAGGAGACGAGGGAGGAGTTGTGACTCAGTTCATCCCTTGTTACCACCCTCCCCCCCATGGTGGATGACTGCGGGGTGGGGAGGAATCAATTACTTTGCTCCATTTTGTGGAGTAGCTTATTTCTTTCTCCCTCCCACTGTGTGCCTGCCCAATTGCTCTGCCTGGGGAGTCGAGATGGGAGGTACAAAGCTAAGGCTATTCCTTATCTTTTGTCTCCTACTAGTTCGGTTGCAATTTGTACTGTTGTTACTTAAAATCATATGCTAAAAAATTCTTACATTTATATTGGCATGCAGAAAAGTACAAATACAATGCATGTTATGAGTTGATGTAGAGACACTCAAATGAAAGGCATTGCACAGGCAGTCATTAAGGGGTAAAGCACTCATTGTCTGGGAAGTCTGATCTTTTTCGGTGGTTTCTTTATATTGCAAAGCAGCTACACAAAGGAAGGGTTGACACAGTGATTAAGTTTTGAAGCCATGTGATCCGAAGTGAGCAGGTTTGGGCTAAAGGGATTTCCAGGTGGGAAAGGGGTGGGGGTGTAGAATAATGTGTTGAAGAGGAGAGGGATTTCAGGAGACTTCAAGAGAGACAGAAGCTCAGCTGCCAATTTATAATAGACCTGTAATATCTTAGCTCTTGTCTCTGTAAACATGTCATTTGTGGCCGCTTCTGTTGAAGGAAACAGGACTTGTGTATCGTTTGTAAATATTCAAATTACACTAAGAAAAAACCCTGACTTTGGCTCACCAATTTCTACATCAAATGAGAACTGACCTGGAAGGCCCCAAAATCTGCTTAGCAAAGAGGCAATCTTACAATGTTACCCTGAGATTTAAGTATCAGGGGATAGTCGTGTTAGTCTGTGTCCACAAAAACAACAAGGAGTCCGGTGGCTCCTTAAAGACTAACAGATTTATTTGGGCATAAGCTTTCGTGGGCAAAAAACCCACTTCTTCAGATGCATGAAGTGAAAATGAGCTTATGCCCAAATAAATCTGTTAGTCTGTAAAATGCCACCGGACCCTGAGATTTAGTCTCACGAAATCTGTGCACTTCAGAGATAAATTTCATACAGTGACCTTAACAATCCTCTTGCATGTGTGTTTTACAAAGAATCTTTAAAGCATTCACACAGTGAAAGATCTTGTGGTAAAGCGCAAGAGGCCAGTTACTGTGAGAACAATATACCTGCAGTCGTACCTCACTGGGATGTACTCTTGTCAGATCTCACTAGCCGGTGAGTGTAGGGCTTGTTTGTGGCACCTCAGAGAATACTGAAAGTGGTAATGAAGAGAGGGCAGTAGGAGATGTGGAGAGTTTACAGCCCTGCAGCTGTACCTTTGTATGACCCTTGCATTCATGACCCCATACCAGGAGTTTGGGTGCAAAGTAAAGGGGCTGGCCTTGGCTGCACTGTATCCCTCTGACGAGGAAAATAGGATGAGAGATGGCTAGAAAAAAATGTATATGAAACAGGCTCATAGCTTTTGAGCAGATAAAGAACTAATAATGGGTTAAATATATGGATATTTTAAATTTAATTTTCTTACTGCGGAATTTTTTTTTAAATCACAGATTATAATAGAACCTAATGTAGCATTCACAGCCTTGGCCAAGTTAGCATGACCTTTAAGTAGTGATAATCTGCCCAGTAGCTTTGAAGCATGAAATAGACTTTGTGGGAATTACCCATTTTCTACTGTATTTTCAAGAGAAATCGAAGATATTTTAGGTGGCTCACATAGTGGTGCCTATAACTGAGGTTGCTCGATGCATCCTATTGTAAGCATCTGAAAACGGGGTTGTATAACTTTGCTAAACTGTGACTATTTTGGGGCTGAACATTTTCATGGGATTCTGCCCAAGGCTGAATTTGTTTGGAAAATTTCAGCAAAAGTGGCTTTCTCGTTTCCAAGAATGATGTTAGAGAAAAATATTTGTTTTGTTTATGTTAAAAAAAATTGCATACCTATCTTATTGAGACACTCATGTGCCCTCCCCCATGCTTTGGAGCAGTGATTTTCAACCAGGGGTACACGTACCTCTGGGGGGATGCAGCGGTTTTCCAGGGGATACATCAACTCATGTAGATAGTTGCATAGTTTTACAACAGGCTACATAAAAAGTACTAGCAAAGTCAATACAAACTAAAATATCATACAGACAATGATTTATATATATAATACTCTGAAATGTAAGTAAATATTTATATTCCAGTTGATTTATTTTATAATTATATGGTAAAAATGAGAAAGTAAGGAACTTTTCATTAATAGTGTGCTGTGAGACTTCGGTGTTTTTATGTCTGATTTTGTAAGCAGGTAATTTTTAAGTGAGGTGAAATTTGGGGTACACAAGACGAATCAGGCTCCTGAAGGGGGTACAGTAGTCTGGAAAGTTGGAAAGCCACTGCTTTGGAGCATGGCAAAGAAGTGGCCTTTGTTTCAAGAATGTTCTTTTTGCTGTCCCTGTGAAAATGTGCCCAATTTTGGCCAAATTATAAACCTCTACAAATCTGTTTGCACATGCTTAGTGGAGACTTATTAGAGTTTGGCATCTAAATTCTCTGAAGATTCCATCTACACCGAGCATGCTCTATCCCCTCCTAACTCCTGTGTGCTGACCAGACTGTATATGTATCAGCCCCACAGAGCAACTGATCATGCTTCATCCTGGGGCTACAGGGGCTGGACCAGAACTTTTCATACAATCGCTTCTCTCAGCAACCAGCCGACGCTGTGGCCCTGAGTGCCAGAATTCAGAGCAGGGAGATAATTCAACCCCCTTGTGTATATGCATTATGTTTTAAATTACATGATCACAAACTATTGCACAAGCATTCTTAATTTCAGTATTTCCTAACTTTTGAGTGCTTGACTTTGTAACTGTAATATTGTATTGTATTGTAATATTTGTAACATAGTTTTATTTTTTGAGTTGATGGTGAGAGAGATTCACGTATACACACAAACGTGTGTGTGTGTTGCAAACCTGTTGTTTCTGCAGAATCCTATGAAGAGTAAGAAACCATATTTGGAGAGTTAAACATATTTGAGACTGAATATATGAGCAAAATAGGGTCATTGGCACCATATAATTCAATGGAGATTGGTGTGCACTGGTTGTACAACTGACTGTAGTATTTGCAAAGAGACCAAGGACTGAATGTTATAGAGCTTGAACTAGTCCCTTCCCTTCAGTTGAGACGTGGTTGGTAGTATGGGTTTTAAAAGCCATCATTGTCGCTGCTAATTCTATACCTGTTCAGTGGATAAATGGAGGAATTTGCTTTTAGGTCCTGTTGATCAACTGCTTTTCACAAACACTAAAATCTTTTTTTTCTTAATTTAAAAATGAAGAATTGCTTGAGGAACAGGCTGAACAGTTTGTAGGATTTAATATTTAGGCATCTTGAGGAAAAACAGCTGCATTTTATTATTGCAGTAAACATGTTGCAAACTTTTCCAGGGTCTCTACTGTCTAATTTGAAACTTATCAGAGACTTAGCTTGAAGAACCAATCAAACCAGTAATTTGTCATAGCTGGAAAAAATGTTTATGTGCAATACGTTTTATTTTCATTTTGGTTTTATTTTTATATCAGTCACACTTAACCAGATTTAAGCTGCAAATATGTGTTCAAGACTTACATCGTCAATCATGTAGAAGTGATAGTATAATAAAATCTGTTTATAGTCTGTGTGCAAAAGTATACAGTGCTATCTTTTCATGCAAAAGTGGCATGCAGGGACAAGAAATCCATTTATCTAATACTGAATTGACTTCCAACTAGTGCAGGAATGGCAGAGGCAGGGCATTTAGAAAAGATATATGCTGTAAAAGATAATTGTCCTTCTGAATTAATTAACTCCAGTGACAAATGAGTGTCTCTTCACATGCAGCATGATATTTATTGCCTATTGCCTTTTGTAGAAAATATTATTTGTCTCTGTGTTGCTAATCTTCTGGAACTAGATTAATTTCCATGTGAAAGAGATAATGGCTATATTAATTTGGTTGATCAACAACTAATCAAAACACAAGTTTTCCCCTCCCTCCCCCCTTTGTTGCATTCAGAGAAGTGTAAATACTTAAGGCAAGACCTGTATTACCGTGGGTGGATAGTGAGTTTGGATAGTGAGACATTTCATAAAGTCTGTGCAGTTTACAGTCACTAAAATATTTGATCTGTTAGGAATGTATTTCTCTTCAGAGCATTCATTTGTAGGATGTTTTTGTTTGCTTTTAATCTGAGAGATATGTTAATGTTTTTAAAATATCTTTCTTTCATGTCTCTTTTCCTCTCTATTATTGATTACTAATTGAAATCTAAAAGTAGATTCCATTAAAGGTACGCTATTGAAATGGACTCACTCTGAAAAATTTGTGTTGTTATTAGACTTATACTGTGCGATCTTCCTGCTCTGATCTGAATGCCATTCAGTAGTATAAAATCTAATGGTACTAGTTACCCTTTTTTTGTGATGGGAATTGTGTGTCATCTGAAGCCCTAAGCACTCCTAACTATATTTTACAGCTTGAAGGTAGCAAATCTGACTCGTGCAGATGCTGATCTGGAAGTATATCGAATGCAGATGTGCAAAGAGGTGATTGCCATGTTGATGAAGAACATGGTTTTCAGACACAATCTCTCTCCTAATGTGGAGAAAAGGATGGGTTCAATTCTCAAAAAGCAATTTTTTGCAATGGAGAATGAAGTTCAAGAGGAGTATACGAGGAAAATGGTGGCTTTAACCGCCGAATGTAATCTAGAGACTAGGAAGGAAATGGAGGCTCAGCACCAACGAGAGAGAGCTGCAAATGATGAGGCTGAAGAATTAATCAAGCGACTAAATGAGAAGGTAAATCAGGTGTGAAAGTAACATCATAATTTGTATGAAATGTTATTTTTTTCCTGTGATTTCTCTTTTAGACTGTAATGGCCACACTTTTTTTATTTTCTTGCTATTGCAGATGTCTAATGAGAATTCCAGTCGTCTTTGTACATTTCACCCATGTTTACTTAAAAAAGAGAGCCCCCAAATTAATGTTTCATATTTGTCAAACCTCATAACTTCGATTAAGATGGCTCAGAAGGAGTAACCAACACAATTCATGATTTGCTACTGGTGCTCCACTGTAGATTATTGTAATATGCCGTGAATGTGTACACCTCTGTACTGAATGTAACATGGCTGCTGTTCAAGCTGCCCATTTTTCAGTGAATTGTAGGGACAATATAATTCGTATTAGGAACATATTCCCACAGACCAAGGTGTGCAGACTTCCACCACAGGAGTCTTAAATTCTTTGTCCCATTCTTGCATATGCTACAAAAGAAAAAAATGTTTTATTTGAATGCAGTGTACTTGTTTAGTGCTTTTATTGTAATTAATAACACCTTTTTTTTTTTTTTTTTTTTTGGCAGAAATAGTTACTGTGATAAATATGACCCACCAAAGTTAATAGCTGTGTGTAGGGGTTGGTGGGAAATGGTTTGATGCAACGCCTATTGTATGGAGGAGTATTATATGAGGATGCAGTGTGGTGCAGACCTGTTGAGCTCTTCCATAGGAACAAATGTGTATATGACCTGTGACTCTTGCAAGAGTTCACTTGTCTTTTTGACATATTTACACTATCAGGCAGAAGGACTCAGCTGAAATTTGCTGTCTCTGCCTCTCCTTGAAGCTGTCTCAGCTACCTTTCGGTATAGTACAATACAGCATTGTACTTTTTCTAGTGTTTTTTTCCAGTTTGGTTTTAGAAGTCCCACGTGATGGAAGCCACTGAGAGATCCTGGATTGACGCTGGGGAAGAGTGACAAAACCAGACCCTTGAGCGTCTGTGCTGATCCATTTATCTCCTCCACCACTCCTCCCCCCTCAACTGTTGTGCTCTTTGCACTCATAGAAGCAGAGAAAAGAGGACTAAAATCTATGAAAGAGTCTTTACTAGCTTTAGAGATACTGTATTTCATGTCATTTCAATTTTCCTCTGGAATGTGGAGGAAAGTGGCATTGCAGGGGAATAAAATGCAGCAATTCAAAGAGGAGAAATGTGGGTGAGAGACCAGATGCAGAAGGGAGAAGATTGGTGTGCCAATATAGACCTTAGCTAAGATAGGAAACATGAGGTTAGTTGGATGGGATCAACCCTCCTTCTGTTCTCTCTCTCACTATAAGTTTGTCTCTGGGTGCAGACGATGGCTAAAAATCTAAGGGTGATATTTTTCAGAAGTGCTCAGCTTGGCTTAACTGCTGGGAGCAGAGTGAGGCCTGTGTTGAGTGCTTATGAAAATCCCACTCTAAAATGTTTATCATTTTCCTATTATTCCATGGATGTGGGAGGAAGCAGGCCTTGGATTTTATTCCTGATGTGTATTCTTGGCTGAAGCATGAGTATCTCCCAGAGCAGCCACTAGTAATTTCTGAACTGAACTCTCAGATGTGGCTCTTAAAGGGCGTCCCCGTTTCCTTTCTTATCTGGTGCATATTTTTATTGATTGTGCAATTCAGACACTGAAATTTTCCCACCAGAATGTAATCATTGATTTTAACAGGGGCACATTTTCACAGAGATGTCTCTGGGTTACACTGTTGTGGTACTGGGGTTTTGCTTGTCTAAACAAAGGCTCTTAATATCCAAAACTATTTTGTACTGTAATGACAAATTGTGCAGGGCAGGAAAGCTGGGCAGTTCTGAAGGATGAGTCATACATTTAAGCAGGTAATTGCATGTTTCAATTATTTAGTTGTATGCAGGGTTGTTGTAGCCATGTTAGGCCCAGGATATTTGAGAGAGAAGGTAGGTGAGGTAATATCTTTTATTGGACCAACTTCTGTGGTCAGAGAAACAAGCTTTCCAGTTTACACAGAGCTCTTATTCAGGTCTGGGAAAGGTACTTAGAGAGTCACAGTCAAATACAAGGTGGAACTGATTGTTTAGGATAAGTAGTTAACACATATTTCAAGGGATTATTCAAGGTGGAGTGACCCTTTAACAGCCCTTCGGTCAGAAGGAGGGGGAGGAAGCAGCTGGGGTGGGGGGGTTGGATGTTGTTAGTGGGTTATAGATTTTTGTAATAGCCATACATCCAGTGTCCCCATTCCATCCATCTTTGTTAGTGTCTAACAAAGTTATGAATTTAAGCTCCCAGAGTCGTCTTTTGAAGTTGTGTAGATTTCCTTTGAGAATGAGAACTGAGAGGTCGTATAGCGAGTGATTGTTTTGTGAAAAGTGTTCACCACAGGTGATAGGGTGTTTTTAACTTCTGTCATTTTTCTGTGTGAGTTCACTGGAGAGAGTAGTGGTTGTCTGGTTTCACCACATAATTATTATTGAGGCATTTACTGCACTGGATGAGACACACTTTTCCTTGAATGGTCCCCTGAAAGATACGTTAACTATTTATGTTAAACAATCTGTTCCATTTTGTAATTAGCTGTGACACTCTTGGGTGTTTCCCAAACCGGAAGAAGTGCTGTGGTGGCTGGAAAGCTTTTCTCTCTGACCAACACAAGTTGGTCCAATAAAAGATAATACCGCATCCACCTTGTCAACCTGTTTAGTTGTCATTCAAATCATAATTGAACAGTTGCTCTCTAAGTCAGTTTTTAAGTTTTTCTACCTTTTAACAAATGTACAAGGAGCATCAGATATATTCCACTACATCTACCAGGATTTCTGGTTTTAGATTGGCCCTGGTTCTGAATGGAATGTAGAAGAACAGACCCCTGCATCTCTTCCAAGTTCCAGTGTTTTCAATGGGATCTGCACTGAAATCTGTGCAGTGGTCCATGCCAATGGATTCCATTGCTATTCCAGGACCACAAAGGGGCACAAGCAGATAATTTTTTTCTTTTTTTGTGCCATTACATCTAGGCAAAAGTTTGTGTGTGTACTTAAATCTATAACTAATTTGGATGGAAAAGTAAGGTATCATTTGTTCATTTTCACCCAAAAAATTGCTGTGAGAAAGTTTGTTTCTTTTGACATTTGCGTTGTAAGCTTTGGAGATGTCTTTACATTGCTAATAAGGCACAAGCAAAAACCAAGTGTCTTTATTTTTCAGAAATGTGAATACCGGAGTTACGTATCTGACTAATGAACAGGAAGGGAGTTGTGTACTGCTGATGCTCTCCCTGTCCCATACATCTATTTGAAGCTTTACCCCAGACAACAGATTTATTCAAAATGCGTATTAGTATTTTATTATGTATTATGGCTAGCTTGTATCTAGATCGGGGTCCTCAAACTTCATTGCATCATTACTCCCTTCTGACAACTAAAATTACTACAGGACCCCAGGAATGGGGACCGAAGCCTGAGCTTGCTGCCCCAGGTTGGGGGACCCCAAGCCCCACTGCCCCAGGCGGGAGAGTCAAAGCAGAAGCCCAAGGGCGTCAGCCTCATGCAGGGGGCATATAACCTAAACTCTGCTGCTCAGGGCTGACACCCTTGGGCTTTGTCTTCAGCCCCAAGTGATGGGGTTCGGGCTTCAGCTCCAGGCCCCAATAAGTCTAACACCAGCTCTGGCGACCCTATTAAAATAGGTCGTGAGCCACTTTGTGGTCCTGACCCACAGTTTGAGAACCCTTGATCTAGATGCACCCCTTGCCAATGATCACAAATCTCCCAGGGAGTTCAGTGACATAGGATTAAAAGATATAGGCAAAATTCACTTTTTGCCAAGTTTTCAGAGTAAATAAACGTACTGTTATGTGTGGAAGAGTAGAAGTGTTGATTTGAGGAATTTGAAAAGGATTAAAAACAACAGTTGCAAAGCCCTAAGCCCTTCCTCTTAATAGCATAGGAGGAAAACAAAGATATATCAGTTTTGTGGGTTTTGTGTTTGTTTTTTTAATCTTGGATGGCACGCAGGTACTATTTTGATACTGTAGTGATGGATATCCTGCCATTATTAGAACCTGGATTCACAGACTGAAGATTTGCAAGATTGCACTCTCTCTACTGGCTGATGAATGGTACTGCACAACATTTATGGTCTAAGGCTCCAGCCCTGCTCCCCTCTTCCCCCCACCAAGGATTTAAGCATATTCTTGGCTGCACAAAGTACAAGAAGCCCCATTGCAGTTAATGTACATGCTACTTTATTAGTAAAAACATTTTAAGGATGCAGTAGAATTTTATAAGGAATTTTAGAGGATACTTCTTCAGTTTCAAAAAGTCTTCATTATGCCTTGGCAATGTGATCTGGGTTATTAGTTGAATATGTGTAACCCTTTGTGTTATGGATAGGTGAACAACTTCTAGCACTGGCATTTCTGTTGAATATTGAATATATGATTTAATATTAATATTTTATTTCAAAACAGCTGCTCATTTCAGATCATTTAAAGAGGAATGAGTATAGTATGCATTGAATACATGTGAGCTTGTTGTAATCATTATTCTCAGTAATATTGGTACTTTTAAAAATATATTAAATACTGGTAATCATTTGGGCTTGTGTGTTTTTGTTTTTGTTTTTGTTTTTTGTCCTCTTCCAGTCTGCTATAGAATACAGATGTCTTCTGGAAAAAATTCACAAATTTGAGCAGAACCACATGAAGAGGTTCCTTTTGGTGAGGCAGGAGGAGTACTTCGCAAAAGCTTATCGACAGCTGGCTATTTTCCAGAGAATAGAGCTCCATAATGTCTTTTTTACACAGATAAAAAATGCCATTTTCAAGGGAGAATTGAAGTTAGAAGCAACCAAAGCATTAGTGCAGGATTACTCTAAAATACAGGTAATGACAAATATTCCAGTCTTAACTTCCTCACAGAGAGCCATCAAATAGTAATGTTTCTGTAATTATCTCCACTTGTAGAGCTTTTGATGTTGCACAATGTGGGTCATTGTCAGAGAAAAACAGAGTTCTCACTCTCTGGTTGAGTGCAGCAGATTCAGATAGACTCATAGATTCTAGGGTCAGAAGGGACCAATGTGATCATCTAGTCTGAGCCCCTGCACAAAGCAGGCCACAGAACCCTACCCATCCACTTCTATAACAAACCCCTAACCTATGTCCGAGTTATTGAAGTCTTCAAATTGTGGTTTGAAGCCCTCAAGTTGCAGAGAATCCACCAGCAAGTGATCCATGCCCCACGCTGCAGAGGAAGGCGAAAAACCTCCTGGGCCTCTGCCAATCTGCCCCGGAGGAAAATTCCTTCCCGACCCCAAATATACTTTATTATTTCTAGCAATTGCGTGGAAGAAGAGAGCCAAATAGGTCTCTCTCCAGGTAAACAATTACAGCAAGCATTTATACCTTTTGTTACATACAATAATAAGCAACAGCTGTATTTTGTTTATACATAGGTCATCCTGAGATCTTATTTTTCTCACTTCTACTTAGACTATAGTCTACATTCCATATCTAACACAAGGTCGCAACAACTTCTCACACAGTTCTTTCCCACTCGCTTCACACAATCCTCGCTTCCACAAGTCTCACATTATTAGGGTTACAGCTAGCCTTACTCTTGCTCACAGAGGGGGCTGTTTGCATTGAAATCCCCTTCAAATCCCTGTCAGTACTTGCTCTACTTCCACAGCCATTAATGGTGGTTTGGAATCTTGATGGCTCTCATCAGCCAGGACAATTGACTGTCGATGGCTCTGTTCGCAGGCAGGCCTTCCTGTGAGCCAGCCTGGGAAGAATAAAGGCTTGGCATCTCACAGGAAATGTGACCATGTCACCTGGTACTGAAATCCATCCTAAACCTGGTGCATTTCCTTTGGGGGGTGGGGGCTCAGAGAGACAAAAGATTCCTGCCTTGTGCCAAAAATATAGAAGTGGGTGGAACAGAACAAAGGGGGCTGTAATCATGAGAAATCCCCGAGCTACCACCGGAGCTGGAACAAGGGCTGTACCAGGGAAAGGATTGTACTGAGACTAGGAAGGCTTCCAGTCTGTGATAGAAGCTTATTGAAACATCTCTGAGGATGAGATTTTATGTGTATTCAGTTTTGTTACTGTATCGGGTTTAGACTTGCATGTTTTATTTTATTTTGCTTGGTAATTCACTTTGTTCTGTCTGCTATTACTTGGAACCACTTAAATCCTACTTTCTGTATTTAGTAAAATCACTTTTAACTTATTAATTAACCCAGAGTATGTATTAATACCTGGGGGGACGGCAAACAGCTGTGCATATCTGTCTATCAGTGTTATAGAGAGTGAACAATTTATGAGTTTACCCTGTATAAGCTTTATACAAGATAAAACGGATTTATTTGGGGTTTGGACCCCATTGGGAGTTGAGCATCTGAGTGTTAAGGCCAGGAACACGTCTTAAGCTGCTTTCAGTCAAGCCTACAGCTGTTAGGGGACGTGGTCCAGACCTGGGTCTGGTTTTCCAGCAGGCTAGTGGGTCTGGCTCAAACCAGGCAAGGCACTAAAGTCCCAAGCTGCCAGGGCTGGAAAGCAGAGGCACATCAGTTGGCAGCCTCAAGGGGGGTTCTGTCATCCAGCCCGTCACAGAACTTTGCTGTGTTATCACTTTTAAACTGATTGACAAAAGAAATAAGATGCAAAACTACAGCCCTTTAATTTTAAAAATTTAAAGTCTAGACAAAAATTATTAATGCATGTACATAACAGTCCCCAATAATGATTGGAGTTGTGCGTGTTCACTCAGGCAGTCTGTGTGGCTAATTGGGCTTTACATTACAAATCTGAATAAAACTTGACCTGTTTTTAAAACTCCTGAGTAAAATCTTTAAAGGTGCTTAAGTGACTTAGACCCTAAGATTTAGGATCCTAAGTCACATAGGCACTTTTGGAAATTTCACACTCTATCTTAAAGTGAAAATTGTTGCTGTTGTTTTGTTTTTTAGGAGCATGGCTCTGCATATGCTTTCTACTGAGCATAGAGCTTACTACCTTTGGGCTTCAGTTCAGCAAGCATGTATCTAGTTTAGGCACATGAGTAGTCCTGCTAAAGTCAACAGGACTGGTCGTGCTCTTAAATTTTGGGACGTGCTTCAAGTATCTTGTTGAATCAGGACCCTGAGTAGTCTCATTGACGTCCATGGACTACTCTGGGTAGTAAGCACTGTGCTCAGTGGCTGGCTGTTCAGGCCTGAAGATCAACACATTGTGTTAGACTGATGCAACTGTAATAACCAGGGCCCGCTTTAGGAAGTGCGGGGCCCAATTCGAACATTTTCGGCGGGGCCCTGGCAGGGATGACTAAAAAAAAAAAAAGCCTTTTGTTTCTTCCAAGTATTATTTACTTTCCATAACTATATAAATAATACAAATGTATATTTTGTACATTGCATCATATATGCTGTTGATTGCTTATTAATGGCCGCCATTTCACATGTGTGGGTCCCTGACACTCCTGCAGGTGTGCACATGTGTGGGTCCCAGCTGCGTCCTGCCCCCCTCATTGAAGCAGGTGTGCAGGGTTACTGCCCTGGGAACTGTAGGGCAGCAGTGGACATGAGGGTGGTTGGAGGCAGGGCAGGGGCTGACTGGAGGTAGGGTCTAGCTGCAGGCAGGGCAAGGGGTGCAGGGCTGGCTGGAGACAGGGGTATGTGGGGTGGGCTGGCTTCAGGCAGGGCCGCAGGGGGGTGCAGCAGGGGTTGAGAGAGCTGGAGACAGAGGAGTGCGGAACTGGCTGGCTTTAGGCAGGGGGGTGCAGCAGGGATTGGCTGGAGACAGGGCAGGGTGTGCGGAGCTGGGTGTGGGCAGGGCAGGCAGGGTGTGCAGGGCTGGTGCGGGCAGGGCTGTGTGTGGGGCTGGCTGGCTTTGGGCAGGGCCACAGAGGTGTGTGGCAGGGGTTGGCTGGAGACAGGGCAGGGGGTTTGGCAGGGGCTGGCTGTGGGCATGGGGTGCAAAACTGGCTGCAGGCGGGGGGGCAGGGCTGGTGTGAGCAGGGCAGGGGGTGCAGCAGAGGCAGCTGGAGCCCTCGCCCTTTAAATAGCCCCCAAGGCTCCCGCTATCCAGGGCTCTGGGGGTTATTTAAAGGGCCTGGGGCTCCCCTGCCTCTACCCCCCGGACCTTTTAAATAGCCATGGGAGCCCTGGAGAATACATGGGGGCGGCGGGGGGGGGCTCCGGTGGCTATTTAAAGGATGGGGTGGCAGAGGCAGCTGGAGCCCCGGCCCTTTAAATAGCCCCTGGAGCCCCCTGCTATCCCAGGGCTTTGGGGGCTATTGAAAGGGCCCAGAGCTCCAGCTGGGAGAGCAGGGCTGCAGTTAGGGCTTGCCCAGCTCCGGCCGGGAGAGCGGGGCCGCGGGGCGGCTTGCCCGGCTCCGGCCGGGAGAGCGGGGCCGCGGGGCGGCTTGCCCGGCTCCGGCCGGGAGAGCGGGGCCGCGGGGCGGCTTGCCCGGCTCCGGCCGGGAGAGCGGGGCCGCGGGGCGGCTTGCCCGGCTCCGGCCGGGAGAGCGGGGCCGCGGGGCGGCTTGCCCGGCTCCGGCCGGGAGAGCGGGGCCGCGGGGCGGCTTGCCCGGCTCCGGCCGGGAGAGCGGGGTTGCAGGGCGGCTTGCCTAGCTTCGGCCGGGAGAGCGGGGCCGCAGGGCGGCTTGTCCTGCTCCGGCCGGGGCTCCGGCCGGGAGAGCGGGGTTGCAGGGCGGCTTGCTCGGCTCCGGCCGGGAGAGCGGGGTTGCAGGGCGGCTTGCCCGGCTCCGGCCGGGAGAGCGGGGTGCAGGGTGGTTTGCCCCGCTCTGGCCGGGGCTCCAGCTGGGAGAGCCGGGCTGTGGGGCGGCCGCACTCCCACTGGCGCTTTGGTCAGGGGAGCGGGTCCCTGGAAGACCCCGGAGCAGAACGCAGCCGGGGTAAGCAAAAAAAATTTAAAAGGCACTTAACGCGCGGGGCCCTCTTAGGCGTGGGGCCCAATTCCGGGGAATCGACTGAATCGGCCTATAGCCGGCCCTGGTAATAACTTGACATAATCATCTAATTTAAAATACTTTTAACTAGCTTGTATAGAAGTTTATTGTTGTTTTTCATTTGTAAAGGCTGTTTAATATTCTTATAATGCATAAAACTGGTCTAAATAGCACTCTCTGAGATGTTAGTTAAAATGAACATAACTTCTAATTAGACATATTTGTTCACATTCTTTCCTATAGGAGGACATTGAAGAGCTAATGGATTTTTTGCAGGCTAATAAGAAGTATCATCTGAGTAAAAGATTTGCTTACAGAGAGTACCTAATAAATAATATACATTTGTGGGATTCCCAAGCCTCTTCTCTCTTGAACACAGCAGCAAGCCAGATAACAAGTCTCATTAACAAGACAGAAAGGTAAATATCTCTATTTTAACTATTTCTGGTGCCTCCACTCCTATGTTATGAGTGACATATGGTACTCTTCAAAAATATTTTTTCTTAATAAAGGTTAATGAATAGAATTTAAAAGTTTACTGAGAAGATTTATTATTTTTAAAATAATTCAATAGAATATTTAGTAATTACCATATTGGTTATCCAGCATCATAGTGTAATATACTGTCTTTGGCCCTGGTACCACAACACAGAAATACTGCTGTCCCACAGACCCAGTTAGAGCCCATTGACTTCAGTGGAGCTCTAAATGGATACATCAGTTTATTTCTGTGCTGCATGTTACAAGATCAGGGTCATTGTGTGTGAGTGACTAATGTTGCCCTCTGGTAGCAGCCCTACTGAGAGAATAAGGTAATTTCCACTAATATTAGTGGCTAGAGAGATTCTTTAGCCCATGTGGTAGACGCATGTGCTTTTGGAGCTTTAGTCAAGGGTTCTAGTCCCAGCCCTTGTGTGTGATCTAGATCTGAATTATGTGTTGCTGTGAATGTGTTCAAATAAGATCTTGTTTATTTTCTTTTCTCCCGGCCTAACTCCGTGTCATACAAATACATGTCCAAATTTCCATGTTTGATGTTAATATGTGATTTGCTTAACTGGATCATTTAGTTTTAGATTGATGCAGCATCTTATGAGTAGAGTCAAAACTTGCCTCACAAATAAAGTGTTTCAGCCAGTTTCCTTGACTGATGGGAACATGTACAGTTAGACTTATTAACAGACGCCCAGATTCTGCTGCTGGAGGATTATGGCTCCCGCTGAAGCCAGCAAGTTTGGGGCTGATTATAGATCCTTTGCTTACTTAGGTAGTGCTCAGCCATGTAAATAGCCCATTTAAATCAATGGGAATACTGTTAATAAGAGTTACTGAACAGGGCCCTATGTGCATCAAAATCTAGACCTAGATGAAAAGTCCAACTCCGATTCACTTCTAAATTTAGCATGTAGGCTGAGGAGCTGGATATATGGTCTCAAATTGGCATGCATAAAAGTTTTCCAAAGCAAAGATGGTCTCCACAGTTGACTGAGCTTATAAATAATATAATTGGTATAGATCTTTATTAGCAGACAAGCCACATGCTGCAGGGAATATTAAAAAAATAAATGTTGGCTAAAGTAATAAGTAAAAATGAATTGCAGAAAAATATTTATTTAACTGCTTTGGGGTATTTCTTTTCGATCATATAGACTCTGGGCTGATTCAGATATTGTATTTGAGGATACCGTAGAAATATCCCTGAAGGTAATATGGAGACATAAAAATGATGAACTGGTGCTGGTGAAATGAACAGTTAAAATTATGTGACAATATAGAACAGTTTGAGGGAAAACTCTAGCTAGTACCAAGAGAGCTGCAGCATCTGCTAGCCTGGCATGTGGCGAAATGACTGAAGAGTATGCTGGGAAAGTAGAATGTGTCAGTGTTCAGGAAAGCAAATTACTAATTTTTCTGTTGACCCTGTGCCCAAATCTTTCATAATATATTTTAGACATCTATATTGGAGCTGGTTGTCAGTCATCTGGGTGCCATGAATTACAGAAACAAATAGAAAATAAATTAATATAATCCAAACTTCTCAGCCAGTAACAGGACCATATAGACATATTACTATTTAAATTGTTTTCTTTCCTGCAATTATTCTCAATTGAAAGGTAAAAATAATAGAAGATTTAGAGTAGGGCTGTGAAACAATTAAAAAAATAAATTGCAATGAATCGTAGTTTTAATCGCACTGTTAAACAATAATAGAATACCATCCATTTAAATATTTTTGAATATTTTCTGTATTTTCAAAGATAAGCTCAAGGTCCTGGACTTCAGCTCTGCTTGGGGCTCAGGGCTCCGGCCCGCTTGGGGCTCTGGGCTTCATCCCCCATAGGACTCGGGGCTCCGGTCCATATGGGGCTCAAGGTTCCAGCCCAGCACTTCAGCCCACCTGTGGAGCTGCGCACTGGGGCTTCAGCCTCCCCTCCCTCCCGCCGCTGCTGCTGCCTCTCTCCCCATCCAGAGGAATACGATTAATGTGTTAAAAAATAATGCATTAATTTTGCTTTCAGTTGATCGCAGGCATTAACTGTAACTGATTGACAGCCCTAGTTTAGAGGCCCAAAGGAAAACTGATATGCGGTACCAGAGATCATGTTCTGTTTTTGCAGGTAGTGCAGAACTAACAGCACTTCATTAGAGACTGGATAACTGTTCATTGAGAGCAAAGTAACCTTTGCTGTTCTATTTAGCCACCTGTTGTAGTAACTGTCACTTGTTGAGTCATGACTACCATTAGATTGTTGAGCAAGGACAGTCTTCCTATATGCCTGTACTCTGCTATGCATGTTTTAGGTGCTACTATAGTGTATGTGCAATTATGTGGCCAAAACCAATCTTACCACCTCCTATGTAATATAACGAAGATCCCACTTCTGCAGCCTGCACCCTTCCATCATTTCATATCACTTTCAAAACAGATTATGCTTTTGGTCTCCTTGAGAAAAGTTCTTTGGTTGTTCTGCAGACATTTGTTACTTTGGGAAGGTCCTTAATGAGAAGCTCTAATTGAATAGGCCATTGGGCAGATTTAATCATGAATCCATAGGAGCTGATTGCTAAAACGAAGGAAGAACTGGGATTTATTAAACTGGAAAAGTAGCTTTAGTTAATTGTTTAATAACTGATATTGAACTTGAGTTGCAAAATAAAAAAAAATCAATGACTAGAAAAGAGAGAGAGGAGAGTTACAAGGAAAAAAATCTCAGTAGTTGAAAGGCAAGGCCTGGGTAGTTTTTGGTGATGTTACAGTGTGAAATTCACTTACACAAAAAACTGCAGCACTAACACGAGTAATTAGAAAATCCTAGTGTAAAACAGTGCTTTTCTCTCTTTAACTTTGCATGCTGTTCATTGCCTATAATATTCAGAGAGTGAGGAAGAATTTACAAGTTGGATGAAGGATGCAGTTCTACTTTCAAGAGAAATCTTGAGATTGAGTTTCTTACAACACAATTAGTTTTTCACCCAGATCTACAAACAGTATCAGCAAATGGCTTTTCCTCTTACCGTGTAAGTAATAGGAAGGTTGGATGGAGGATACCCCAGATTTTTTTTTCATAGCTTCAAATTTTAAACTAAATTCTGAAAAGTTAGAGACAGTTGCAAAACAAAGATCTGGTCTACACTACGAGTTTAGATCGAATTTAGCAAAATTAAACTGCATTAACCCTGCACCCATCCACACAACGAAGCCCTTTATATCGATATAAAGGGCTCTTAATACTGGTATCTGTAATCTTCCTGACGAGGGGAGTAGCGCTGAAATCGGTATTACCATTTTGGATTAGGGTTAGTGTGGCCACAATTCGACGGTATTGGCCTTCGGGCGCTATCCCATAGTTCATCATTGTGACCGCGCTGGACAGGAATCTGAACTCTGATGCACTGGCGAGGTAGACAGGAAAAGCCTCATGAATTCTTGAATTTCATTTCCTGTTTGCCCAGCATGGAACGCCGATCAAGAGCTCCAGCATGGACCATACAGGAGATACTGAATCTGATCTCTGTATGAGGAGATGAATCTGTTCTATCAGAACTCCGTTCCAAAAGACAAAATGCCAAAGCATTTGAAAAAATCTCCAAGGCTATGATAGACAGAGGCCACAGCAGGGACTCAACACAGTGCTGCGTGACAAGCGTAACAGAAAGCCAAAGAATCAAATGGATGCTTATAGAGGGAGGAAGAGGGGACTGAGGACTCGAGCTATCCCACAGCTGTTTTCACAGTCTCCGAAAACCATTTGCATTCTTGGCTGAGCTTCCAATGCCTGAAGGGTCAAAAACATTGTCACAGGGTAGTTCAGGGTATATGTTGTCAATCCTCCCCCATCCTTCCCCCAGGAAAGAAAAGGGAAAAATATTGTTTCTCGCCTTTTTTCAATGTCACCGTATGTCTACTGGATGCTGCTGGTAGACTCGATGCTGCAGCGCTGAACAGCAGCATCCCCTCTCCTTCCCTTCCTAATGGTGTATGGTTCAATAGGCCTGATAGCCATCGTCATCATCTCGTGAGTGCTCCTGGCTGGCCTCGGTGAGGTCAGCCGGGGGCGCCTGGGCAAAAATGGGAATGACTCCCGGTCATTCCCTTCTTTAAGCTTTGTCTCCTGGAGATTCAGTCCTGCCTTGAATATCATAGCAGCTGGAGGCTGCCTCTCCCCCGTTTTATCTCAATAAAGTCAGTGTTTCTTATTCATGCATTCTTTATTACTTCATCACACAAATTGGGGGTAACTGCCACGGTAGCCCAAGAGGGGTGTGGGAGGAGGGAAGCAATGGGTGGGGTTGTTGCCAGGCACCCCCTAGAATGGCATGCAGCTCATCATTTCTGCAGGATGTCTGGGGCTCAGACCCGGAACGTCTGTCCTCTGGTTCTTTAGTAGGCTTGCCCAATATTGTAGGCAGGATTGACTCTACCTTTAGACAAAATGTAAAGAAGGAAATGACCTGGGGAGTCATTCCCATATTTCTCCATGCGTCCTCGGTTGACCTCACCGAGGCCAGCCAGGAGCACCCATGACAGCAGCAGATGGTACAATAGGACTGGTAACTGTCTCTGCTAACTTGCAAAGGCAAGTGAATGCTGCTGTGTAGCGCTGCAGTACCACGTGTGTCAGCAGCATCCAGTAGACATACGGTGACAGTGAAAAAAGGCAAAATGGGCTCCATGGTTGCTGTGGTATGGCGTCCGCCAGGGCAATCCAGGGAAAAGGGCGCGAAATGATTGTCTGCCATTGCTTTCACGGAGGGAGGATTGATTGATGACATTTACCCAGAATCACCCGCGACCCTGTTTTTGCCCTATCATGCATTGGGATCTCAACTCAATTCCAGTGAGCAGGGGAGACTGCGGGAACTATGGGATAGCTATGTGATAACTACCCACAGTGCAATGCTCTGGAAATCGATGCTAGCCTCGGTACATGGACGCACACCGCTGAATTAATGTGCTTAGTGTGGCCACGTGCACTCAACTTTATACAATCTGTTTCCAAATACCGGTTTCTTAAAATTGTAATAATCCCATAGTGTAGACATACCCAAAGTGACATTACTCTGTTATTTTTTGTGACCCTTCTATAACTTCAGACCCCTGCCCCCCACACACAGAGCATGTTTGCTTTCAGAAAATTGGCAAGACCTGTGTGCTATTTTTTCATTCCCTGGATGTTGATATTGTAAAACTGCACAATATAGTAGTTCAAAACATTCTCCTGAGTTAGGCAAAGCTGAGAATCGTGCCCAAAACCCAGAAGAAGAAGAATTCCATGGAAGGTTGGCCAGAATTTCAATCTTTAATTATAAGGGGAACTGGAGAATATTTACAGACCAGAGCATAAGAAATATTAAGAACAAGAAAAGTCTGAACCAAAATACTGATCCTTTTAAATTATATCATTAATCTTCTCTGCTTTTTCATCTTATCCTTCAACTCCTGCTTCTCTAATTACAGATGTCGATGTTCTTTTATCAAAACCAGTATACAGTAGATTAGGTACTTTAAATGTATACTTATGGATGGGATTAAAGGGAATTTTGAGATGCATAATTGTTTGGGAAAAGAAGTAAATGAAGTAGAATACACAAACAAATTCAGAGGTAGCATAAAACAAGCATGACATAAATGCTGTAAAGGACTTTTAAAAGCAGAGCTTAATAGAATGTTTAAGATATATTGAGTAAAAAGTCAATTGAGATTCATGTGAAAAAGATACTGTAAGAATGTTAACAAAATAAGTAAATAGTGGGTTTCAGTTATAAAAACAGCTACTCTAGGACTATAGAGAAAATTTCAAACAAAATCTAGAAGCCAGTATTTTGAAACTTGGCTGTCTAAAGTTAGCATTTAAATAAGAAGCCTGACTTTTCTGAACAGCTCAGCTCCTTTTAAAAATCAAGCTGCTGATTTGGGTGCCTAAATACGAATTTAGGTGCTTAACTCTAGGTATTTGCAATGCTGTTGTAGTCGTGTTGGTTCCAAGATAATATTTGAGATACAAAGTGAGTGAGGTAATATCTTTTATTGGAACAACTTCTGTTGGTGGACGAGAAAGCTTTTGAGTTGGTCTCTTTGGCAACAGAATTTGATCCAGTAAAAGATATTACCTCACCCACTGTCTCTCTAACTCTAGGTATACACGTTTGAAAATTTTGCCCATAATATAGTAGGCGATGATGGATATTCAGCTGTCTCCGGGCCAGATTCTCTCTCCATTCTGCCCTCTTTGCATCACTCATTGCAAAGAGGCTGGAGTCTTGCCTGGACAGCCTACTGAGAATTCTGCCAGGGGTTAGGGAGCTCTCAGGCAGCATAAAGTCGGTGTAGTTAATTCCTATGCCAATCATGCCCCTTCACTCCCCCCATGCAAACACTGGCTTAGGGGTTGAGGGTGAACGTAGCTGCATTCTGCCAAATCTCCACTGGCCCCCTTAGGGAGCTGGACTGAAGCAGATGTGATCTGTAAATTAGGGATCTGTAACATTGCTCTACAGCCAAAATGCTTCTGAAATAAATGTAGTCCGACTTTACTAATTCTGGGTCACTGAGAACGAAAATGATGCTTAAAATTGTTGATTGGCTCTAGTTTTCAAGATATGCTATTGGGTCAGTATATACAACCCTTGACTTGGGAAGGGCAGAGGAAAAGTGAGTTATAAAGGGAAGGGATCTCAATTTAAACCAGAAATGACTAAAATACATCTTTGACTGGATATATGAATAAATCTATGGGTATGTCTACACTACTGGATAAATTCGAACTAGCTTAAACCGATTTTATAAAACAGATATTATAAAGTCGATTGTGCACGTCCCCACTAGGCACATTAATTCAGTGGTGTGCGTCCATGGTCTGAGGCTAGCGTCGATTTCTGGAGCCGTGCAGTGTGGGTAGCTACTGTAAAAGAATGAGGCCAATAACATCGATTTGCGTCCACACTAACCCTAACTTGATATAGTAATATCGATTTTAGCGTTACTCCTCTTGTTTTGTAGGAGTATAGAAATTGATTTAAAGAATCTTTTAAATCGATATAAAGAGCAGTGTAGTGTGGCCGGGTGCAGCATTAAATCGATTTAACGCTGTTAAAATCGGTTTAACAGTGTAGTGTGGACCAGGCCTATGACTGGGTTTGGACAGTACTTGCTTTTTAGGCAAAACAATGAATGATGCAATCTGAAGCTGGTATTACGTCATACATGATATGAATTGCATCATGTTATTCCTAGAAGTCCTGGATGATGCAATCATAAGGAAGCTTACATCACTCTGCTGAACAAATTGCCCTATATCAGCTCTAGAAATCATACAGTGTCGTGCTCTCTTATTTGTCAGTGTTTCATTTTGCAAAGGGACACATTTCTGTTTAGCCAAAGTGAGCAGAGATGCCTCGTACTTGTGTGAAGAGTGCAGATAACTTCTGCTGTGTTTGTGGTGAAGTGACTTTTGCATCACAAAAGCGCAGTATAACCACTATGGTTAAGAAAGCCTGTCACCTTTCTTTTGGCTGCAAAATTGGAGATCAGGACAAGAGGTGGGCCCCACACATATGCTGCAACACTTGTGCAACAAATCTTCGCCAGTGGTTGAACAGGAAAAGGAAATCTATACCTTTTGCAGTGCCAATGATTTGGAGAGAGCCAACAGATCATACCAGCAATTGTTACTTCTGCATGGTGCCTCCAGTTGGGAAAGGTGTGTCAAAGAAGAAAAAGTGGACTGTGCATTATCCAAACATTCCATCAGCCATACGCCCAGTACCCCACGGAGAAGGACTGCCGGTTCCTGATGCACCAGAATCATTCTCACTTGAGTCAGAAGAGGAAGAGGATGAAACTTCTGGTCCTGAACCATCAATGTCACAGGACCCACATTTTCTCCCATCCTCCTCCTCTGAACCACACCTCCTAACACAAGGTGAACTGAATGACCTTGTCAGGGATTTGGAACTCCCCAAGAGTAAGGCAGAGCTGTTGGGCTCCAGACTACAGCAGTGGAATCTCCTGGCAGGCTGCCAGGGCAAATGGAGCCCATCAATGCTTGCAGACTATTGCTGGACAGTGACAAGAGATGCTCCATTTAATGAATACAAGAGACAAGCCAAGAAGCGCCGAGTAGACACTGAATAGGACTAAACTATGTACATAACAGTTTTTTTCCTTTTGTTTCATAATACATTTTATTTATAGAACCCTTTTGCTGATTTTTAAAGTGTTACATAAACAGGACAGGTGAAATATTATCATGTAAAGCAACCATAAACACATGAAAAGACCTAGGTTTACAATTTTTGATTAAAACTCTACTATCTACACAATATATATAGACATAAAATGTAAAAACTTAAATATCTTAGAAACAGTAGCCAATCAGTTGTTTTAATTGTCATATTTGAATTCAGCACATCAAAATACATAATAAATATCACATTTTATCTCTGAAGCAGACAGCTTCTCAAAAATTGTAGACCACTGTAACCAGCTGTAAACAGCTCCTAGTCTGCTACCCTTTCCCTGTACTGAATGTGGAAGAGAGTCTGACTGTCTTTTACGAAGAAACGTTATACTTTGTACATGGTTCCCTAGACGCATGGGGACAGGTGTGATATCTGAATAAAAATATAATTACGCAAGCCATTATTTCTACCACTGGTATATAATTGCAATGAATCTTATACAAAGTGTAACACATTGCCAGAAAGGGTTAAACAGCTTGCAGACTAAGGCTCTATCTACACTTCTGACATTACAGTGTGACCGCAGCAGTGCTGTGACCTGGGCAGGATAGTCAGGCTTCATCGCCGGCGGAGACATCGACCGAGGAGTGGTAGCTTTATCGCTGGGAGTGCGGCTCCCATCAATAAAGCGCTGTCTAAACTCCTGCTTTTCAGCGCTGAAACATTTGTCACTCGGGGTGGGGGGAATGTTTTTTCACACCCCGAATGACTAAAGTTTTATCACAGAAAGTGACAGTGTAGACACAGCCTCACTAACCCAAATAACCTTTAAAGACATGTTAGAAAGGTATGTGAATGGAAATTAAGGCCATTCATGCTAAATAGGCTAGAACTTTGAAATGCAAACTTATATTGTTAGAAGTGATACTAATTGTGTGTATCTTTAATTCTAGCCTTGTAAACAGACAGTTCCTGTCTGTCACTATAGCTACTAATTCAGAGTTCAAAAGGGAATATTAACATTTAGATGAATCTTGGGTAAAATAATGTCATTGTCTATATGTCTCTTTGAAGTTTATAATAGATTGCCTAATGGATAAATTTTCCTATGTTTATTTGTGTAACTAATTGCTGGTGGTGTTTAGAAAGCAAAAGGTATAAAAAGACCCTGGGGTCCTGATCCTGTTCATCTCAGATTTGCTTAAGGTTTCATGCCGGGGAAGCCTAAACCACAAGGACGGAAATCCCAGTTCTAACTGGATCGCCCTGAAATATAACCATTGTACTATAACCTAGGGATTATTTCTGAAAGAACTCTTTGCAACTACAAAGCTCGCCATCTCTGGTATGAATCTGAATCTTGAGAATTGGACTCATGTCTGTATGCATATTGATCTTTTAACCATAATCTCTCTCTTTCGTTTTTTAGTAAATTTTAGTTTAGTTAATAAGAATTGGCTGTAGCATGTATTTGGGTAAGATCTGAAATATTCAATAACCTGGGAGGTAATGTGTCCACTCCTTTGGGATTGGTAGAACCTTTTCTTTTATATGATGAAATAAATTTTCAGAAATCATCATATTTGACTTAGGTACCTGAGGCTGGATCACTTTAAGGGAACTGTGTTGTTTGGACTTCTGAGTAACCAGTAAGGTAATAAAGAAGCTGTTTTATGCTGTCTTGGTAAATCTAAGTATTGGAATATCCACCAGCTTTATGGGGATTGTCTGCCCCATTATTTGCAGTTCACCCTAATTGAGTGATCACAGCTGGCCCCCACTGGGACCCTGGTCACAGTCCGCTACCCTTTCCCTATGCTGAATGTGGAAGAGAGTCTGATTCTGTCTTTTATTTTGAACATGGTTCCCTAGAGGCAAGAGGACAGGATTACTATATCTTTGGTGAAAACAGGACTTTCCTTTTTAAAGAAAAGGAAAGAAACTAATTCTTGAGTTAAGTTATCCAGGAAAAGAATAGTACAGGTGGGAAAATAAAGAACCATCAAATCCCAAACCCTGATGATTACAGTGATGAAAGGTATAAATAAAATAAATAAATTGCTCTGCAAATCACTGGCCTCACTTAGGTGTTTTAGAAACATAAAATTTGCTGTTGTGGATCAGACCATTGCATAGCATCCTACCTACAGCACTGGCCAATACCTGACATAGAGAAAAATGGGATTATGAATCAATTCCCCTCCAACAAAGCAGCTAAGCAGTCACTGGTTTGCTGTACAGTATTTAGGGGAGAGTAATTCTTTCACATCCCCCACATGCTTATTGTGTTACCCACAAAAACATGAAATTCGATTACGCCCACGTTATCTGTTGTAATAACATTATCTAGCTCTTGTTTAAAATCCATCCATACGCCTTGACTTGATTACCCTCTAAGGCTGTGAATTCCCCATTTTGACTATTGTATAGGCTGAATTTTGTTTCTTTCTATTAAATTCCCTTCGTGTCCCATTATTTTCACATTATGGGACTATGTAAGAGCAAAGTGCTTTCCGGTATTTCCTTATGCCTTCTATCATTTTTGAATCACCCAGTCAAATACCCTTTAAATCACCCTTTCCAGACTGAATTATCCTAGTTTGGGGAGTCTCTTACTCATGTGCATCTTTTCCAGTCCTTGCTATATCTTTAAAACTACCACAGTTGAACCCAGCGCTACGGAGTTATTATTTCATTTAATAGAAGAACTGATAGCTATGCCTATAGTTGGACATATTTAATTCTATATATCTGTATATATGGTAGTAGAACCTAAAAGCTTCAATGAGGGCAAAGCCCCATTGTCGTAGGTACTGTGCAACATATAGGGAATGGCAGTTCCTACCTCAAAGGAGTTTAAAATCTAAGAGAGAACACACAGCCAATGGGTGAAACAAATAAGCAGGTAGCTATATCTGAGATACCTGAATGATAAAAATAATAGTGTCACCACATGTGATAGATATTGGTCATGTCACTTAATGCACTTCGGGAAAGTGTCCTAATAGTAAGGTGATAAGAATGATATAAGAAGCTGTATACAGTAAAGTGGAATTTAGCATAGACTAGCTGTGTAACCAATGCATAGCCAATCAGTAACAGTAATTGCAGTAATCAGAGGCATGTCTACCATTGTGCAATATGTCACTGCAATATTTTCTGCTGTTGTCTGTCCTTTAATGCATACAGCTATTTTATTTGTATACGTGCTATTGTGAGCAGATATCATCATTGAACTCGCCACAATCTAACCTCCTCTCTTGCTTCAGAAGATTCCACAGCTTCAGTGCCCATCAGCATATTAGGAATTTAGACCACTGTTGCTAATGCACATTATCTTACATATATGCAACTTAAATGTCCTCTGCCGTCAAATTGTCAATTTCATTTATATGTTTAAATCCATCCAGAGTTTCTCATAATCCTCCATTTTACTGAACAAATCAACTTAGTGTCATTATCATACTTTACCACCTCCTTTTACTTTTTGTTCAAAATCTGTTTAATAATTTTTGTCAAATATTGGCAATCACCTTGGTACCCCAACATTTGACCTGTAAGACAGCCTTCACTGTAACTTTTTTAATTGCTTTGCTGGTTCGAACTGCATGACTTCCTTTATGCATTTATTAGTCATTTTCCTTAATAGTCTCATATGAGAGACCTTTTCAAAAAAGCATTCGGAAAAATCTAAGTGAATTACATTCATGCTGCTTTATCTACCATTTTGTTAACATTTCCAAAGAAATCTCATAGGCAGAAAGCTCTTTTTATCATTTTCCTTAGGAAAAAAACTATGCAGGGGTTGACCTGTCCAGACAATACTTGTCCAAGTGTTGTACTATTTTAACCTTACTGGAACTCATAATAACTAGTTTCTCCAGTAGCACAAGGAGCCCCACCATTCTGTAATTCCTGGGTTCTAGATAGTCAAAAAGGCACCACATTAGTGACTTCCCAGTTTTTTTTTTTCCTGAACAGTTACTATTTTTAAAGTGCTATGGCTTCATTTCGCCAAGAACTCTGCTCCTTCACACTTTATTTCTTTCATAACCCTTTGATAACATCATCCGGTTCTGGCAATTTACTGGACTTGACAAACTCACATTGCAGTATGAATTTATCCATGGATTTCAGTCTCTAATAAGACCACAATAATTTCCTGTGATATGTGGCCTTAAATCCTTCCATCATCTACACTAAAGTCCAAATCAAAACATTTCTCTTACTGATCTCTTTTAGTAGTGTACTTTTTATTCTTCTCCATTTAAGTGGAGTCCATTGCATCAATACATATTTCTCCAAACAGTCCTTTGATGTCCTCTTCCACCAGATAGAACTGGGTAGCTAACCTTCCCATTGTTATCATCATTGCGTCAGCAGAGTATAAGCCTTTAATCTCTTAGGGCCTGACCCCACCAGGTGCTGAGCACTTGCTGTCTGCATTGTGATTAATGACTTGCTTAGCAGCTTTCTGGGTCTGGATTTTACTGTGAGGAATTACTCGTTGCAGTTTTGATCTGGTCATCTGCAGAATACTGATCCAGTTGAGTGAAATCCTGGTCCCACTAAAGTCCTTGGCAAAACTCCAATTGACTTCAGTGGGGCAAGGATTTCACCCCTTGTTTCTGTCATGTGGGCTTTCTAATCAAATAGATTCCATCCCTTAGTCATGTCCACACTGGAGTGATCTTTCTAAAATAGCAGTGGTTTCCTTTACTCCTTCAGATATAATACAACTCTATACAACCTAACCTACCCATCAGACAAACTCTAGTTTGACGTCTGAAGCCCTTTCGCTATTTTTTTAAATTGTCAATCATACCTCGAGTTGTCAGTTATACTGGGCATTCTAGCTAGCTCCGTTTTTAGTTTTGTCTTTTAAGTCTTGAGCATTAGCCTGGAGATGCTTTCATTTTTGTCTCTTAGAGGTATAACCATTATATTATTAATGTTATTTAACTGAAAATCTGCTTCTGCTTGAACTTATGGCTACACCTCCTTGTCTCTATTGTTTGTGTCATGGGAAACTCAGTCCATATTTCTTTTTACTGGCCCCTGTGGTTGTAGTACCCACAAGTACCTACAATTTAATCTGAGTGCCTTTTAAGATTTTTACATGTAAAAAAATTCCACAGAATAAATCAACATGGAACTATGAGATGTGTGTCCATCATCGTCCCCATCATCAGTGTGGACTGGTCACTTTGCTGGCATGTTACATCACTTTCCCCCCACCTTTCATCTCGTGGCCTCAATTCTGATTCCTGCAGCAGCCCCTTTACTCGACTCTGGATAGAGATTGTAAAGGGACTGCAAAGACTCCTGGGTAATTCCCTCAGCACAAAATAGATTAAAGGTATTTAAAAGTAATATCTTAATTCGGTGGTTCTCAAAGCCAGTCCGCCGCTTGTTCAGGGAAAGCCCCTGGTGGGCCAGGCCAGTTTGTTTACCTGCTGCATCCACAGGTTCGGCTGATTGCGGCTCCCACTGGCTGCGGTATGCCGCTCCAGGCCAATGGGGGCTGCGGGAAGGGCAGCCAGCACATTCCTCGGCCCACGCCGCTTCCCGCAGCCCCCATTGGCCCGGAACGGCGAACCACAGCCAGTGGAAGCTGCGATCGACCAAACCTGCGGACACAGCAGGTAAACAAACTGGCCTGGCCCATCAGGGGCTTTCCCTGAACAAGCGGCGAACCGGCTTTGAGAACCACTGTCTTAATTATTATTTTGCATAACTTGCTCATCCTCTTATCTAATCCCACCACCCACAAAACTACTTTGTTTTCCCTTGTATTTGGCACAGAAAGGAGCCTAGATACAGAACTTGCAGTTCCCAAAGCTGAAGGGAGGCTTGGCACTGCCCAATCTATCTGCCACATCATTGGAATTTATAATCAGTTGGTTTCAAGCAAGGACAAACATTTTTTGGCTTGAAGTAGAGCACATTGGCAGCTCGTGGGATTGCTTTGAGGGCTTTTTCCCCACAGAAGATTTTTTTTTTAAAGTGATGGATGGAAGTTGAAAAAATTGAGTTCTGCAAAACTTAACAAACCTATGTAATAAAGAGGGAGGCTGAACTGAGCTCCCCGTTAGAATTTAAAGCAAGTTTGATAGGCAGGGGACAGTGTTCTGTCACTCATTTAATTGACTTGTTTAGCCTAACCAAAAGAAGGCTGAGGGGAGATATGATTACTCTCTATAAATATATCAGAGGAATAAATACTAGGGAGGGAGAGGAATTATTTAAGCTCAGTACCAGTGTGGACACAAGAACTAATAGATATAAACTGGCTATCAGGAAATTTAGACTTGAAATTAGATGAAGGTTTCTAACCATTAGAGGAGTGAAGTTCTGGAACAGCCTTCCAAGGGGAGGTGTGGGGGCAAAAGACATACCTGGCTTCAAGACTAAGCTTGATAGGTTTTATGGAGGGGATGGGATGATGGGAAAGCCTAATTTTGGCAATTAATTAGTCTTTGACTGCTAGTGGTAAATATGCCTAATAGCTTGTGATGGGATGTTAGATGGGGTGGGATCTGAGTTACTACAGAGAATTGTTTCCCAGGTGTCTGGCTGGTGAGTCTTGCCCACATGCTCAGGGTTTAGCTGATCGCCATATTTGGGGCTGGGAAGGAATTTTCCTCCAGGGCAGATTGGCAGAAGCCCTAGGGGGTTTTCACCTTCCTCTGCAGCTTGGGGCATGGGTCACTTGCTGGAAGATTCTCTGCACCCTGAAGTCTTTAAACCATGATCTGAGGACTTCAATGGCTCATACACAGGTTTGATATGGGAGTGGATGGGTGAGATTCTGTGCCCTGCATTGTGCAGGAGATCAGGCTAGATGATCATAATGGTCCCTTCTGACCTTAAAGTCTATGAGTCTATGATTCTGTGACTGTAAACTCTCAAATGGTAGATGGAGAAGCAAGTGCTGGCTTTGAACTGGAGCTCTCTGTTCACTTTGGGCAAAATGCAGATGCCACACAACTAAATAAATATTCCTCAACTTTGCTTTAATTTGATTATTTGGGGAATTTGAGGTAAAATCTAACTTGAAACAAACGTGGGACAGCTAAATTCATATGGAAAAATCCTAGGTGAGCACGGAGACAGGCCACCCCCAATGTCCTCACCGCCACCTGCCAGGCACTCTCAGCCCTGCACTCCCCAAAGCAGATGAGAGGGGAGCTCTGTGGGGCCTGGGAGGCAGAGCACAGGGCTGGAGACATGGGGCGTAGCCAGGTGATTCCTCGGGATGTACCAGGCTCCTATGGCTCAGCGAGCTTGACCGTACTGACCCTTTAAAGCTGCAGCTTCTGCCCTTCCTAGGTAAATTCACAAAATCAATGGGAATTGGTCTCAATCCTTTCCTGAAAAGGGCTGAATAAAGGACTACAAGATTTGGCCATGGTCCAACTATTGCTGTGTGTTGGAGACTTTGCTGGGACAGAGGCATGTGAGCCCCATATGTTATTAGGTCCTGATTTTCAGAGGGGCTGTGCACACACAATTCCATTTGAAACCAATGTGAGCTGCGTAGTGCTCAGCCCTTCTCAAAAATCCACAGTGTTAAGGATAGTACTTTCCACCCAGGTTCCATTTTGACTCTTTTAACCTCCTCTTAGGGAATACTCATTTAATATTTAATATTTAGTATTTAATATTATAAATTTTTCTTGTGAGTCATGGTGGTAACTGTGAAAATCCAAAAATCCTAACCTGGTTGATTTAAGATCCTCCTTTATATCCCTAAAGGTAGTTGGAGAACTCCTGAGTGACAAGAATAGCAGCAGTCTTTATAATGCAATTAGAGTTGTTCATAGGGAGAGAGAGACTTATCTGAGTATGCTTTATTGAATCTAGCCCATGCACTCATGTGAATTTAGACAAGTCAATGGAGTTAGACTGGTGTCATAATCTTGCAAGTCAATCCCGAATCCAAAAGAAGTCCTATAAGTGTAAAACTGGGAAAGTTTGGTCTTTGGAGTGGCTATATTTCTCTATTCATCCAAAATCCTGGTAATTCTTTTGATTTATTTTGAAAGTTATAGGAGAAGTGAGTGAAAGTCTTCGCACAGGTTATGCTAACTATCATTTGTAGTGTGTATAAAATTATTGTGCATGTGTGATAAGATATATATATAATATTTACTATGTTAAATGTTAACATGTTACATTTATATATATTTAACATTTAATATTTAATGGAGACTTTACATTTTTAGATTATAATGTATAAATATAATACATGTCTAATTTGAATATTCTATACAATACTCTTCTTTTTCCTTGCATGAATCCCATCAAATGGGATCCACTCTACAAGTCCTCTCCTTCCAAAGTGCTCTTTTCAGTTCTGTATCCTCTATCACAACACATGCTAACATGTTTTCCTTTATGACATACCTCCACTTCTTCTTGGGTTGGCCTCTCTGTCTTTCTCTCTCAGTCTTGAGCGATTGTATTCCTTCCCACTAGTTGTCAGGACTGTGCTTGACATGACCAAACCACCTGAGCCTGCACTCTCTTATTTTTTCGTTTATGCACATTACTTTGAGCATCTTCTGTCTAACACTAGCTCTATCCGTGTACGGGTCTCCTTGGTTTTTTTTTTCTTCCTTCCTTCCCATTCCCCCTTCACACCCCCATTTGCTTATTCACCTCTTTCCTATTATCTATATGCTATACTGTGAGCTTTCTAAGGCTTGGACTGTCTTTGTATTATTTGCTTGCATAGCGTTCAGTACAGTGGGATCCTGAGCCTTGTAAGAGGCTTTGAGCAGGAGGTTGGACTAGATGACCTCCTGAGGTCTCTTCGAATCCTGATATTCTATGATTCTATTAAGCATTACAGCAACAGAAATAAATAACTGTGTGCCTTTATACAAACACATGCTCTCTACTGTTAATTGTTCAAGATAACCGGTATTAAACACTCTTATTACAGAGCTGGTCATTTGTCTGAAAATCATTTGGGAACACTTCTAGACCAAGCTCAGACAGAAGTTCATTCTGTTAAACAGAAGTTGGATCATAATTTAAAACAGGAAAAGCAAAGGCTTCACCAGAAACTCGTTACTAAGAGAAGACGAGAAATTTTGCAAAAGGTGATTATGTACAGCGCAACCGTTTACCCTGTGATTATGCTGAAAAATACCTGATTAAATTGAAAGATAAAGCCTAATTCTTTTGTGATGATGAAGATGATAAACATCCATGCTAGGATAGTAGAGGAAAATCAGTCTTCTTAATTTTTAGTGGTGTTACCGCAATATACAGTAGAACCTCAGAGTTATGAATACCAGAGTTTTGAACTGACTGATTAACCATGCACCTTATTTGGAATTGGATATACACAACCAGGCAGCAGCAGAGACCAAAAAAAGAGCAAATACTGTACAGTACTGCATTAAACATAAACTACTGAAAAAAATTAAGGGAAAGTTTAAAAAAAATTGACAAGGCAAGAAAACTGTTTTCTGTGCTTGTTTCATTTAAATTCAGATGGTTAAAAGCAATATTTTTCTTCTGCATAGTAAAGTTTCAAAGCTGTAATAAGTCAATGTTCAGTTGTAAAGTTTTGAAAGTATAACCATAGCATTTTGTTCAGAGTTACAAACATTTCAGAATTACGAACAACGTCCATTCCCAAGGTAGTCATAGTTCCGAGGTTCTACTGTATTGTCTTAACTGAGCAGTTATTCATAGCCTGATGGCATAAGATCAGATCATTTCCTACCATTGAGAAAACCTGCAGGTAAGTGATATATATGAAGAAAATGCTGAGTTTCCATTTGTCGAATTTGACATCTCATCAGGTCAGGATTATAGGGTTAGATTCAACACAGTGGGGGCAGGGAGCATGACCCTCCAAACGCACCAAGGTTCCAAACTCTATGGAGGAAAATACCTTGGAGCTCTGGCAATCGTGCAGAGGGCCAACACTTCCATTGTATTCTCTGGGCTTGCCACTGGTGCCCACCTCCATCTTGACCTGGGTTAATTGACTTTACACCAAAATGCATAATTGGACAATTTAGACTCCTGTATGTGAATTGTAAAGAAATAATCAAAAGATGCAGGAAATCCGTTGGGTTAGTTGGGACGTACATTTCAAAATGTTCTGGTGCTCTTAAAAGATAAATTGTGTTAAAACAAGGAGAGAGCAGGTGTGAAGAGAAATCTTGGGCTTCTTTCAGTGGCATTCAGTATCTTTTTTTTCTCTCCACAAGGGAAGCTTTGGCTAGCTTTACAGTGAAAATGTTACATAGTGTAATATGAAATATCAGTACACCATTTTTTTTTCTTTCCTCTGTGTTTCTTTGATCAGAGTTTGCATTTGGAATTTTACCAGTTCATTAGATTTCTGACCCTTTCCGATATTTGAAAATTTGTCAGGGCATGAGATAAATTGCACACTGTGTTTTTGTAAGTGTTAGCATTTTGCCTAACTTCAACCCAAATTAATAGTGGCCTTTTCGGCACATATGAATGCAGTGCTGATATTATGCAATGAAATTATCATTTTGAGTATTACAAAAAAAATTATGTATAATTTCACCTTTGTATGAAATATGTATATAGGGGATTAGAACTAGAAAGTTTTTTCTATTTACCTTGTATCTTTTTTTTTTAATTGGTAAATGAATCAGCAGAAAGAGCAAAGAAAGGAGCAGATGTCGATAGGAGACACTTTCAAAACCACTAAAGAGGTTAGCCACTACTTGAGCCACTGGCAAAAGCTTCTGACTGATCATGCTGTTGAATTTGAAGAGCTTATTGAAAAGCTTGATAATGACGCCAGTGAAGAAATAAAGGTGCTTAGATTTACTTTGACAGAGAAAGCTATTGATGAACTTAAACGCATTCAGTATGGAGTAATCACTCAAGAACTATTAAAACTGAATGTGTCAAAGCCCTTCCTGCAACAAATTGTTGAGGAGCATAAAAAGGAAATTGCTATTCAGACTGAACAGCTTGAAAAAGAAGAACATGACAAAAATATGGCCACTGGAGAATGGCTTGAGAATACCAGGCAAAAGCTGAGCCAAGAGCTGGAACACAGCATTGCAGAACAAAAAAAATTAAGGAGTCGGGAACAGTTAGTGTTCAAGTAAGTATCTGTCCATTTTCTTTTCTTGGTTATTCCTCCAGTAAGTATGAGTTTAACACACATGTGGGCTTAATTTTTAACTATCAATCCTTTGCTATAAGCTTTGGACCTGAGTTTCACCAGTTCATAGAACCCACCACTCCTACTGCAGTCAACATGTGCTGTATTGCTCTGTGCTTGTGAAAATTAGCCCCTTTGGTTTGTCTGGGGATTTTTAATGAAAATTCCAAGAAGATTAATTTGTTAAAATTATAAGGGTGATTTAGGATTTTTAGGCTTTAATTCAGTATATGCCATACTTTGTTTGCAAAGCTCTCAGTATTCAGAGATTCCCAGTTCCCAAGGCTAGAAATGATGATTGTGAACGTCTGCTCTGACCTCCTGTATAACACAGGCATAGAACTTCCTCCAAAATAATTCATAGAGCATATCATTTAGAAGAACATCCAAACTTGCTTTAAAAATTGTCATGATGTAAAATCCACCATGACCATCGGTAAATCGTTCCAATGGTTAATTACACTCACCGTTAAACATTTGTGCTTTATTTTCAGTCTGAATTTGGCTAGCTTCAACTTCCAGCTGCTGGATTGTGTTATACCTTTCTTTGCTAGACTAAAAAGCCTATTGTTAAATATTTGTTTCCCAGGTAGATACTTATAGACTGTGATCAAATCATCCCTTAACCTTCTCTTTGTTAAGGTAAATATAGTGATAGACTCCAAGAGCTCAATCTAATCCTTTAATAATTCTTGTGGCTCTTCTTTGTACCCTCTCCAAATTATGAACATCCTTCTGGAGTTGTGGGCACCAGAACTGGATATAGTATTCCAGCAGTGGCCACAACAGTACCAAATATGGAAGTAAAATAATCTCTTTATTCCTACTGGAGATTAGTCTGTTTATGCATCTCAGGATCATATTAACATCACACTGAGAGCTCATGTTCAGCTGATTATGCACCACGACTCCCAAATCTTTTTCAAAGTTACTGCTTCCCAGAAAAGTTTGTTCCTAGATGTATACATTTATATTTACCCATATTAAAACACATATTGTTCACCTGTGCCCAATTTACCAAACGGTCTAGATTGATCTGAATCAGTGATCTGTGCTCTTCATTATTGTCTACTCCAATTTTTGTGTCATCTTCAAACTTTATAAGTGATAATTTTGTGTTTTCTTCCAAGTCACAGAAAAAAATGTGGAATAGCGCAGGGGCAAGAACTCAACCTTGCAGGACCCCATTGGAAACACACCAGCTTGATAGTGATTCCCCATTTACAGTTATATTTTGAGACCTTATCAGTTAGCCAGTTTGTAATCCATTTAATGTGTGCTATCATGTTAATTTGATATCATTCTAATTTTTTAAATCAAAAAGTGGTGCAATAACAAGTCAAACCCCTTACAGAAATCTAAGTATGTTACGTCAACACTATTACCTGTATTAACCGAACTTGTAACGTCATCAAAAAAAGATATCAGGTTAGTCTGACAGGGTCTGTTTTTCATAAACCCATTTTGTGTTGCATTAATTACATGACTCTCCTGTAGTTCTTTATTAATTGAGTCCCGTATCAGCCACTGCATTATCTTGCTCAAGGTCTCTAATAGATCTGTAATAACCTGGGTCATCCCATTTGCCCATTTTAAAAATTGGCACAGCATTATCTTTCTTCCAGTCTTCTGAAACAACCGCTGTCCTCCAAGACTTACTAAAAATCAACATTTAAGGTCCAGCAAGCTCCTACCCCAGCTGTTTTAATACTCTTGGATGCAAATTATCTGGACTTGCTGATTTAAAAATGTCTAACTTTTTAGTAGCTTTTGTTTAACATCCTCCAGAGATGCTAGTGGGATGGAAAGAGTGTTATCACCATATGATGAAACTGTCATCTGTTTTTCCCCAAATACAACACAGAAATATTTATTGGCAAGTAAGAGAAATATTCCCAGTATTTTATGAGTCTCACCACTGCTCACAGAACACTATTACCTCAAGCCTCTTATCCCTAAAAATGATTACTGTATATTTCTTAAGGCCATAGTTTAGGTTAGCATTGTCCTGGTTTTCAGATGCATTCTTGAAGAGTGTTTGTTGTGCATTTATTAATACCATATTTCCTAGCAGCAGGAATGTAATATTTGATGTGAGACCTTGTACCAAGGCCCTGGTGCTTGGAGTGCATACCTTTTAAAAGTCATAGTTTGAGGGCATTACTGGGATTGTGCTTGTGATATTAGGCTTTCTCCAGGGGTACCAGACAAGAGAGATCCAGACTAAAGAAGCATTAGGGTGGGTCTCACTGTGGTAGCCAGAGAAGGGTCATGTAGTGGGCAAGGATGTGTCCTCCTGTCATAAACAGATAGCTAAGGGTTAATGTCTCTTTCACCTGGAAAGAAGTAACCTGAAACACCTGACCAGAGGACCAATCAGGAAACAAGACTTTTCAAATCTGGTTGGAGGGAAGTTTGTGTGTGAGTCCTTTGTTGTTGGTCTGGTGTCTGTCTCTCTCTCAGCTATGAGAGGATTTCTGTTTCCTGCTTTTCTAATCTTCTGTTTCCCAGTTGTAAGTACAAAAGATCAGATAGTGATTTATATGGTTTTTTTGTATTTACATGTGTGTAGTTGCTGAAATGTTTTGAATTGTATTCTTTTTGAATAAGGCTGTTTATTCATATTTCTTTTAAGCAATTGACCCTGTATTTGTCACCTTAATACAGAGAGACCATTTTTATATATTTTTTCTTTCTTTTTACATAAAGCTTTCTTTTAAGACCTGTTGGAGTTTTCTTTAGTGGGGAACTCCAGGGAATTGAATCTGTGCTCACCAGGGAATTGGTGGGAGGAAGAAGTCAGGGGGAAATCTGTGTGTGTTAGATTTACTAGCCTGACTTTGCATACCCTCTGGGTGAAGAGGGAAGTACTTCTGTTTCCAGGACTGGAAATAGAGAGGGTGGAATCCCTCTGTGTAGATTCACAGAGCTTGCTTCTGTGTATCTCTCCAGGAACACCTGGAGGGGGGAAGGGAAAAGGTTTATTTCCCTTTGTTGTGAGACTCAAGGGATTTGGGTCTTGGGGTCCCCAGGGAAAGTTTTTGGGGGGACCAGAGTGCCCCAAAACACTCTAATTTTTTGGGTGGTGGCAGCTTTACCAGGTCCAAGCTGGTAACTAAGCTTGGAGGTTTTTCATGCTAACCCCCATATTTTGGACGCTAAGGTCCAAATCTGGGAATAGATTATGACACCTCCCTCTTCCCAGGCAGGGAAAGTGAGAAAGGTCTCTGTTACCCAAGTGTTTTTGCTGAGTCTTTTTGAATCTTCTATTTGTTAATAAACTCACCTTGAGAAAGGGGACATGGAACTGAACTTGAGGGTTTGGGCTTTATTTTGACTACCCTGGCTAATAAATCTGCCCACTGGCTTACGGACATGTATTCATTAAAAAGAATGGACTGTAAAGCATTAATGTCATCTTAAACAACTTCAGATGAGGGAGGAAGAATTTTCCTTTTCTCTAAAGAAAATCAGATACATATGAGACCTACTGGGCCAAATCTGATGACCTGACATTGTCCCAGTAAGTTTGCCTACTGCACATTATAGAGCTATGGAAAACAGATCTACAGGAGTCTGCCTGTTCCTTGTAATGTTTGAAAATCCACTCGTTTCTAACTTTTCAGTGACTTTTGGTTTTTCAAAATTTGAAACAATTTTCCATAAACCATTTCAATGTAAATTTCAGATACTGTCTTATTATCTCTAAATATACTGTAGATAACAATCCTGCACTAGTACTCATATGGATTAGGTGACCTAGGTCTTTTCCATTTCTAACTTCTATGATTCTATGACGATGTATTCCAGTTTTCAGTGCTGCCTGTTACACTTGTCAAATACCATCTTTATTCACACAGCAACAATAAAAATCAGTTTCTTAAAAGCTGCTTACTTTTCCAGTACATTTTTCTACACAGCAATTATACAACATTCCATCAAAAGCTCTTTAAAAAATGTCTCTTTACACTTTCTGACTGTATGTTAATTTTGATATTTTGATCACCAGACACCAGCTCTAGTCTCTCACCAAGAATTATTTTGAATGATAGCTTTTTATTTTAGTGGTTCATTCAAGATACTGTGAAGTAGTTCTGTGCCAAAAATATTCACATTTTAAAATGCTTTCCTAACATAGGCATGGCATAAGAGATCTGCCATAGTTTCTAATCCTCTGTTTTTTCTGGCAATACTACCTTTCTGTTTATAAATCTAAGGCAATATTGTGGAGCAGTAAGTACTGCCTGTTGGAGAAATGATGCCTTCAGATAAGTGTCTCAGGTGGATGAAAATATAAATATGAATATTTTAATTTAGAGACTGACTACAATTAGTTGATTCAGAGAGGAATTTCTAAAAGCATCATAGGCATATTTTATGGAAATAATGACAACCTGTTGGCACTGTGATTGACTACAATAAAATCATCCTTCTAAAACACTGGAGACAATATATTGTAATTTTAAAATTGAAACTCTTTGTTAGTGTATCAGTGTGCTGTTTTTTTCAAAAACTGCTTGAATTAGTTATTGTTTAATCTTTAAACAAATAGGCTATTTCCTCCTTTTTAGAACTACTTTGGGGGAGGGTAGGTTTATTGCTGCAAATCGTAGAAAATTTTCCAATTTTTTATTTATTTTTTTCATATATAATTAATATACCAAAATACAATATTCAGCATAATACCCAAAGTAAGTAAAGAGGGTCAGAGTAAAGGGAGGGCAGGTGAAGCAACCAATTTAAGGTCTGCGTTAAACATAGACCTGTAAAAAGTCAGCACAAATTGCTTTGAATTTTTCAGGCATTCCCCTTCTATGGAATGCCAGTAATTCACTAGCTGAGAGGCCAGCCATATCATTGAGCCAGGCATCAATGTTTGATAGAGATTGACTTTTCCACTTTTGCAGGATTAATTTTTTAGCAATGAAAGCTGCATGTTGGAAACACGATGCCTTGTTATCAGGTAACCTTCAGGTATCAGAAATATATCCAAGAATTAAATTTAAGAGGGATAGCTCCAACTTAGCATACAATATTAAATTGGTCCTTTCACCCACAGTTGCTGCAAAATTAAAGTTAAATGTATTTTCTTCTGAACTGTTCCTGACCCAAAGGCATGAGAGGTATTAAAGCTGGCCTAGTGGTAGTGCAGCACATTGCCACTGCAGAAATCAGAATTTGGAACGTGAAGTCCCTTCTGGGCTGGTTGGAGCTTGGAGTGATCCGGTGGCAATCCACGTTACTTGCCTCAGTTTGCTTTCTATCAACCAACTCCTTTTCGCCCACCCAAGACTCAGTAGTTATGTTGATTAACTCTAGAGGGGAGATGTACCTAATATACCCTAACCAATCTGAGGTGGTATTGCTGGTAAGATAGAATGATGAAAAATGGTAAAAGTAGTCGGGAGTCTCAGGATTTAGATGATTACCTGCTGGGGAGAATCGGATTCTGATCTCATCTGCACCAGTGTAAATCTGGAGTAATGCCATGACCCTGGTTATGGTTATTACCAGAGTTACCAAGATCAGAATCTGGCCCTCTGTGCCTCACTGAACCATTCATAACACAAACATAAGCCATGAAATAGTTAAAAATATCAGAGTCCCCTAGTTATCGGAGAGAAACTGGAGAACTGTGATAGTAAAGCTGTACACTCAATATTTGATCTCATGTAGTCTGTCCTCATGTAGTCTGTCCTAGTAAGAGTTAACCTTCTGTCACCAGATGGAAAGTTTCTGTTTTCCAAGCCTGAAAGTCAGTGATGCCAGTTCAGATATTTCTTGGGAGGAGTAAATTCCAGTCATCTCCCATAGCAAGCACCCTGTTCCAATCTCACTTGTCTCCAACCCCCTTCTCTTACAGGAACCCAGGGTGTCCCTTGACCGGGGAGTCAACCCTCTCTCTTACTCACACAGTGCATGAGCTGCTGCCACCAGAAATTGAGGTCTCAGTGGATTCTCCTGCATGCCATCATACAGGAACAGACTCTCTGTGCACTAGGTTGCAACACCATGTGTCCCACCTACCCTGCCATCTGGACAGAGAGTCAAACTTCAGTGGCATTGTGACCCTGTGAACTAGATTGTAATGCCACTTGTGAAATTTGACCCAACCACCCCTCTACCTGTAGAGGTGGCCAGGTCAAATTTCAGTGGCATTGCAACCACTCATCTGGATCAGTGCTCCTGATTGCTCTGGCAGCAGCTGAACTGATTCAGTATGAGACCATTGCTTAAAAGTGGTTAGACCATGGCCCCCCAGCTCTGCAGCCTACAGCAAGTGCAAAAATTGCCTCCTCCCCAAACCTACCCAATTTGTGCCGCTGCTGAAAGTTTCTGGTGCATTTTGTATTAATAATGCCAGTGGGAGTTCCACTTCTTTTGCCATTTTCTGTTTAAAATTTCTGTCCCAAGATGAATGAAATGAAATACCGATACCTAATAAAAATTGGAATGATAGAACATTTTGTTCATTAATTAACCCTTTTCCTAAACTAGGAAGCAGTGTGGATCTTGTGGTTAAAGGATGGGTCTTTGAGACACCTAGGTTTGTTCCCTGACTCTACCAATGACTTGCTGCCTGTGATTAGGACAAGACACTTAAACTCTCTGTACTTCAGTTTTCCTATCCATAAATCTGGGGAAATACTACTTACCCATCTTTGTTAAGTGCTTTGAGATCCTCTGGACTTGTCTATACAGAGAGTTACAGAGAGAAAACGGGGGTGTAAAGCTGCAGCACAGTAGCCCGACATACATTAATCAGCTGTGTGGACTCTGCCACCATGAACTCTGTAATGCACTTTGATTTATACTCTAGCTTGCTCTTCGCTAACTCCGTGTAGCCAAGCCCTTATATATAAGCATAAGGTATTAGTATTATTAATTATTATTATTCCCATCCAATAGCTTTGTTGAAAAAGGAAGGTACGTAAAAATGTGTATCTAAGAAACTCTGGTTTTCTATAATGATCTAAAATGAGAACTTACCAGTAACCATTCATTGTGTCTGGTCCTTATACGGGCTCGTAAGGGGTAAGGAGGGGACAGAGGGCTTTCTTTACCTCTTTATACATCCTGGGCAGGAGATAAGCCTTAACTGAAGTCCATGCACGCCCCTGCTAGTGCACTCTGGGATACAAGCCCTCAGAATAGGAAATGAGGATGTAGAGAACTGGTTGCAAAATTTTCATTAATGTTATCCAGTGAAAAATGGATTTTAGAACTATATTCGAATCTTCCTGGGAAATATTTTATATCATTTGAATTTTTTTGTCAAAACAAATCAGAAGGTGTCTCCCCCACCATTTTTAGGTCTATTGGCCCGTTTTCCCCAATATCTCCCTACGGAAAAATGAGAGAGAGAGAGAGTGCACACACAAAAACACCCTGAACATTTTTCATTTTGATTTATGTTGACAAAATTTATGTAAAAAATCCATAACAATTAATTTTTTCCTAAATTTTTTTTTTTGGACCAGTTCTAATGTATAGGCCATGTTCTTACTTAACACCCTGCTATCCGGAGAATCTGGCTACCTGGGAGGAGAAACACACTTTGCAGGTTCTTAGGATCTCCGAAGATAGTTTGGTTGTTTTTTTGTTGTTGTTTGTTGTTGTTGTTGGTTTTGGGTTTTGGGGTTTTTTTGCTCTGTGACAGTTTGCATATACTTCAGAATAGCATATGTTTGGTTTTGTTTTTTAACAGGAAACTTTTAAGTTTGCCCCTTTCATTATCTGAAGAGGAATTGCTGAGAATGAGGCAAGAGTTCCATTGCTGCTATTCTCAGATGGACAAAAACTTGGCTTTGCCCAAGATTCGGAAAAGAGCTTTGCTTCAGGCGTATCAGTCGGCGTGGAGGGAAGCGGAGCTGCTGAAAGTGGATCAGAACTCAGCAGTATCCGACAAACAGGTGGGATCAGTAAGGGAACGTTTTACATTTCCTAAATGTGTACATTTACTGTCTGTCTCCTTTTCAGGAGTGGATTTCCCCACACATGCTGCTTTTCATGTGTTTTGGAAGCAGAATGTAATTAGGGTCAGTTCCCAACTGTATGGCCTGCTTTATTTGTCAGTTACTGTAGGTAAAAGATGGATCCTGGCCTCTCCCCCAGTCCGACACATTAGGATAATGCCTCTTATGATGACTGGTGTGCATGTTGCCTTCCTGCTTCCTGCTCCCTCTTCTGTTTTTTTTCCTGGTTCCTGCTACCTGAATTCAGTGTTCTTGTTCCTGTTTTTGTGTGCGCACACAGAGCCTTAGCGTTGGGTGTGTGCAGCTACTACATATCTGCAATTCAGACTGTTAATCAAGTTTTATTCAGACTGTTGCTGACCTTACCAGTTCATGGTCAGTACTTGTTTTGACTGACAGTCTACTGGCATGTCTTACTTCGGGGTGGTTTTTTGGATTGCTATTCTGGGGTGCATCAGAGCGTAACATGGCCACGAGTGCTTCTGTTCTGCAACCCAGGCTGCCAGCACAGCTTTCGAAGGTGATACTTTATTTAGAATTTTTGGAACTATCTGCAGATTAAACAACTCCGTGATGCACCTAGGTTACCCTGGCTGATTAGGCGGTGATGGCATTGATATTTATGGTGAGCTCCTGGAGCCCAAGTCCTCCTTTGATGCAGCTATGCAACTGCAACAAGTCTTTTGGCATTGGAGATTCTGTTCTGGTAAAGAGGAAAATTGTTTTTTGAAGCTCTCCAGCAGCCCTGAAAAACCATACACAAGTTTGCATGTCATTTGCAGTGATGGGCCAGGGACTGTGAATTTGGGGATGTTATGATGATCATGCTCAGAGATATTTTTCTGATTGACCACCTGGGATGAACAGTTACTGGCTGAAGATGCGAGAATGCTAACTTTTGATGTGACAGTTGCTAAGAGTGAGGCCTTTTCTAGCTCTTGGGGTGAAAGTTGTTCTGTGTTTCAGACTGCTGCTACCTTTGTGTCTTCTCTTAAGCCATCAGCTGCTCCTCCTGCTTCCATCACCCAGAATCCTGTGATGCTACCTATTCCCATACCATCGCCTCAGCAGCGAAAGTTGGTAGCTCCTCACTGTTTCTTCTATGATAGTATGGGTCACTTGGCCAATTTCCCTGCTTACCCAGTCAGGCTTGTGAGAAGGAAGGACACTTTTTAAATTAGTGCACCGCAGTACACTAGTTCACAAAGATGTGAGGCCTGTGAATGTGGAGCCGGATGAGTCCTCTTTTATTGATGTTTCCTTTAATATGATCTTCACATGTGGTAAGACACTGCAGCTGGTATCCTGAAATTAATGGCACACTGCTGAAGTGCGTGCTGGGTACAGGTGCTGAACTTAATGTTCTCTCCTCTGGGTTAGTTTAGAGTCTGGACAGTTGCTGACAGTGGTAGTTACAAATTCTAAACATTTATATGCCTTGCAGACAGTGGGCGAAGCTGTATACTCTGCGCTCTACAAGGGCATAGCCTTGACTGCAAAGTTTTACATGGTTAAAGGCACAGCTGCATATGCGGTTCCATTGTTTTCCTTACATCTTGGTATTATGAACTTGCACAGGATATCTCGGGTAGGATTATGTTGGCTAGAACAGAAGGGGATATGCAAAGTAGCATTCAGAGACAGCCCGGGGATATGCATACTCTCTGCAGGTGCATTTGAACATGGAAGTGTGCACTGTCTGCACGTTGCATACTTCCTGCCCTTATGGAGACGATCCAAATGGAATTTGGTATCATATGGGTGGTGGAAGGATTGGATCTCGCCCATTGTGATCATATACAAGAAGAGTGGTGATATTCAGTTGTGCACAGATTTTAGGGACCTTCATAAATACACCTCTACCCCGCTATAACGCGACCTGATATAACAGGAATTCAGATATAATGCAGTAAACTAGTGCTTGGGGGGGGGGAGCTGTGCACGCCGGCGGGTCAAAGCAAATTCACTATAATGCAGTTTCACCTATAACGCAGTAAGATTTTTTTGGCTCCCGAGGACAGCGTTATATCAGGGTAGAGGCATATGTGAAACATGAACAGTTTCAATTGCCTTCAGTGAGGTGACTTGGTGGGTAAGTGGATCCTGGATTTTCTGTGCATTGGACTATCAATCTGGTTATTGGCAAATACCTGAAAGTGTGCAGTTGTTATTGACTTGTCAACAAACCATTTGGGAATACTGCTATGAACAGCTCCCTTTTGGCTTAGTCTCTGCTCCTGAGGTATGACAGAGAGTGGTCTCTCAGCACCAGGATAATATCCAGGGTACAAGTTGATATTTGGATGACATTCTCATCTTTGCTAAGACCGTTCCTGAGCATAATGCTATTCTGGACCTGATGCTAACCCAACTCCAACAGGATGGCATAAAGTTGATTGGGCCACGTTCAGTTTTACAAAGGATGCTGTGGAGTTTCTAGGGAATTCTTTGTTGGTCAATGGTGTGAAACTGATGCCTGAACAGCTACAAGCTGTTGCTTTGATACTGATTTATGTATTTATGTTCCGTGGCCTAGTTCAATATATAGGTGATTGTGCTCTGCCCCATTTTAGTGCCCTTGCTAAACTGCTGTGGGGTTTAACCCAGAGACGGTTGAGACTAAAAAAGCAAAGCAAGCTTTTGAAACCCTGCATCAAGCCCTCTGGTGGATCCAATCCCATGCTTATTTTGATCTATAGAAACCCATGGTGATTCTAAGTGAGGCATACAAATGGGGGCTGGGTGCAGTTCTGTTCCAGGAGGGACGGTCAGTTACATTTACGTCTTGTACTCTCACTTCAACATAAGTGACATTTTCCCAGATTGAACTACAAGTCTTGGCGATGTTTTTTTGCAATTATAAACCTCAGGGTTTACCTAGTGGGAAGACGTTTCACCTTTTAATCCTGATTAATTTTTTTGAGTTAATCACGTGAGTTAACTGTGATTAATCAGAGGGGTAGCCGTGTTAGTCTGGTGTGTGTCTGACGAAGTGGGTATTCACCCACGAAAATTTAGGCTCCAATACGTCTGTTAGTCTTAAAGGTGCCACAGGACTCTCTGTGATTAATTGACAGCCTTGATAATTTCACAAGGCACCTTAAAGGAGCTCATTTCTTGCCTCACTATTTTATTCGCTGTGTTTGGCCTACCAGAGAGCTTTGTTCAGATAATGGGATGCCTTTTGTATCAAGAGACTGTGTAGACTTCTGATGAGTATTGGTAACAGTACATTATAAATTTGTGTGTACCATTCCCAAGAAATGGGATAGTGAAGAGACTACATGGGACGCTGAAGAAGTGTGTCGCTCACATACTGGAGGAATGTGGAGCTATACTCTTCCCTGTTGCATTAAGTTACGCTTTATATGATATTCGATGCACACTTCATGAAAGTATTGGAGAAACCCTTTGTATCAGCTCTTCAACAAGCCTTTGAAGACCAAGTTGTCTATGCTGACAGAAAAGGTTCATTCCACTCATTCGTCGTCCTTGAAGCTGACTGATGTGACTAGAGAATATGGGAGTCTCAACAAACATATTCATCCAAGTACATGGAGCTCATCTAGGCATTCTATCCCGGACAAGCAGTGTATGTTAGGTGAAGGATTGAAAACATTTTCAATACTCATGGTGTTATCTTGTGGGCTGGAGGGCAAAAAACATAGTCATCAAAGAATATCGGGGTTAGAAGGGACCTCAGGAGATTATCTAGTCCAACCCCCTGCTCAAAGCAGGAACAATTCCCAACTAAATCATCTCAGCCAGGGCTTTGTCAAGCCTGACCTTAAAAACCTCTAAGGAAGGAGGTTCCACCACCTTCCTAGGTAACCCATTCCAGTGCTTCACCACCCTCCTAGTGAAATGGTGTTTCCTAATATCCAACCTAGACCTCTCCCACTGAAACTTGAGACCATTGCTTCTTGTTCTGTCATCTGGTACCACTGAGAACAGTCTACATCCATCCTCTTTGGAACCCCCTTTCAGGTAGTTGAAAGCAGCTATCAAATCCCCCCTCACTCTTCTCTTCTGCAGACTAAACAATCCCAGTTCCTTCAGCCTCTTCTCATAAGTCATGTGCTCCAGCCCCCTAATCATTTTTGTTGTCCTCCGCTGGACTCTTTCTAATTTTTCCACATCCTTCTTGTGTTGTGGGGCCAAAAACTGGACACAGTACTCCAAATGAGGCCTCACCAATGTCGAATAGAGGGGAATGATCACATCCCTCGATCTGCTGGCAGTGCCGCTACTTATACAGCCCAAAATGCCGTTAGCCTTCTTGGACGTGAATGTGTTTACCACACAGAGCATGGTGAGCATGTTTGCTACTGGGAGAACGCATTGTTAAATAGCAAGATATGCTGCCGACTGAAAGGGGAACAGATAGGGGAGAGGACACTATTTCTGCATACGTTGATGTCATGTGATCAGTTGGGGAAATTGCACACAGCAATAGCATCCACTTCTTGAGCTGAATCAGGGGTATAACCTATGATCCTGGGATCACCTGGTGCCTCTTGCCAGGTACCACTGAACTTTTGGAGAGAAGGAAGGAAATTGTGATGAGTAATGTGTGTTGCCTTCTTGCTTCCTCCCCTCTGTTTCTTCTCCTGTTTGTCCTAGTTTCTACTCCTTGAACTTGTTCCTGGTCAAGGCTCCGTTTGTGTTCTGAATAGTGGGTGGGAGCATCTGCTCAGGGTCTGGTGCTACGTATCTGCTCTTCAGACTGTTATCGTGTTTTGTTCGGAGTTGCTAACCTAACTAGTTCATGGTTATTAAATATTTTGATTGACAGCCTACCTGCATGTCTTTCCCTGTTTTATTTGTGGTTTGGGGTTGCTATTCTGGGGTGCATCAGAGCGTAACAGCCTCCTTTCCTATAAATACTTGATGCAGCTCAGAGTTGTTCAGAGATCCAATACACTTTCCACTTGCATAACAGATTCCCTGCCTCCTACAATGTGATTTGTGGTAGTTCAGTGCTCCGGTCATGCCATTAGCATCTTGGCATTTAAAGATGCTTTTTAGGCAGAAATGAGAAAATACATTTCCTCCAGCCTTCTCTTCCTTTATAGACTAATTGTTCCAGGGTCCTATCTCCTATAATGGGAATAAGCAGAAAGCCAGGATGCGATCCATCTCTAAAGAGGCCCTTTCTGAACCCACAAATGTGTTATGTCTTCTCCCAGCCTATTGGACCTCCATATCCCAAGCTGAGACTCCTCTGGAGACATATCCATAATGCTGAGTCAGTCTTCTTCAGCATCTGGGGCTCAGGCTGACTCTACTGCTGAGTCAGTTAGAGATTCTTTGAGGAAAAATCAAAGTCCACTACAATCCACTTAGAACATGAAAATCTTGAGAGTTCGCTTTTATGTTCTAGAGTGGGTAATGGCTTGCTTTCAGACTTGCCTTTCCAAGAGGAGTATCATGACTTTCCCAGGGATGTATTCTTTCATTTTTTTTCCAATGTCTGTAACAAAAGCTAGGGAATACTCATCTCACAAGAGGTCAGTTGGTGTAAAGAGGTCTGTCCCAGCCAGGAAAGCATTAGGTAATTGGGTAACACATTTTATATTTGGCCATTTAACTTTGTGTAGAGGATGCTTAATTGCCTTGAATGTTATAAACTACAGATTAATTCTTTACCTTAACTTTCTCCACAGAAAAAGAAACGTCTCTTCTATGAATTGTAGGTAATAGCACTGTAACAAAGGGTGATATGTCTCCCCCCTGACCACAATTTGATTGACTGTTTTTCTTAATGTGTAAACTAACTTAGGCTAATTGCACTAGGAATTAGCCTAGTTCAAAACCTTAATGATTTCCAAAATGCTCTGTATTTGAAAAGGGAAATGACTTTGCAGAGCCTTATAGTTGAACAGATGTTATCTTTTCCCTGAGAGTACATTACGCTTAGTTTATATTCTTTGTAAAAAATACAAAGGTCAAGAATAATCAGATTACATAGTAGGGTGCTCCTTAATATTATTATGGCTCATATGTGATTCATATAGTGCATTTTGAAAACAATTTAATTTTTAAATGAATATGATATCTTGTTCTTTTCTTATGGTGTTGAAAAAGGATGAGGAAAATTTCATTAAGTCATTGCATATAGCAGTGGTAGGCAACCTATGGCGCGGGTGCCGAAGGCAGCACGCGAGCTGATTTTCAGTGGCACTCACACTGCCTGGGTCCTGGCCACTGGTCCGGGGGGCTCTGAATTTTAATTTAATTTTAAATGAAGCTTCTTAAACTTTTTAAAAACCTTATTTACTTTACATACAACAATTGTTTAGTTATATATTATAGACTTATTGAAAGAGACCGTCTAAAAATGTTAAAATGTGTTATTGGCATGCGAAACCTTAAATTAGAGTGAATAAATGAAGACTCAGCACACCAATTGTGAAAGGTTGCCAACCCCTGGCATATAGCATTCACTAAATGCTTGTGTAAAACCAAATTTGTCACTCCTATGCTAGCAGGGCAAAATTGCAATAATGCAACTTGGCAATTGCATCCTCTTTTCTTGGAAGGGATGAATATGTAAACCTGCATTCAAAAAAGTTAGGCATATTTTGTGGCTTAATCTGAAATTACCGAATGGGTCCTCTGAAAGGTATAACTAGAACATATATTTCCAGGGAACATTTTGTCATGAAAGTCAGATTGCAGTTTTGTATTATTAATTGGGGAATTGCCCACAAAGAGTAATAATACTAATATATAGTAATGTCATATACGTTTAAAAAAATTTAATTATGTGATGACTATTTTTATAGCCACAGCCCAAGATCAAAAAACAACGATCCAAGAATAGAAATAAGATAGAAGTTCTGAAAAAATCTTTGGAGGATAAAATTCGCATCTATGACGAACCGATTACAGACGAAAATTTGAACAAGGTAAATGTAAATGTTCTGTACAGAGCTCCGTACATTGATGCACAACAATTACAAAATAACAATAATTTCCTATAAATATGTGCAAGACCAAGACATAGAGAGGCATGGAGCTCAGACTGGATGATTGTGATGGTCCCCTTCTGGCCTTAAAGTCTATACATCTGTGATATGCATAAGTATGTAAAATATTTCATCTCTCTTTGTGCTCGTCTCCTGGACTGTCAAGATTATGTTGCATTTAAAATAGATTATCACTTTGTGATTTTTGTTGTAAATGTTAGCGTTCATTTTGTTCCTGTGAAAGGTGGCAAGTTCCCTTGTCTGAATACCGGTGTTTCCTGTTTATCATAAGAACACAGTGATGAAGCTGCCACAAACAATGAGCTTCTAGAAAAATTTCTCATCTTTTCCTGTGGCAAACCCAGTGTCCCAGAGGTGCATGTACTGACCAAGACGAGCCTGGAGGAACTGGGGAATCTATCAGTTTGCTTTCCCCTCTCAGTAACAATGCTTATAGGACAACCTGGAAAGTTTCTTCCTCTAGGAAAATGTTGTCAAAATATGTGACATTTGCTCTATTTTAAAGGAAAAATAATTTACTCTTTAGAAGTATTTTTAGGAGCAGCATAGATAAGTCTATTCTAACAGGGACGATTCGAGAGTATCAACATAGGGATGAACTGACTCAGAGACAAGGAAATCAGGGTGGCAGAATTTTGGCAAGGGACTTCCTGCAAGATCCAGAGAGCTCCCTCCAATACGTCTGTGTCAGATCAGGGTATAACAATACATGTCCCTCTCAGCCCCTCCAGTGTGCCGGAAGTACTCTGCTCTAGAAAGCTCACTTCAAGGCTGAGAGAATGATTCAGGTTCCAGGCTGATTTGATCCTTGGCCTTGCTACTGAAACAAGGATGCCTGTGATGATGATAGGAACATCTGTCCACAAGGAACTGAGTGTAGGCCATTACCTCATTTCACATAGATCACCAAAATCCTCCCTCATTAAAACTCAGATCCTCCTACTGAAACACAGCCTGAACAGCTGGGTTGGATTGGATGCATGAAGAGGAGGAATTCTCCCTGTGCCAGGAAAAACTAACCCTCCATGACCTCAGCACAGATAGAGAATAGAGTATCAGTACTGTAGCAGATCCCCAGGCTCCACGTCTCTGAATCACCCATGTTCCACTCTCTTCAATGTGTATACACACAAGGAGCCCTTGTGAAGCAGGTTTAACATCACACAGGAGGTGCACACCCACTGCATGACTTCCGCTGCTGCTGCTGCTACCTTGCACAATAGACCTATCAGAAGTGGGGTAAAAATTTCCCTTAGTGCCCACTGTCTGTCCATTCAACTCTATAGTTTTGTCACTGACTTAATGGAGCAGGATCAAGCTCTAATAGCTCCAGCTCCACTGAAAGCCATGCTCAGGGTTTTAGAGTATAAAACCAGAGGGGCAGGGATCAACTTTTACTTTGGTTTTGTACAGTGACGATTAAGATAGGCACCTGCCTCTACTATAAGAGAAAGTAGAGTACCACCATAAGTATAATGATACTTACAGGAGGAAAGAATGGTCCTGCAATTAGGGCGCTAGCCTGGGACTTGGGTGACCCAGATTCAGCACCCTGGTCTGCCATAGCCTTCCCATGTGATAGTGTGCAAGTTACTTAATCTCTCCGTGCCGCTGTAAAATGCAGGTAATAGCCCTTCCTTACCTCACACAGGTGTTGTGAGGATAAAAGCATTAGACATTATGAGGTGGGTGCTGAGATACTGTAGTAACGGGTATCATATGAATACCATAGATAAATAATACAAATAATAATCTGTTAAATGATTGCCTTGTTAAGATTAGTTTTCATATATTTAAGATAGACAGTGTAGTTTGTTTTATTACATTTCCTGCAATCTGTATATCCTTTACCAGGGGGCCAAAGGGAATAGGAAATACTGGATGCAGTATGTTTTATTTATGGACAGTTCTGCTTTAATGTGACACTAATATTTTGAGGCAGTAAATGTGCTTGATTTGTGTAACTTCTATAGCCCTTTTTATCATTTAATTAATGGAGAGTTTATTTCAATTTAGATACAGCACCAGGCTCACTCTGTAGTTCTTTTATAATGTCCTTGCCTGTCTTCTTTTGAATTGAGCTGCATGTTAGCTACCAAAGGCCACCTACTTTATCCCAATGAGGAGAGTAGATTATTATTAAGGAAAATGGTCACATATAATCACTAGTATACCAGATGTAACTAAAAGCCTTACCTTGTGAGTATAAATAAAGTTTTTTATTCTTCCCCATTGCAATTCATTGTCATTCAAATTCCTACCCATTCGTATTTTTTTACATTTGTTTTTCTTTAATATAAAGGGTTTTCCTCTTCTCACTCACCATTGCTATCCAAAATTTTATGATCCATTCAGGAGGGCGAGGGAGAAATGTAAAAATGGAACAATGTTAAATCTTACTACTTTTCCATTGACTACTGCCACTTCCTACTATCCTGCTGAGTGTTTTTTTGACAATTTGAATGCTGTGTGTGAGAGTTGGCTCTGAGCTGCTCGTTGCTGCAGAAGGCTCCTGAACTCGGTGAGCAGAAGTGATGCCTGAAGAAGAAAGAAGCAGGGGGATATAGTCTTTCTTACAGTCTTCCAAGAGGGCTGTGAGAGCAAGGATTATAGATAGGAGGTAATGTGTTGGGAGGATATGGAAAGAGTTTTGAGCCCTGATTCTGAGAGGTACCTGCAAATCTGTTATATAGGTTTCCAGATTGGACTCAATCAGGATATGTCCTTCCTTCTCTAGTTGTGTCTTAGTTGCTCAGCTTTCAAGCTGTCCCACGTACATGGCATGAGGAAGTGGCAGTTGTACAAGACAAAAGACAGGCAAGAGGCGTTATAAAAGAGATCCTATACGAGTCTGGTACTGTTCTGCAGATAAGCAAGAAGTCTATAGAACTTACAGAAATCAAGCGCAAAATATTTACAACTTTTAGGAAGATGAGCCTCTGTCCCTAATTAGGGCCTCTTGGTACTATTGGATTGCAAATATTAATTAATATTAATTATAGATGTCATTAAAAATGAAGGTCAGTGCATCTTAGGATCAATTCCTTTATTGGTAAAAATTAAGTGAGAGAGAAATGACACTGGTAGCAACTAGAGTCCGTAATGAATATGGAAATTGAAAGTTAATGAATGGTTTCAAGTGAAGGGCTTATTTTCATGGATTTATGTTGTTCAGTTACATTTAAAGAAAGTAAGTTGATTAGGAAATTGCAGATGGAATCAGCAGCAGGAGAGTATGTCGAAGATGCATAACTTGATGCATTTGCAGCAATGATCCGAGGAATGGAAAACTTACCTTATGAGAGGAGACTCAAAGAGCTTGGCTCGATTAGCCTAACCAAAGAAAGGCTGAGGAGAGATATGATTGCTTTCTATAAATACATCAGAGGGATAAATACCAGGGAGGGAGAGGCATTATTTAAGTTAAGTGCCAATGTGAACGGAAGATCAAATGGATATAAACTGGCCATCAACCAGTTTAGGCTTCAGGTTAGGCAAAGATTTCTAACCGTCAGAAATGTTTCAGAGTGGTAGCGGTGTTAGTCTGTATCAGCAAAAAGAACAAGGAGTACTTGTGGCACCTTAGAGACTAACACATTTATTTGGGCATAAGCTTTCGTGGGCTAAAAACCCACTTCATCAGATGCATGGAGTGGAAAATACAGGAGGAAGATAGATAGATAGATAGATAGATAGATACACACACACACACACAAGAGAACACAGAAGATGGGAGTTGCCATACCAACGGGTAATGAAACAAATCAATTAAGATGGGCTATTATCAGCAGGAGAAAAAAAACTTTTGTAGTGATAATCAGGATGGCCCATTTCAAACAGTTGACAAGAAGGTGTGAGTAACAGTAGTGGGAAAATTAGCATGGGGAACTAGTTTTTAGTTTGTGTAATTACCTATCCACTCCCAGTCTTTATTCAAGCCTAATTTAATGGTGTCCGGTTTGCAGATTAATTCCAGTTCTGCAATTTCTTGTTGGAATCTGTTTTTGAAGGTTTTTTTCATTGAAGAATTGCCACTTTTAGGTCTGTAATTGAGTGTAAATTTTCCCATGCTAATGTCCCCCCTGCTGTTACACCTTCTTGTCAACTGTTTGAAATAGGCTGTCCTATTTTTTTCCTCCTGCTGATAATAGTCCACCTTAATTGATTTGTCTTGTTAGAGTTGGTATGGCAACCCCCATCTTTTCATGTTCTCTGTGTATGTGCGTGTGTGTATGTATGTGTGTGTGTATATATATATATAATATACCTACTGTATTTTCCACTCCATGCATCTGATGAAGTGGGTTTTAGCCCACGAAAGCTTTTGCCCTCGTTCTTTTTTCATCAGAGGAGTGAAGTTCTGGAACAGCCTTCCAAGGGGAGCAGTGGGGGCAAAAAAACCTAACTTGGTTAAAGACTGAGCTTGATAAATTTATGGAGGGGATGGTATGATGAAACTGCCGACAATGGTATTAGCTGATCTGCAACTGCTAACAGCAACTCTCTCCAACAGCCAGTGAGGGGACACTAGATGGGGTGGGCTCTGAGTTACTACAGAGAATTCTTTCCCAGGTATCTGGCTGGTGAGTCTTGCCCACATGCTCAGGGTCTAACTGAACACCATATATGGGGTTGGTAAGGAATTTTCCCCCAGGTCACATTGGCAAAGACCCTGGGGGCAGTTTCGCCTTCCTCTGCAGCATGGGATATAGGTCACTTGCAGGTTTAAACTAGTGTAAATTGTGGATTCTATGTGACTTGAAGTCTTTAAACCATAATGTGAGGACTTCAGTAGCTCATCCAGAGGTTAGGGATCTGTTACAGGAGTGAGTTGATGAGATTCTGTGGCCTGCGATGTGCAAGAGGACAGCAGTGGTTCCAAAACTTGGGTTTGTGAAATGTTACAGGGGATTCTCGGGGAAAAAAATCCCTAATGGAGAACAGAGCAGTCCCTAGAGATCCCGGGCAGCACGGGGCCAGCAGCCTGGAGCCCCAGGACTTTCAAGAGTTAAGCAGATCAAAGCAAGCATATCTTTTACATTGAGGAGATTTAAACTTCAAAACTTCTTATAAGAAATGGAAAGGGAGGTGGATATTTTTTGCTGTTTTTAAAATTAAATAGCCCGCCACTTTTGTTTTAAAAATTATTATGAAGAACAAGTTTAAGCTTTGTTGTAATGTGCCTTGTTTGCCTGGACTGCTCAAGACCTGATTGCTTGTGTAGGAGGAACTCTTTGAGTTGGCTTCTTAAATACCTTCATGCTGTTTCACATCTGATACTCCTTGATGAAACCTAGGAGCCTTGTCTTATAACAGGCTTATTCAAAGTGATACAAGCTGCAAAAGTGAGATCTTGGAAGCGTGTTGCCATTTTCATAATGTAATAAAAATACTGCAATGATAAATAATTAATAATAAATAGTGTGTAATAAGCATGTCATAAAAACAAATTTTATATTTCCAAAAGCACTGCTTTTATAATTTGTACCCGGGTAAAGGAGAAAATCCCTGGAAATATTCATTTTTAGGAGGGGGTTCGCGAGACTTGATATTTTAGTGAAAGGGATTCACAAGTTGTTTAAGTTTGGGAACCACTGGACTAGATGATCATGTTGGTCCATTCTGACCTTAAAGTCTTTAGATTGTTATAGTAAGAACCAGCATTTTATATGCTGGTTTACTGTCTAGTGCTACAGTAGTCCTCTGCTTTTGGTCAGGGGTTATTTAATTGGGGATTCAGAGTTTGACCCATCTTCCACTGAAGTACATAAATAAAAAATGGCTGAACACACTTGAGTGCATCCCCATTAGACAATAACATGTTTCTTATTGTGGATGGTGCTTAGTAACATGCAAGTGGAATCCAAATTTCTACTTCCTCTGGCTATTTTGTTTCTAATTCATATAATATACCAAATTGGATGGAGAGCCACAAAACCTTACAATGTTGAATCATCTGATTATTATATTGAGTTGCAACAAAAGTGTGTATGCTTCTGCCAGTGACTGTCAGTTTTTTTCCCTTCAAATTCCACAACTATCAAAGCTCACATCCTTGCCTCTGCTTTAAAGTGAACGTGAGCTATCAAGCTGTATTTTCTTGCTGTTCATTATTTTAATGAGTTTGAAACCTGTATTGATGGTGATCAGTCATTTACTCATTCATCCATGCATTATTCATTCATTCACTTCCAGACTTCATGCATGTATAATTCATTAAATCCTACATCTAAAAGTGAGCTTCCTGTGAAGAGAGGGAAACATTTAGTCCTACTGTGTTTATACTTCTGTCATAATAATTTTGCGTAGCTTTTTACAGGTGCACTATAAACCTCTTTGAAGACATTCCTTGCCCCACAGAGACCCCTCAAATGTTACTGCTGTTGTACCTTGTGAAACAAATCATACTTCAAGCATGTTTTTCTCATTTTGAAGATATTGCAAAAATAAAATGAATTCTGGTAGTTAGTATCCTGCACTTGTATATAAAAACTGGAAGAAAACAATGGGCCAGATTCTCAATTTACATAAATTATCATAGCTCCATTATGTCAGTGAACCTACAACTGTTCACACCAGCTGAGGAACTGGCCTAATATGTTTAATGGACGGCATAACAGGAGCAGTTAGCATGCTGGCTTAGGACTTGAGATACCACAGTTCAGTTCCTTGCTGTGCGACAGGCTTCCTGTATGACTTGAGCAAGTCACTTAGGGCGAGGCTTTTAAAGGTATGACTGTGCCTATTTGCTTCTTTAAGCACCTAAATACCTTTAAAAATCTGGCCCTTAATGTCTCTCTGTGTCTCAGTTCTTGGTCTGTAACTGCATTTAAGAGTTTTCCCACTGACTTTAGTGGGGCCAAGATTTTACCTTTGGCCTCTTGTTTCAAGCTGGGCATCCCAAAATTGAAGCACCCCAAAACATTGATACTTTGTCGAGCACCCTTTCCAAAGAAGACTTAGCTCATTGCAAGTCTATATGCTCAGGTTAAAGGTAGGTCTATAATGTAATCAGAGCTGAGACTCTGATTCAGACAGGAGGGAATTTACTAGGAGCTCCTCAAAGATCAGTCTTGGGACCAGTCTTATTCGATATTTTTTTTAATGACCTTGACACACAAATTAGGAGTGTGCTTATGAAATTTACTGATGACACTAAGGTGGGAGGCATCATGAATACAGATGAGGACAAGACATTATACAGGAAGTTCTGGGTGGCCCTGAAAACTTGAGTTGCAGAAATGGGATGAAGATCAATTGTACAAAGTGCAAAGTCATGCACTTAGGATCTAATATGAAGAATTTCTGCTGAAAGGGGGGCTCATCAGTTGGAAGCAATGGAGGAGAGAGATCTGAGTGTGTGAATCAATCACAGGATGACTATGAGCCACCAATGTAATGCAGCTGTGAAAAAGGCAAATGCAATCCTAGGATGTATGAGGCATTTCCAGCAGCAATAGAGAAGTATTTAATGTCATTGTACAAGACACTGGTAAGACCTCACGTGGAATACCATGTACAGTTCTGGTACCCATATTCAAGAAAGATTAATTTAAACTGGAACAGGTTCAGAAAAAAGCTACTAGGATGATCAGGGGAATGGAGGGCCTATCTTATAAGAGGATACTGGAAGAGCTTGGCTTGTTTAGTCTAGCAAAAAAGAAGACCTGAGGTGAGTTACGATTTCTTTCTATACATACATTAAGGGGGTAAATACCAGAGAGAGTGAAGAGCTATTTAAGCTAAAAGACAATCCTGGCACAAGAACAAACATATACATGGGGCCTGAACAAATTCTGGCTGGATATTAGAAGGTTTCTATTCACCAGAAGGATGAGGTTCTGGAACAGTCTCCCAATAGGATTTGTAGGGGCAAATAACATAAAAAGTTTTAAGAGAAAGCTGTACAAGTTTCTGAGTGTAATTGTATGATAGGGTTATTTGTGATGGTAGGGGGCAGGGCTTGACAGCCCTGGGGCTCACTTCAGTAACAAGATTATAAACCAGAAGCTCATGCTTCAGAGATTCAGCCAGCCCCCAGCAGGAGTCAGGAAGGGATTCTCCCTCCCCTCCCCACCTCCATGTATTCTGAGAGGATTTCTTTTATCTTCTTCCTCTGAAGTATCAGGAGAAGGCCACAGCTGGAGATGGGACATTGTGGAGTAGGTCAAGGCCTCTGAGGTGACACTGAACATTCTCTTTCTCAGACACTTGGCTGGCTGGTTCTTGCTCACAAGCTCAGAGTCTAATTGATCACCATATGTAGGGTATGGGGTTTTTTTTTACCTTCCTCTTGAGCATAGGGATGCGGGTCACTTGCCAGGATTATCTGGGTATACGTCATATAATTCTTTCCTTGCCATTGCAGGGGCCTCGGCCTCTGGTTCATCTTAGTCTTTCCTATACTCTGCCTGTGGCACATAATATTCTAGTTTCCTGTGAGTTGTAATACTCTGGTTTCATTTCAGTTGGATGAGTGTGCAGGTGCTGGGTGGTGCTATACAGGAGATCAGACTAGGACCTGGTCTACACTACAAAGTTAGGTCGACATAAGAACATCAGAATTGCCATACTGGGTCACACCACAGGTCCATCTAGCCCAAGATCTTGTCTTCCAACAGTGGCTAATGCCAGGTGCCCCAGAGAGAGTGAACAGAACAGGTAATCACCAAGTGATCCATCCCCTGTTTCCCATTCCCAGCTTCTGGCAAACAGAGGTTAAGGACAACATCCCTGCCAATCCTGGCTAATAGCCATTGATTGACCTATCCTCTATGAATTTATCTAGTTCTTTTTTGAACCCTGTTAGTTTTGAGCTTCACAACATCCTCGAGCAAAGAGTTCCACAGCCGTAAGCTGTGTTAAGTCGATTCAATAATGTATGTGTCTACACTATCGAGTCCCTTCCGCCCACCTAAGTGGCCTGTAAAATTGACTTCTGTATTCCACCTCCACGAGAGGCATTGTGCTTGATTCAACATCCATGGATCAACATGGGGATAGTTTAGGCACTGCATTGTGTAATTCGAATTAATTGGCTTCCAGAAGGTGTCCCACAGTGCTCCACTGTGACCACTCTGGAGAGCACTTTCAACTCCACTGCACATCAGTTAGGTACACAGGAAACAGCTGCTCCCATGGTAAAGCCCAGGGAACTTTTGAATTTTCGTTTCCTGTTTGATCAGCGTGGAGAGCTCGTCAGCACAGCTACAGCACATGGAGACTCAAGGCCACAAATGCACTCCAGCATGGAGTACACAGGAGGCACTGGATCGTATTGCTGTGTGGAGAGAAGAGTCTGTGCAGGCAGAGCTCCAATCCAGTGGTCCCTTCTGGCCTTAAACTCCATCACTGCAGCATATGTAGACACACCTGACTTAGCTTTGATCTAGCTAGCGTGAGTACGGATAGCAATGACGCTGTGACAGCACAGGCTAACTGCTCAAGTACAAACCCAACCCAAGGTGCTGCAGCTTATCTGCTCTTGTTATTAGAGCTAATTACATCAGAGCTCTCTACGGGTGCTGTAACCACACTTCTGATTGCAGTGTAGACATATGCTAAAAAAGGTTCAGTTTTTTGCCTCGGTATTGAAGTAAGGCACAGTCCTGCCACCTGGCCTTTTTTACACAGCTAGTTCATAAGTAAGAGTATCTTGAAATAACATTCTGAATTTTGAAAGGAAGTTCACTTCGACATGATAAAAAAAATTCTGATTCATGGTGAAATTGGCTGTCTTGTATAATCTAAATCCTGATTTGCATGATGTTCTGTGGAAGTTTTTATCTTTATTTGATTTCCTATCAGGGCTGCTGGAATGCAGTATACATCTCTGAATGCTCATGAACTGCTGAATTGTGAGGAAATGAAAGAAATGGTGACGTTATTAGCATTTCAATGGAAAGCATTGTGCAGAGAACAAAGGGCCTCAATTCCATTTTAACAGGTTTCTTACCTTTCTGCAAAGCATATACAGACTTTTCTGTAGTTTGAGTTCTCCCTTATACAAACTGAGACATAAAAATGAGAAACGGGTATGTCTGGGCCCAGACTGAGGCCATGTCTACATCTAAAATTTTGCAGCGCTGGTTGTTACAGCTGTATTAGTACAGCTGTATAGGGCCAGCGCTGCAGAGTGGCCACACTTACAGCAACCAGCGCTGCAAGTGGTGTTAGATGTGGCCACACTGCAGCGCTGTTGGGCGGCTTCAAGGGGGGTTCCGGGACGAGAGAGCAAACCGGGAAAGGAAACCAGCTTCGCCGCGGTTTGCTCTCTCGGTCCCGGAGCCACCCAGCAAACCGCAGGGAAGGAGACCTGCTTGCTCGGGGTTCCGGGACCGAGAGAGCAAACCGGGAACGCCGCGGTTTGCTCTCTCGGTCCCGGAGCCACCCAGCAAACCGCAGGGAAGGAGACCTGCTTGCTCGGGGTTCCGGGACCGAGAGAGCAAACCGGGAACGCCGCGGTTTGCTCTCTCGGTCCCGGAGCCAGCCAGCAAACCGCAGGGAAGGAGACCTGCTTGCTCGGGGTTCCGGGACCGAGAGAGCAAACCGGGAACGCCGCGGTTTGCTCTCTCGGTCCCGGAGCCACCCAGCAAACCGCAGGGAAGGAGACCTGCTTGCTCGGGGTTCCGGGACCGAGAGAGCAAACCGGGAACGCCGCGGTTTGCTCTCTCGGTCCCGGAGCCACCCAGCAAACCGCAGGGAAGGAGACCTGCTTGCTCGGGGTTCCGGGACCGAGAGAGCAAACCGCGGCGAAGCTGGTTTCCTTTCCCGGTTTGCTCTCTCGGTCCCGGAACCCCGAGCAAGCAGGTCTCCTTCCCTGCGGTTTGCTGGGTGGCTCCGGGACCGAGAGAGCAAACCGCGGCGTTCCCGGTTTGCTCTCTCGGTCCCGGAACCCCGAGCAAGCAGGTCTCCTTCCCTGCGGTTTGCTGGGTGGCTCCGGGAACGCGAGAGCAAACCGCGGCGAAGCTGGTCTCCTTTCCCGGTTTGCTCTCTCGGTCCCGGAACCCCGAGCAAGCAGGTCTCCTTCCCTGCGGTTTGCTGGGTGGCTCCGGGACCGAGAGAGCAAACCGGGAAAGGAAACCAGCTTGATTACCAGAGGCTTCCTCCTTCCACGGAGGTCAAGAAAAGCGCTGGTAACTGTCTACATTGGATTACCAGCGCTGGATCACCAGCGCTGGATCCTCTACACCCGAGACAAAACGGGAGTACGGCCAGCGCTGCAAACAGGGAGTTGCAGCGCTGGTGGTGCCCTGCAGATGTGTACACCTTCAAAGTTGCAGCGCTGTAACTCCCTCACCAGCGCTGCAACTTTCTGATGTAGACAAGCCCTGAGATATTTGGGCTGTTCTCCAGATAATAGAGGCAGCTCAGATTTGTCCAGAGGTTTGCCCACACCCCTTCCACCTTCACTCCCATTTTCTACCACTGGCTATTCAAAAACAATAGTTCAGCAATCCTGCTTTATCCTTTAGCATATCCTGGCTTTGCAGGATAGTATTGGGGGTAGGCAGTGAGCAGTATTCTTCCCACTCACCCTTCCTGCCCCCAATCCTTCTTCATGTATGAGATGAATGAATGAGAGCAGCTGCTGAGCTACTTCCCTGCCCCCCTATGGCGGAGACATTTAAACAGATCAGCAGAAAACAAGCCCAGGTAGTGCATGCACCATGTGTAAGGAAACCTCAGGACCCACAGCAGGAGGGCTCTGCCACTGTTGTTCCCAGCTTGCAGACCTTTATTCTGCCAGGAGGAAAGTGCTGAGAATATGGATTTACTTTGTTGGGCCTCCCACACCAGTGGACGCGCTCTGCAAGGGTAGGTCCATGCTTTTCAGCCTGTAGGACTCAGTAAACTTCATTATCCTCACTGGGTCAAGGCCTCTCTGAAGTAAGTCTAAAAACTTCCCCCCAATGCCCTGGTCCATCCCCCTTCTAGAGGGGAAAGGCCCAGATCCCCATCCCAGATTCTTTAGGGATGTCTACACTGTGATAAAAAACTGTGGCACGGAGTCTGAGTCTGGGTCAGCTGACTCGGGCTTGCAGGGCTTGGGCTTCGGGGCTAAAAACTGCAGTGTATCTGTAGGACCCACCCCCTGCAGGGTCTGAGAGCCCAGCTCTGGCATGAGTCCAAATATCTAAACTTCAATTTTATAGCCCAGTAAACCCAAATCAACTCACTTGGGTCAGTCATGATCTTTTATTGCTGTGTAAACATACCCTAAGTGGCCAGTGGAGCCATTTAACATCATTTTTTACTCTCCTTCTTCACAAGAGGAGTCTTTAGGGTCTCTAAGGGACATTTCCCTCTGCTTCTTCCTCTGCTAGTACTTAGACTTACTGTGCTTATGGTTTGTTTTTTTAAGAGTTTCAGTATTGTAAAGAAGTATTTGTGCAGGTTGGCAATTTCCCCCACATGTTGAGCTGTCTGCAGCATTCAAACATCTGACGCACTCCAGCTGCCCTTTTGCAAAACTGTCTGATCTTCTTGAGATGCATACAGGTACAGAGAAAGTATTGACTGCACAGTTGGGAAAAGATGATCTTGAAACAACTCTTCCTTATTCCTGTCACAGAAAAATGTGGTAAACTGAATACAGGGCATAAGTAAAGACAGAACAATACCAGCTCCATGCATTCAAAAACCATGGGCTGGGCCCCAAAATCATGCAATTTTTTGAAATAATAAATGTTGCATTCTTTTTGTTTTCCTTCTGGCAAATTTTTTAAGCTTTTCTCCACAACCATAAGGATTTAAAATTGTATTATTTTAATGAATACTGCAATTCCTATGTAATCAATGGATTCCAGGAGCTGGGTCTTTAATGAAAAACATCAGCAATCACAAGACTCACAATAAAACCATGGAAATTGACAACACTGTATCACCACAGCCAATCAGTTTACTTCAAAGTAAACTAACATGGCTACCCCTCTGATACTTGACACCAGTAGGGTTAAGATATGTTTTCTGTCTGTTAAGGCAGATTTATTCTAGTAATATCTAGAAAGTATCTGTTGTATGCACCTTGCCTCTTTAGTAGAGTTTTGTACCACAGGTGCTGACTTTCCAAAGTGCCAGGGGGTACTCCACCCCTGGCTGTGCCTGAGGCCCTGCCCCCACTCCACCCCTTCCCTAAGGCCCCACCTCACCTCTTCCCACCCATCTCTGCCTCTCCTGCCCAATTCTGCCCCCTGCCCTGAGCGCACCACATCCTCGCTCCTTCCCCCTCCCACCCAGAACCTCTTGCATGCCATGAAACAGCTGATTGTGTTGGGCTGGAGGCATGGGGAGGGTGGGAGAGGTGCTGATCTGTGGGGCCCGCCGACAGGCAGGAAGTGCTGTGTGAGGGTGAGCTCATAAAGGGGTTGCCGGTGGGTGTTCTGCACTCACCATTTTTTCCCCATGGTTGCTCCAGCCCTGGAGCATCCACAGAGTCCGTGCCTATGCTTTGTACTGCTAGGCTTAGTTGATGATGGTCAGAAGAATTTTCTGCAGATAACTTTCTTCCTCTAGTGTTCAAGGACATCCCATATAATTCAATGGAAATTTTAGATAATGTCACGTGAATCCTCTTGAATAAGATTTGGTTGGAAATCACATTTTGAATTTAGCTTTCTATATTGGATAACAAAATTTGAATGATATGCAATCCGCTCTCAACAGCAGTCTTGTCAGTAATAATGCCAGAGAAAAATTCATGTGCATCACATTACCTGAGTGTCATTTTAGGGCTCTGAAAAACCTTGTGACAGTCTGCTAAATTATGCTTAAAAGGTAATGAATGGGGTTAATATGTTATTTCATATAATTCTGATTAGCATAAGTAGACAGGTGATATGGTTATGATGTTTGAGAATAACTATGCATTGTCTCTGTTCATACTGCAGAGATAACTAGGGATATAGAGTCAGATCCTCAGGTGGTGTAAATTGTAATTATTGACTTCAGTCTAGGCGTCAGGCTATTCCAGTGTACTCCAGCTGAGCATCAGGCCCATAGTCTCCTTCACATGTTAACAAATAATTCCCATTACCATTAACAGGAGTGGTGGGCTCACCACAAGGAGACAATCCAACAAAATGTCTTATTGGAGAGAAGGTAGGATTTATGTTAATTTGAAACTCCTTGGAATTAATTAGCTAACTTTAAACACAACTCCTTTGATATATAATAACTTCAGTATTTTATAACCCGAAACTTGTATGATGCCTTACATCCGAGAATCTCAGAGCACTTCAAAAGCAATAATCTATGTCCTTGAATGATGATAGTGATGGTGGTGATGATGATGATAAAAAAAACTCATTGGATTAGGAAAGTATTAATTAAATCCTTGGATTATAATAATAATAAATGCAATGGATTAGGAATGCATTATTCCTGTTTTACAGATAGGTGAACATGCATAGAGAGATTAAGGCCCAAATATTCAAATGTCTGCTAATTTGAAATGCCTCAAGTTTTGGGTTCCTGATTTAAGATACCAAGCTCCTGATTTTGGAGATGTTTAGCAGTCACAGCTCCCACTAACTTCAATTGATTTTTTTGGCAGCTATGAAAATCAAGGCCTGCATATCTAATGTTGTGCATCTGAAAACCTAAGCACCAAAAGTTAGTGGACAATTTTGAAAATTTGGGCCCTTGTGAATTGCTCAAAACCATAAAGGAAGATTGTGTGGCAAAAATCAGTCTACAATTCAGATCTCTTGATTCCCTGTGCTTTAACCACAAGATCACTGTCTCACACACAATACCCAGAACTATTACTAAACTTTGGGTATTTTCTAAACACATCAGTGCAAGATGAAAAAAAAAACCTCCTCTGACATATCTTTACCTACTAGTCATTGAATCTTTTTTTCCCATTATCTGTACTGTGACATACACAGAGGTTTTTCAGTCTCAAGTAAGGCAGAAATAGGAGAGAAGTAACCATCTGAGCACTGAATCCAAGTCATGGTAACTGAACGATCCCATCCCACATGGTGTTGCAAAGAAGCAGACATCAGCTGATGCAGGCATGGGAAAGAACATAAATATGTTCAAAGTTCCAGATATGGCTACAGTCAGGTACCATAATCACTGGTGGCAATAAATTCATCCAAAACATATTAAAGTTTTTGAAATGTCTCCTATGAGGCTCCCATTCTGCAATAGATACTAGTTTTTATTATTTGTACTACATTAGCATTGGGAGGCCAGGGTTGTGCTAAACTAAAACACAGTCCCTTCCCAAGAAAGCCTATGGTTTAAATTTAAGACAAGAGACAGCCATGGATGGGACAAAAAGACAGGGAGAGCACAGGGGGCTGCCCTGTACAGTAATAGAAACAGTAAAAGTGTCAAGCTTCTGCAATGATAGTAATGCATTTTAAAAGTTGTCACTTACTTTAGATAATGATATTTCAGCATATGCAGGTTTTTCGCCAAGTATAGTGAATTGTGGGGCTTACATGAAATTCTGAGGCAATATTATCTAAGCCAAACTTATGTATATGACCATTGTAGCTAAGAAATCTGAATTTTGTTTTAAAGAATACAAATATTTTAAATAAAATTAATAGTTTTATGTGTTAAGTATGTACAAGCAATGACTGTTCTTTTTCTCTCTCCTCCTCTTCACCCGCCCGGATAATTTCCTTGCATATTATGTAAATCGTGTGACAGCCAAATAATTATATATTTTTAAATACCCTAAAATTGCTTATCAGGTTTTTGTTAATCTTATTACATTTGGTGTTTCATTATTTTCCAGGTCCGTAATGAGTTGCTGCTTGAAAAGGAGAATCAGTTGCATTCTCGGGAGAATAAACTTGGAGAGTCGATTGCAGCTTTACAGTTCCAAAAGACTGATAAGAAGTCCAAAACATTGGAGATTTACACCGCTATCATAAGTGTACAAGCTTTGCTTCTGGAAGAATTGAGCACATCAAAAATACTATCAGAATCAGAGTGTACCCAAATTTTAGAGGCACATAATCCTGTAAGTAACAAAGTTCTGAGAAGGGTAAACTCTTCATGGGCCAGATCATCAGCTGGTGTAGCTTCATTGACTGCAATCAAACTAGGTTGATTTATACTAGCTGAACATTTGACCCATTACTTCTATAGTTTTGGCAGGGTGTGTGTGTGCATTTATATGAAATCTTTATGTGAAAGAAATACAGATAGAAAGTTACAGTACTGTTTAAACAGAAGATAAGAATATTATAGCTAGAAAGATATTATTATTTATTATTAGTATTACGGTAGCACCAATAGGCCCCAATTGATATCACAGCCTCTCTTGATAAGATGAATTAATATTTTTGACAGGTAACTAACTAATATTTCATTATCTTGGTCAAACAGTAAAGGGCAGGGGAGTAACTCTGACTGAATACTAGTAAATAATTTTCATGGCCAACTTGCAAAATTTGTCACATTTATGGTAGTGAGAGCTATGTGATAAATTGCCCGTTCATGTGATAAGCTTGAGTTATTGTGCACACAGTGTCTACGGTCAATCTCTCTCCCTCTCTCTCGTTGTGCATGTGCACACAGTTTAAATAACAAAATCTTCAGAAAAAGCTTTTGCTTCCTTTTGTCAATTTTTTTACAAAATTGGCAGTTTCAGAATCCTTTTGGGTTTTTTTAGTTCTATGCTATATAGTCATAGGGAAGTGTATGTGTGTTTGTGACTATCAAAGTGGGAATTGGCAGAGCACTGAAGCAGAACAAACAGAATAGGTTTTTAAAAGTTAAACCTTTTTGCTAGAGGGCATCATTAGACAGATACCAGTGTGAAAACTCCTACTTAAAATTTAATACTGTCCTCTCTGGAGAGCCTTTCTTAAAGTGATGATATGTTAGTTTAAATATGCTGTTCTGAGTTTGTTTAATGAAACATATTAAACCTGTAATAGCTATTTACAGTGACAAGAGAAATAAGATCAATGCTCATTACAGCATTAAAAGTAATTTCATTTTGATTTAGTGCCTGTTTTGAAATCTTAGCTGTGATGCCTACAAAAACAACTTGACAACAGTTAGGCGGCTGTTGTGCTGAGACCACTGCCTGTCATGCTGACCAATGATATTTCATCGATTCCTGGTACTTCTCCATCAGTCTGTCTGTGTCCCTCTGTCTCTTATGTTATACTTGTATTGTAAACTCTTTGGAGTAGAGGCCTCCTTTTTGTTCTGTGTTTGTACAACACCTAGCACAATGGGGTCCTCATCCTTGACTGAGACTCCTAGGCACTGCAAAAATACAAACGATACAATAATTACAGCACTGTACCAGTATGCTGAGACACTACCATGTCACTAATACTCCAGCACTTGCACGGGTGTTCAGAGGAAGGGGTATAAATAGGGCTGCTGGAGACACAGAAGAGAGAGAGAGAGTATGTATGCTTATCCAGGCTGTGAGGGCTGGGTTGAGCTCTAGATTGGGGAAGTTTCTCTTTGTTACTATTTGTGCTTATGCTACCTGTTTTTCTTGGTTTATATAGACCAGAGGTGGCCAACCTGAGCCTGAGAAGGAGCCAGAATTTACCAATGTACACTGCCAAAGAGCCACAGTACTACGTCAGCAACCCCCCATCAGCTCCCCCCCGCCCCACTCCCCGCGCCTCCTGCCCACCGGCAGCCCCACCAATCCACACCTCTCCCTCCCTCCCTGCACCTCCCAATCAGCTGTTTCGTGGCGTGCAGGAGGCTCTGGGTGAGAGGGGGTGAACTGAGGGCACTGCAGGCTCAGAGGAGAGAGCGAGAAGGGGTGAAGTGGGGGCAGGGCCTGTGGCAGAGCCTGAGGTTGAGCAGTGAGCATCCCCCAGCACATTGGAAAGTTGGCACCTGTAGCTCCAGCCCCAGGGTGGGTGCCTATACAAGGAACCGCGTATTAACTTCTGAAGAGCTGCATATGGCTCCGGAGCCACAGGTTGGCCACCCCTGATGTAGACTGTCTCCTGCTGAATAAACTTCCCTGCCTGTTGCTACATTTTTTTACAGTCTTAGAAACCTGTTAATTAAAAACCACTAACACCTCATCAGATGATTGCTTGTAATTCATCTGATGTAACCATTCAGTAGAACGAATGAATGGTTAACTGTATGTTAACTTCATTAATCTCTCTACTAATAGCATGTTTTTATTTCTGGCACTAGCAGTTAGTCTGCATTTGTTATTTGTGTTATGGATGTGCATAGGGCCCCATTGTATTAAGTGCTGAACGTAGATAGGGTGACCAGACATCCTATTTTTAAAGGGACAGTCCTTTATTTAAGTCCTCTTGCAGACATCCTGACTTTTTTTCTTAAAAACGGGCAAATTGTCCCATACTTTCTGTCCCCTCCCCCCCGATCAGTGCTGGCGAGATCCCTGTTCACCAGCCTCCCACCCACCAGTGCTGTGGAGGGGACAGGGGGAGAGGTGTCCAGTAGCTGACATTGGGAGTGGGTGTGCAAGGCTGGTGTTGAGGCAAAGATGCAGCACGGAGAGCCGGCCGTTCCCCCTGCTGGTCCGCCATTGCAGCCCACACTGACCGGCACTGGTTGCACACTGCAGTGGCAGTTGAGTGTGGGCAGGCACAAGGCGGCTGCCGATTATCTCGCCTCTGCTACCCACTCATCAACCCTTTATGTGCTCCCCCTCTCGCTGTCCTCGCCCTGCTTTGCTCCTTCGCCACCCCACCCCCCCCAGCCCCACTGCTCCTCCGTATCCCCACCCAATGGAGCAAGTACCATTCTCAGCACTGTGCAGAGAGCTAGTCTTGGTCAGAGCGCTCAGCTCACCGGCAGGCTCCTTCCTTCCCCCACTGACTCTGGCTGGGCTGGCACCCTGGGAAAGCCCAAGACCATCCAGCCTGGGGCACTGGCCAGAAGAAGCCAAGCCCTGCATGTACCAAAGCACCGCACAGCGCTGGCATGGGGAAGCCTCTCTGCCCCTCAGCTAAACTCTGGAATGGCAGGGGATGTGTGTGTGATGCAATTTCCAGCCTGTGCATGCCCCAGACCTGCAGGTTCCACAGCAGCCCCCGGGGCAGGGGATTAGTACCCTCTTCTCTCACAAACACACACACACATCCTGCCCTGGGTCCTGCCCCTAGAGAGCGCAGGACTGCTCAGTCCCCTAGGCGCTCTCCCCTGTTGAGTCACCTCTTTGGCTGCAGTTGCTGAAGCCCCTGCAGTCAGGTTCTCTGGGCCCTGATACACAATGCATCCTTAGGGCTTAACTCCTTCCTACCCAGACTGTAGATGTAGGCAGCTGGGTTACATCCGTGATCAGCAGCAGCCTGGAAGTGTTAACTGCCTTTTGACACTGTGTGGGCAGGAAGAGACAAGCTGCTTCCAGCCACACAGAAGGGAGAGTGAGGGAGAAGAGATGAGCTCTGCAAAGACATGGGCCAGGTCATCCCTTCCCCATCTCCGCCCACCCTGAGGCTGGAAGCAGCTCCTGTCCCTTCCCTCCCGCACAGTGCTGAAAGGCTGCTGCTGGCCACATTCTGGTGTGAACCCTGGCAGAAATCTGGGGATGGGAGGCATGTGACCCTGCATGTCTCCCCACATGCTGCCTTGGGAAGATGTGGCACCAGGACAGATGGTCCATCCCAGAGGTCCAACCAGGCATGGAGGGTGGAGAGCGCCGGGCAGGAGGGGTCGGTTGGTCACCTCTGTGTGAGAGAGTGGTGTACGGGAATGTGTGTGTCACCTCTCCTCATGTGAACCCTAAAGCCTTAAAGATAAGAAGGTAAATAAAAAGTATCCAGCCACGCAGTATGTTTTTAACAGGGGCTTACTCAACTTGATGTTAATTTGAATATTTGTACTGCATAGTTCTGATTGATTGCCATTGAACTCGCTTGAGTGGGCTGAAGCCCACGAAAGCTGATGCTCAAATAAATGTGTTAGTCTCTAAGGTGCCACAAGTACTCCTGTTATTTTTGTGGATATGGAATAACACGGCTGCTACTCTGAAACCAGTAATTTTACCAGGTGTCCGGTATCTTCTCTACTTTACAGATGGGTAACAAAGGCACAGAGATCTTAAGTGACTTGGGCATGGTCATAAAGGAAGTCTGTGACAGAACTGGGAACTGAACCCCATGTCCTTAGTCCTAGTCTAATGGCTTAACCACACAGCTATCCTGTCTGTTGTATTAATTATGCAGCTAAGACAAGGATTTTTAAAATGACACTATTAAGCGAGGCCTCCTAAACAATTTCTAGGAAGGGTTCTTGTTTGACTGTAGAACTATTGTTTTGTTACTCTGATTTTATTATGTTGAGTAGTAGTCAATATTTTCCAATTTGAAACCTTTTTAGTATTAGTAGTTGATTTAGTATAACTAAAAATTGTCTGCATGAGTTTCTCACATTGTGTTTCAGTAACTTTACCCTGCTTATGAATGAGGTAGGTGTCTGACGTTTCAATCTGAGTCATGGATATTATACATTCCAAGTGTCTCCTATGTTGGAAAGTTTCAGACAGTATTGTGCTTTAGCACAGCAACAATTTACTGGTATCTTGAAGCATTGTTCGGATGCTCATTGCATACTAGTCATGTTTAGTGAAGCCGTCACAATGAACTGGAAAGTGCAGTGATCACAAGCAATTGGAAAGAATGAGAACAGAATAAAGTAATATTGCAAACCAATGATACCATCTTTTTCTTAACTCCAAATGAAAATTGTTCTTCCAAGGTGAATTGAGAGTTATTCTTATCATTGTACATTTTCAAACTCTAGGAGATTGAAGAACTTGACAGAAAGTTGGAATATGAAATGTTACATAAGGAGACGGCTCAGCAGCAGCACCTATTGAATAGGCAGAGATGGACTCCAGATGGATTGGGACTTTCAGATGAAGTTATGGAAATTAATGCAGAGAGACAGATGTCTGCTCTGCTGTGTCAGGCATTGAATAAGTGTAAGCAATTAGTAAATCTACATCGGCAAAGGTAAGGCTTTTTGATATTAAGTAAGACCCCCTTTCTATATCTTGGTCATTGCAAGCAGTCTTCAGAGAATGTAACATACCATATAGAATCAGCAAGCTAAACATTCATTCTGTAAACTCTTCAGGGCAAGGATTTACGTCTTCATGAAGAGCACCCTCCTCTGCTGGAGGATTCTGGGCACCATTGCAATATATCCATTCAATAATAATAAATCCGTTGACTGTGAAAATGTATTTGAAATGTAGTGCCTTACCTTACAATCAGTCTTTCTGGGATCAACCAGCAGGCTAATGCTAATCCCCACATTATCAAGCACAAGTCAAGGGTTGGTTCCAGTTCACTCAGGCTCAAGAAAACAGAATGAAAGCCACAGTCTCTGGGATAATATTTCCAATCAGATGCAAGCCACTTGAATTTCAATTCCACCTGCATCCATTTTGTTGCACATTGAATATACTTTTTTGTTATGAGTGTTGCTAGGATAAACCAATTGTTCTAGTGAAAGAGGCCATTTTTAGTTACACACATGCCTTGAGTTTCATGTAGCACTATGAGAGAGAGCTTTGTATTACTAAGTAGATGTCACTTGGACTGATTTGTAAGGAATGGCATTGACAGGCTTCAAAAGGAGCCATGTCCTCTGCCTTCTGGATCAAGAATTTCAGATTGGGTCCTTTGCCGTCTGGTGTACGTGAATTCCCAGAGCTATTTTAATTGTTAAAGGGCCAGTCCACAGTGGGATCTAGAGGAATGTTTCTATGTCTTGCTGCAGAAGACGGGGGAAAATAAGTAGGTAGGTAGGTCATTACCCTCCCTCCAGCCGCAGGACAGAAGTCCAAGCTAACCTCTCAGCAGGCACTGTAAAGAAACAGCAAGAAGAGCAATCTAGCTTGAAAACTTGGTGGAGGCAAAAAGCGTCCAGCCCAGGTCCAAGTGACCCAGAAAGATGAAAAAATTGTCTTTGGGCTTGAGTCTGAAAAAAGAAAATAATCAGTTATCAGTGATCAACTCTTAGCCTGAAAAAACTCACAACCTGGTAAGTATTGTGCATAAGCTTTGAAAAGGACACAGGGGGAGAGGGGAATCAACTATCAGCGTGTGTTGAAGATGTTTCAGATCTGAGTTTTGTAACTCATGCTCTGCACACTTGCTGAGTGGCTGGAGACCATTGCTCCTCATTTTTCGGACTCTGTTTTTTATTACACCACTCTAAGTCTCATTTCTTCTCCAACTCCAGCATTAAAGTCTCCCAGAAGTAGAAGATTGACTTCACTGGTATAAATTTGATTGTCATCCAAATCAGAACAGAACTGTTCTTATATTCCCCCTGTGCTATTCAGGTTGGTGTACAGGCTCTGATAAGAGTCTCAAAGATGTCACTGTCTTTGCTCTGTTCTGAAGATCTGCCGGCAAGGCAAAGTGTCAAACATTAACATCCTTGAAAGAGCAAAAACAACCAGAATTGTGACAGGAATTATTAAAGCCCAGCTTAGATGGACAGGTCATGATATCAAAATGAGTGCTGAATAACTCCTGAAAAATATCCTCTATAGTAAGCTGAAACTCGGAAACCTCGGGAAGAGTTGTCAACAAAAACTTTCAATAGAATCTCAACTCATGCAGCATAAATATAGGTGACTTAGAAGACACAGCCAAGAACAGACTTGAATGGAGAGAAGCTATTGCTAAAGGTTGTAAATACTTTGAGAAAGACAGGTGTGAAAATTGATTGAAAAAAGGGCCAAGCTTCATGCCAAGTCTTCAGCAGGAGCCTGCTTGTTCCCATGCAATACTTGTTCATTCCCATGCTCCTTGTAGATTGGACTGTGCAGTCACAACAGAACACATGAAATGTTTTGCTGTCGTCAGATATGTTGGACAGTAACACTGCAGGGTCTGGCTCTTGGAGAAAAGGGGAAGAAGTGTGGTGTTCTTAGTTTGGTTGAAGAGGTGTGTGGTAAAGCTTTTAACGAAATCTGCCAGTAAAATGTTTTCTGAATGGATGAATTTTGGACATTGATTTCTTATCACAGGAAGTACTGTGCCTGGGAAGATAATACTAATTTCATCTTTCCTTTCAGCTTACAAGAAGAGCAATGGAATGATGTGGTGCTTGAAGATCTTCTGGAGAATATAGAAATGGATACATTTTTGGCACTTTACAGCCAGGTAAGGGTGTAATTGAATGAATTCCCACTTTTTAATCTCTGCTGTATCTGGAAATCAGTTAAGTGAACAAAAAGAGTAATTTCATTGAGATCATAACAGTAGACACTGTGCTCAGTAGTAAATACTTTCCATTGCGTATCATGTTTGTATAAAATTTGCATTTCACTCAGCTTGGACAGTGAAAATTATCTGGTGAGTTACTTGTGTATAGACAGTTTCACTTTCTGGTTTTCATGTGTTAGAACAATGCTGTTTAGATTTCTGATGCTGATGGAGAATATTTATATTGAAAAATTTATATGTACATATATATATAGATGTGAATATTCTTCAGCAGTATTCTGAACATTAATAAACACCACGCTCTCTCTCTCTCTTTTTTTTTTTTTTTTATTCACACACAGTCATTTAAGAAGAAATAAACAAGTGACCACATCACAAAACCACCTCTTCAGCTAACATTATTCATCACCCTTGTTGGCTGTCTAAGTTTAAATGGCATGGAAAAATGAACTACTGTCTCTCACTCACAGGTTTTCCCTCCAGGCCATGACTGGGGCATCTGGGCAGTGCTATGAAATTTAGCAGTTTTACTACCTGTGTCGTGCTTAATCCACAGAAAAGACAGCCTCCAGGGCTCTCACTCCATAAGCTGTCACATACACAACAGATTATTTAAACCAATTTAAAAAAAACAACAGGCTCCTGAAAGTAAGAAGTTTAACAAAATAGAAGTATTTTTTAGGAGTCCTGACTTTGGCAATGTTCCTAGAACTATTATATTTTTAGAGTTAAAGAAACAAATTTCATAATCCACATTCAAATACGTGAAGTCTCAGCCATATTATCGCCCCTCCAAATTTTTCCTCCAAGAAAGACTTGCTATCTTTTTCCTTATAGTTCTTTGCTACTTAAGTCACATATTCACCACCATGATGCACATTATATTGTCCCCTTCATCTGTGATTTAACAGAATAGTATATCAACTGTTGATTACTTAGCAATGGATAAAGTTTGTTATGGTGATGACAACATACCAGATAACCTGTCTGATTTTTTGACTGTGTTGTTTTGTATGTCCTTTGAGTATGTCTACACTACAGACCTTACAGTAGCACAGCTGTCCCGTATAGCTGCTTTATGTCGAGGGGAGAAAGCTCTCCCGTTGGCATAATTAAACCACCCCCCACAAGTGGTGGTAGCTATGTCTGCGGGAGATGCTCTCCCACCAACATAGCACTGTCCACACTGATGCTTTTGGCGGTGAAACTTAAGTCTGTCAAGTTCGTGTGTTTTTCACACCCTTGAGCAACCGAAAAATTAATAAATAGAAGTGCTGGTGTAGACAAGGTCTTAGTCTGTTTTAAAGCTCATTATTCTGCTGTATATTTGTGTTCATCGCATATGATAAAAGTTGTCAAAGTTGTCATAACCAGCATTATCAACCTACTAGTTTTAAATTCAGACTTTTTCATTCCCTTTGCTGTATTTGATTTTCTTCTTTGCTTTTCTTTCTCTAAAACATTTTATCAAACCATCTCCGCAGCATGTTGGCTTTGACAGTTTGACATACGGAAAGCAGACATGGCTGCCAGTAATCACTGAATTCTATTTCATCCATAAATTCCCTCCCATTATATTTCCATCTCCACAGCTTACTGCACACAGAGTTCACAACATTTTGTCAGGACTCTATTTGTGCAAGGAATAAAAGCTTGCAGCCAGAGAAAAAATTTCTGCTGCACGCTTTTGTAGATTATTTCCCACAACATTATAAATATTCATGAGATGGTAACTTTTTTAAGCTTAGTTCTAAATTTGTGAATCTGTAAATTCTGTACATGTTCATAACCTTTTTTTGTAATTTGCACAATACTGCTAAGAGACTTTCCAACTTTTTTTTTAATAATTTATTTAGTCGTGGAACTGTACAAGATTTAACAAAATTCTTTTGACAACAACAAGAAGCTACATTTTAAGGGGCAGCGAAAGTTGCATCATCCTTTGGATGGTTGGTTCAAGTGAGGCCCTTTCCGCTAATCCCTGGTGACAGTGTGCTTGGTAATTGAAGATTGCAGGGTACTTTTCCAAGAGAGAAGAAGATAATCTTTGGTCCTGTTCAGCATTTCCCTCTCTTAATAGAATAGGTTCTGGTGTTAAAGGTTTTGTGTAAAAACATAGTGCTTCAAATACAGTACCTTAAATATGGAAGGTGTTAGATAAAGCCAAACCCTATTTAACATCAGGAGAAAATAAACCATCAGATCAGGTATAGAATTGCAAGTATTTTTCAATATATATGAACTTCACTGATTTCATGCTTTAGAGCATTTGTCATGTGCCTTCATCATTTGGTGAACTCTTTTCATGCTAATTTTTTTCCAACTTCTCATTATATATTTATTCTGCACCATACGGTGTTGCTGCAAATTATGAACAGAGTGCAGGCTTTAAACAGCATAGGTCCACTGTTCCACTGTTAGCACTCCCAATACTATCTCTTGGTTGAATTACAAGACATTTAAATGTGCTATTTTCTGATAAACACTTAGACTAATTAGGAGAACAGTTTGGAGCCTCAAATTTACCATCATGTAGTTTATTTAGCAATTAAGTGGTCTCAGGAAACCACTCATTTGTGGATCAAGAACACTAAAACCAGAGGATGAATAGTACCATAGGGTCTCAGTCTTGGTGTTAGCTTGCCATGTTACAGAGCATACATGGATAAGCATAGTTAGAGGATGCACAAAACAAGCCAGCTCCTCAATTCCACAGCTAATTTACAGAAGAGTAGTTATCCTGAAATGTTCCCTGTTATAGGAAATGCTTTAAGATGTTCAGAGAAGTTATTCCTTGGTTGCTGTTGTCTGGAAGGATCAGAGTTTGAATAAACACTATCTCCAGGCATCTGTATCGCTGATTGTGTGTTTTTATTCAGATTCTGTGGCATTTAAAGAGCCAGTGGTTGGTGCATTCACCTAATGCATGATGAAAGGTGGAGAAACAACCCCCTAACAATAGCTAAGTACTACCATTGCTGAGTCTCATTCATTTCAATGGGAATCTTTTCCCCAAATTGATTTTATGTTAGTTTTTAAAGGAGTTTTCCACATGTTTCAGACAAAAGGTGGTGTCTTTCTTTTGGAGTCTGTATGAACTGGGAAGGTGGTCCAAAAGCAAATAGAGACATTTCATAACCCTAGTGACCACAGGAATTAGGAGTCCTGTAGCTTAGCAATAACTAATTCTCTGATTGAATGGAGGGGGAAAGAACATGGCTCTTCTCTGCTAGTTACCACAGAAGGATGATAAGAAGTTTTGGAGCTCTCTGATACTCTTTGTGATGCTGCTCCAGAAATCTCACATCACCAGAAAATAGATGGACAGTGCAGCCTCACATCACCAGAAAATAGATGGACAGTACAGCCAGCTAAAAGGTGTTGCCTTCCTGTAATGAGTTTTGCTGGGTTTCTAACAAGAAGCACAGATGCATTATAAAGCAACTTGGAAAGAACGTAGTATGAATTTTTCTAAGTGGAAGTTTCAAAGCATGGTTTAGCAGATGGATAACCTTGCTTGTATGTATCTTATGGTTTCCTCAGACTTAGCGCTCTAGCAAGTGAACAGAGTGACTCTGGATATTTACCAGTTTATTAAGACAGAGACATTTGAGATCAGAGAGAATTTACAGCACTTCCATTACTTTACTATAATTGAAAATCAGGTACTCTATGTATCATATACTTAGAGAATTGAGCTTCATGTTTTGTACATACAATTCCCTGGACAACTTAGTTTCCACATGTTCAATATAAATCTGCCTTTCCTGTATATTTTTTTTTAATTTGCTTATATAACATAAGCAAGGAGCTGTCCTTTGCTTTGGGCATGCTTGCATTATCCAGTTTCTACAATAAATATACAGATACAGCCCTACAGATACTGTATAAAATCCCATGCCACAGCAGCTATAATGGTAAAAACCCACTAACTCTCAGCCTGACTACTTGCCATATGCCTGGGAAGAAAAATGGGCCTTGTATCATGAATAATCTATTAATAAAATACATAGTGTAGCATGTTCCTAATCTCTGTGTGTTTAATCCTGTGTGTTATAGAAAGCAAAGCAATAGTGTTGGAAACCATATAAAATCTGTGATTTACAATGTATAGAATATCAATTAGAATGGCAAGTGTTAAGCAACCGTAATTATAGGAGTTGCTACCTCTGCCTCTTCGAGTCATCCATTTTCCTCTTAATGTTAAATGGAATTTTCCCCATTGGGCAAATTTTCAGCACTGCCATAAGTGGACAGATCTCCCACTGAACTAAATGGGCACTCCAGGTGCTTGGGAGCTTTGAAAAAGCAGGCCATTTATTTAGGTGCCTAACTTAGACTGCTACATTTCAGTGGTTTGGCTCTAGTGTTCCTATTTAGAAAGATTTCCCATTTAAGTCAATGCAGGGTTTGTTTGAGTTACGCTGAGCTCAGGATCTTTTGCTGCCCATAGAGAGGTTAGTTTTAAGTAAGCACGCAGTTATACTCCCAGGTACTCTAGTTGCTGTTTGTAGATACAACAGATGATGCAGGAAGACATTCATGTGAAAAGGGCAAAGCAAATGTGAAATCACAGCATGGACAGAACTAATTGATTTTGCATTAGTTGTTTCAACATGTGTTACTCAATCCAAATCATTGTGATGTCTGTAAAGTAGTTCTGCTGTTTTAAATTACAGTTTTACATTATTGATTGTTTTGACCGAATTCAAGAAACACAAACTCAGATGCTGCTGATGCAAGAAACCTCTGGTATAGTCTGATACAGTTGTATAGAATCTGCTACTGTATAGTATTCATATAGCATTGAATTCATCCCATTTTGGAAGGCCAGAGGACTTTATGCAGCCAATCACAGCCTTTGAGTGGTGCATAGAGCATTGAGTATGTCCTATCAACTGCAGTGAATTTATTTCAAAATATTGCAGTTTTCAACCATGCTTTGCAAGAGTCAGCCTTCCTCTGCAGCATGGGGAACAGGTCACTTGCAGGTTTAAACTAGTGTAAATGGTGGATTCTCTGCAAATTGAAGTCTTTAAATCAAGATTTTAGGACTTCAGTAACTGAGCCAGAGGTTATAAGGCTATTACAGGAGTGGGTGAGCAAGGTTCTGTGGCCTGCAATGCGCAGGAAGTCAGACTAGATGATCACGGTGATCCCTTCTGCCTAGGGTTGCCAACTTTCTAATTGCACAAAACTGAATACCCTTGCCCCGCCCCTTCTCTGAAGCCCCACCCCACTCACTCCATCCTCCCTCCCTCCCTCCATCGCTTGCTCTCCCCCACATTCACTCACTCACTCACTCATTTTAACTGGGCTGGGGAGGGTCCCTTTTTGACCAGGTGTTCCAGTTGAAAACTGGACACCTGCCAACCCTAAATAACACCCCCACTTGGGCTTTCTGCAGGGATTTAAATCTGGACCTCTCCACTAACAGCATGAGCCTGGATTGCTTGTGGACTAGGTCCATTAGTTCAAACTTCATGTGGTCCAGCCTCTCAAAGGGGACTGTAACAGAATGGCTGCCACCCAAGCACCCCTTCTTGACCATGCATGCCTCTGCAGTGTCCCCACCCCTGCTTTCTCCTTCTTCAGGGTTACTTAAATCCCACACAGTCTTTCTCAATCAATCACAGACTTTCCTGGTTTCTTTATTTACAAAGTTCCTCCAAAAAACAAACACAAAACAAATCTTCCACATCACCTCCTCTCTGAG